>NC_067156.1:70213471-70568471 GCF_903995435.1 Acomys russatus | reverse complement strand
TTGCATTATAGTAACATTAATAGAATTACAAGTTAAAAATATTCATAATTGTATGACATCAACAAGCCCAATTGCATTTATTGGGTCATTTTTCTGTCTATCCCATCATTGAAAATATGTAATTTTTACTTAGCTTAAATAACACTACACTTAAGAAGTATTTGGCATTTCAAGTAAATACAAAAGGTTCAGTAATTCTTAACCCCACTTTTAGATCCTGAGAACGTTAAGACTATTTATCAATAGAACATCTTTCTCAGAATCATGCCAACATTAAATACCATTAAACCAACATTATTCTCTGACCTGGTTCCTAGACCACATAAGTAAATCACTTGTAATACAATATATATTAAATACACATATTATTTTAGAACTTATACTATATAAAATACATATATGGTATGTAATTTATATAACATACATTATATCTATTATATTACAAGCTATTATTTATGTAAATACAAATTGTATATATGTATGTATAGATACATATGTATATACATATATATTCTCCTACCCCACTGGAACCAATTCTTACTGATTCAAATTTCACAATTCAGATTTGATTGATGTATTTGATCCCTATCAATCAATTTCATGAATTAATATTTTCCACTGAGCATTTTCTTAAGTAAGCATAGTTTTTCCAGATCTCATGTTCCTATGTGAAGTTTTATTTACTCAGTTTCCTTTTGGCCAAATTTTGCTAGTGATGAACACAGCAAGCATTATTGTGGGGGATGGAAGGATCAAAATTCTCTGGTGTGTTTTCCTATGCTTTGCTAAGGCTTTCCTCCACCGTGGGGCCCTGAGAGGGGATGCATGGAGTTAAAAAGTCTGCTTCTTGCTGCCTTGGAACCTGCCTCAGGTTGTCCTTTAAAACTGACATGGCATCAAGTGGAATTAGATATTTTATGTGTCTGCAGTGGGAACTTTGACTAGTGATTCATAGCTTTGAAAGTCACTGAGAGGCAGATGTTGGATCTAGGCTGGCCCAGAGTGAAGAGGAATATTACAGCAAGGGTTATGAGAAGAGGATGTTTCCTGAGAAAAATGAATACTCTGTGTTTTGTAAAGTAAATGGGGGTAAGCATGCTGTGTACACATGAAGACCACATATCAGCAGCATGGCTGTGCCTGCCTTCTGTACTGGAACAGAAAGAGGCAATTCTTGGGGTCTTTCTGGCTAGCCAGCAACCTTCCGGTTCAGTGGAGATCTTTTCTGAAAAATAAAGCCAGCCAAGTGCGGTGCCACACACCTGTATTCCCAGCACTCAGGGAGGCAGAGGCAGGCAGATCTCTGTGAGTTCCAGGCCAGCCTGGTCTACAAAGCAAAAGTGAATCCAGGACAGCCAAGGCTGCCTGTTAAAAAAAAAAAAAAAAAAAAAAAAAGTGTGCCTGTTTGTGACACAGACAGACAGAGAGACAGAGACAGAAAAATAGACAGACAAAAAGACAGATACTGACAGACACAGAAAGAGAGACAGAGATGGAGGCAGAGACAGACAGAGATGGAGACAGAGACAGAGACAAACAGAGAAGGAGAGACAGACAGACAGACAGACAGACACAGAGACAGAGAGTGGTACTGAATGTGCCATCAGAGCAGCTGGTACATTTAGGATACTGAAGTGCTGTCTTCTTTCCTTTGAGCACTTAGCGTGGGACCTCTGTAAACCCACAAGTGCTTGCCTCGGTTTCACTCTAGAGAGGCTAGTGTGTGAACAGACCTCCAGGCCACACTCATCTTGCACAGGTGAAACTTTATACCCTCGAATAGCGAGCTTCCATTCCAGCCTCCCTGCAGCTCTGGGCAACCATCCTTCTAGTGTTTCTGTGAGTTTCACAAGTAAAATACAAGGGAACTTGTCCATCTATGGCTTACTTCACTCAGCATAGTATCTTCTAAGTTCATCCGTGTATTTTTAAAATTCCAAAAATATCTCAGTGTGTGTGTGTGTGTGTGTGTGTGTGTGTGTGTGTGTCTTTATCCATGGAAATGGATATGGCATGGCTCATTCCATATTGTGACTAAAAATTTTGTGCTGCAGGGAGCATGAGCATGTAGATGCCCTCAATATCCTGGTTTCAATTCCTTTGAATGTGCAGTTGGAAATAGGACTAGGAAATATGTTGTTAGCTCTAATTTTCAATACTTTTAGGAACTTCAGGGCTGTTTTTGGCTGCACGATTTTATATTCCCACCAATAGCATTCTAACTGACCCAAATCCCCACCAGCATGTGTCTTGTTCTTTTGATGATGTCCAGGAGGTTCCTCACTGTGGTTTTGATTTGCATCTCCTGGCCACCAAGCCTGAAGGATCTTCCTGTCTCTGCTGCTCCCAGCCCCTCCCCCAGCTGTGGAGTTAAAGGCACATGCCATGACGCTCAACCTTTGTCTGGGCTTTGGGGATCTGCATGCAGGTCATGACTGGAGATGGCACGTTGCCCTCTGAGCCATCTCCCTCGCTGCCTTATTTTTTACTCAAGTACTCTGTCCTTTCACTGCAGAGTTGGAGGCTGTCCACACTGTCACCTTGCCGCTTTCTTGCCTTATACATCTGGGTCCATGATCTACGTGGAACATGTCTCTGGGCATGGCATGGAGTGCGTGTTCTTCCTTCCAGATGTTGCTGCAACTAATCCCGTTATTTAAAAGCAATTCACCTTTGTCACAGCCACCTGTGTTTGTTCTGCAGCTCTGCTCTGTCTGTGCCCTCTTGCCCAGAGGAAAACGTGGACTTTAGAAAGTCCCCCCAAGGTGTCACCTGGTGCTTGCTTGTAGACTTGGGGATTTTCAGTCCTGTGTTAGTGGACATTAGCTTTATATAGCAGAATTCTTTCAACATGTTTATTATCAATTAGCTTCGTGACATGTTTAATACTCTGTAAATACCGATGTGCTCACGTCCTTTGTGTGGTAAGTGTTCATGACAGGCATCTGGCCCCCAGCACCAGGCAGGCCAGAAGTATGTTTTAGCAGGAAAGCCCAGGCTTCTGGTCAGGCAGACCCCAGCTCTCACCACTGTGCTGCTTGGCTCCAATTCCTTAACTTCCCAGGTCAGCTCCTCGTAGTGAAATGTCATTATTATACCATCTACCCATAAGGTTCAGGAAGGATCTTGAAAACTATAAGCAATGCTACTGCCTAGTGCCTGGCACTCAAAAAGCTCCCAATTATTAAAACAGAAAGCTGCTATTATTTCTTTGTGGTGAATTTTTTCACCTTCTCCCCAGCCAACCTTGTGAGGTCATCTGCTCTATCTTATTTCTGAGAGCACTTTTCACAATTAGACCCACAGAGATGAGTGTACCTCATTTCACCATGGCAACCACATATGTCAACCAGTAAACACACTGGCCTTTGGGGAAGTTCAGAGTTGCTTTTCATAATCACCCAGTAGCCAGAGGATAAAGAAGGTTTGAGCAAAGCCCTGGACCTGCCTTGCCCTCACCATGTGTCTTATTTAGGGTGTCATTGCTGTGAAGAGACACCATGACCACAGCAACTCTTATAAAAGAAAACATTTAACTGGGGCTGGCTTACAGGTTCAGAGGTTCAGTCCATTATCCTCATGGCAGGAAACATGGCAGCTTGCAGGCAGACACGGTGCTAGAGGAGCTGAGAGTTCTATGTCTTGATTCAAAGGCAGCAGGCAGAGACTGGATTTGTTTCACCTGGCACAGATACAGCATTTAAACCCCGCCTCCACAGTGACGCACTTCCTCTAACAAGGCCACGCCTCTTAACAGTGGTACACTCTATGACCAAGCATTTAAACACATGAATCTTTTAAAAAATATTTTATTAATTTATTCATATTACAATTTAATTGTTATACCATCCCTTGTATCCTCCCATTCCTCCCTCCTTCCCCCTTTCCCTCTACTCCCCTCCCCTATGACTGTGACTGAGGGGGACCTCCTCCCCCTGTATATGCTCATAGGTATCAAGTCTCTTTTTGGTAGCCTGCTATCCTTCCTCTGAGTGCCGCCAGGCCTCCCCATCCAGGGGACGTAAACACATGAATCTATGGCAGCCATTTCTGTCCGATCCACCACACCATGCAATCTGACTACACAGGCAACTCTTCAACATCTGTACATTTCTCTGGCCACGCATTCCCCTCTGTACATGACTTCCAAGATGAAAGGGGCACTGTGCTGCCCAGCTGATGTCTGGGCCTGACTGATGGGGCACTTACCCATTGCTATGCCTTCAACCTGTTTGCTCTTGACCTGCCTACTCTTGGCTCAACCATGTGGACACACGAGGTCCACTATTTGGGGTTCTAGTAAGTGTCACCTTCTTCTAGGCCGCTCATTTCCAAGGCACCATTCTGGCTAGTCCTGCCGGTGTTGCCAAATGCGGCTTCTGCTGCTCACTCCACTCAAACAGCAATCCAAGCCATGTCTACTACCGCTAAGAATCCAAATGCTCTTAACCACTGAGACATCTCTTCATCTCCCTATATTTGGCTTTTTAAATTTTTTCTTTACTTTTACATATACATTTATGTTATTACAAATATATGCAATAAACTACATACTACAAGAAGGACCATGAAACAATTAGGAATTCTATAAATGTTACATTCTTAGTGCTTTGCCAGAGCCCTTGTTGCTCATCCGTGGGGTACCAGTTCAACCCACTGCTCCTCCATGGTGGCTGGATCACTATCTGTATTTTCAGTTCTGTGGAATCCAAGGCCCTCTTCTCTAGTGGCATCAGGCAGGGTCACCCTATGAATACACACATGCAGGAAAAACACTCATACAAATAAAAGAAAAATAACATTTAAAAAACCAAGTATACAATTCTGTGAGAGTTATCATTCTACAGGAAAAAGCAGTTAAGGGCTCCTATATTCATAGATAATTTTAGAACAATATGCTAAATGCTATTGTCATCCTTTTTTTTTCAGCATGTTTTGGACAAAAATGAAATACCTATGCTTTGTCTTATCCCTCAAAAATAGCCTTAACTTTGTTATCACAATCCATTGACTATTTGACTTCTAATTATAAGCAATTTTATATAACTGAATATGAAAACTATCACACTGTTTATTAAAGGAAACCTGTAAGATTGTTGTACTCACTTCTAAGAAAGAAAAAAAAAACCCAAACGTCATTCCTTAAAGTCACAGGACAGGAGACCAAGAAAGATGCTACCAGTACCAAAATGCACGGTTGCCTCCAGATTGGCTTGTTGAAGGCACAATTCCATTACAAGCACCAGGGGGATATTTAACACAGCTTTTTCCATTTGAGCACTTTGCTTCTGGAGCGCTTGTAATGGTTAGGTTTGTAAGATGAGCCTTATGAAGACAAGAGACAATTATCAAGTTGCTTAAGTGTCTCGGCAGAAGGTCATCAGATCTTTGACCTGACTTCAAGCCAGACAACATTTGGATCTGAGCACACTTGAAATGCCTTTAATCCCCCACCAGGGATGAAGATGCTTTTCTGGGGTGTAACTCAAACTTGTTTTCTTTGCCAACTGAATAATTAAGAACCTGCACCTGTTAGTTTTCTTGAATTGATTCAACTTAATGAGCCCTACTTTGTGGCACTCTCTGTATCCAAGATGCCACACCATAATCAGTCCTCTTGCTTTGCAAACAAAAGGCTTTCTTCTTGACAAAGGAGTATGATTAGGAAATGCTTTTCTCCATGTATATGGAAACTTAATTTCAATACACATATTATTCACATGGTGTCTCGCACATTTGTTGCCATAATAAAATAGCAAAGACTTGTATATATATTCAGACTGGCTGTGGTCAGCATCGAGAGAGGGTCTCATTCCACATCCTTACATCAAAGGCACCATCAAATGCCAAGAGCCATCCTGTTAAGCGAGCTCATTAGGCATGTGAGCTGTCTAGGAGGCGATCCGGTATTTTGTAAGGTCTGTACTGTGAGGCACCCCCAGAAATGTTTCCAGCCTCTGACATTCTGTCAAGAGCCATTGATTTGGGGATGTTCAGTAGGCATGAGAGATCTCTGGAAGGGATCCAGCGTTTTGCAAGGCCTGTACCATGATACACCCTGGAATTGCTTCCAAACAACCTCTGACTACCCCATCAATTGTCCACTGCTACATCTCTAAAAATCTGGCATTGGGGCTGGGCATGGTGATGCACGCCTTTAATCTCAGCACTCAGGGAGGCAGAGGGGGGTGGATCACTGTGAGTCTAAGGCCAACCTGGTCTACAAAGCGACTCCAGGACAGCCAAGGGGTTACACAAAGAAACCCTGTCTCGAAAAAAAACAAAAAGAAAAAATATCTGACATTGGTGTGCACTGTCACTTTCTGGGTACCGACCAGCTCAAATTGAGCAAACTTCCTATAGGATCTTGTCAGGGATGTACTGCTGTCCAGACGAAATATCCCTGACTATGAAATTTCATGATTTGATTCAAAACAGTTTTAAAAGTTAATTGTGTTAGGTATTCTAAACAATTTTAGAAAGTTTATGGCAGCAATAAATACCTCTGTGGACCTGCAGATGGCTCACCAGGGGATAGCCTTGAAGCAGATTTGTGGCCTCAGATAAGCCTTCACTCCAGATGGCACCAGATGGCACCACAAATCCTGGTATACACCATATATATAGGCAAATTGGTTTAAACTTCCTATGAACCCAAGATATGAGACTACCTAGAAATATCTAAACTAAGTACAAACCTTAATGTCTAAATATACAAACTGTTCTAATTCATTACACCATGCCACTTTGTGGCATCATATACTGCTATTTTAAATTTACTCTGTTTCTTAGAATGGAAGACAGATAAAATTATTGTTCTGAACTCATTATAAACTAAGAGATAGTTGGAGAATGTGTGGCCAGGTCAGTTCAATAGAAAAGACGTATATTCTTGTAACTTTCAGACCCAGTTAACTTTAGGCCTTGTCAACCTTCGTCACTCTGAACTCACTATGAACTTATGTAATGGATACATAGATATGTTTAGCTTTAAAACATGTAACCTGATGTGTTTTAGAATTCAACTGTTCTTATGATTAATTGCCTTTTTTGACTATGAGGTAATTCCCTTTTCTCAGAAGTATAAGTACAGTGACCAACCATAAATAGCATTGAAATTGGGAAACTTAAACTTCATCCAGTTTAAGTTAAGATGCCTAACTTCACCCACCTTTTCTCTTGAAATGTATGCGTGTGTGAGTGGCTTATTTTCCATCTGAATGCGTGTGTGAGTGGCTTATTCTCTATCTCTCTCTTATTTCTTATTTCCCTGTAGATTTACAAATAAGTTAACACTCTCAGGGCTCCCCTCTCAGACAAGCAGGCATACGTTAGCTTAGTGGAGATCTCCACAAAGCGGCCTGTCTACAGATCAAAGAGCCTTCTTTTCCGACTCCCCTACAGTTTCTGGCTAGAAACTGCTTTTTACAGCCCTGGTTGTAGGAAAACTGTGGTCAGTTTAAGTTCTCTTCCTTGGCCACAGTACATCCAGTCCCTACAGAAGGAACCCTGGGCTCCCTTCCCTCTTTCTTCTTTCAATCCTGATCAGTTGCCTGAGCCATCAGCTCTGTCAACCCAAGAGATGAAGCGAACTGCAGGGGAATCCGCATCCAGCCCAGAGATCCTACCCTGGCTGGACCTTCCCAGAGCCACAGAGGGATATTAACTGCCAGGGTCCGTGCAAGAGGAACGGCACAACAGCTCTAGAACTCATGGAATGTGGCCCACCAGTTAGCAAACCCATGATGGGTATGTCTCAGCGAGGCATAACCCCAAGAACTGCGTGTCCTGAGGACTTCATGCTGTTATGGAGCATAGCTCTGTTTGCTACCTTGCAGTCCTTATGATCCCCTTAATATGTGAATTGTGTGAGTTCTATAAAGGGGGCTCCCAGCCCCTCACTGGGCGGTATCATTGGTATACGCAATAACAATGCTTGATCTCTTTCAGGCGTTGCTGCTGGAGCAGATTAATGATTCAACCACAACCTACGAAAAGAACCTGCAGACGTAGATTGCTAACAATGATCATTACCCTTAGAAAGGATTTGGAAAAACAGATTGCCCAACAAGGTTAGGTAAAGATGTGTTTGCTAGTGGCTCTGACGTAGAAAGTCTTGGGGAAGAATAGATTGTTTAGCAAAGTAAGGTAAAGATGCTTTTGCTATTGGCCCTGCTGCAGGAAATCTTGGGGGACAATTGAGGTTAAGAAAAAGTACACTCTTCTTAGTAAAGCTAGGGACTTTCTGAGAACGTCCCACAGCAGGCAGTACTGGCTGACATGACTCAAGCTGGGCTGGTGACTGAGATGACAACTGATTTCCTCATTCTATTTTCTGCCCTCAGCTTCCTGATATGATTTAATAAAATGTATTAATGAGTGGATGAGCACCTTTAGGATTTAAAATAGAAATGGTTGATTATTTTTTATATAGGAGTTCAGATTTGTGATTCTTTTAAGATCTTCATAAGATTACTGCTTACGATAATTTATTCCTTCTTTGTAAGCACAGTTTGAAGCCTGCCAATAAAGAAAAGCTGGCTGAGAAATTACCCTGCTTGCTTAGACTCTATTAATATGTAGCAAGTGACTTGTGTGCACACGTATGTGGGTTCTTGGAAATAACTTGTAATTCATGTTTGTGTGTAATTCATGTTGTGAAGGTATCAGGGAACATGATTTTCTTATGTATATCCATTGCAGTCATTTATTTATAGAGAAATAGAATGTAAACACATTGTGATTTTTGTACTGCTTGAGGCACATAAACTGTGGGAGAAAAAATAAGCTAGAAGCAGCAGCTTGTTGAAACCCTCCTGCTGGAGTCTGTCTTACTTCACAGTCAAGTGTAAGTGTGTGTGCGTGCGTGTGCGTGCGTGTGTGCGTTTCTTTTCTCTCCTTTCCCTCTCTTTTTTAGATGCTTGCCACCATCAGTGGAAGCTATTGCCGGTAACTATCAGTTACGGCCTGGAAAGTTGCCCTCAGAGAAAGTCGACGGGGTCGCCAGCCAGCCGGCCATGGATTCACTTCAGTTTTCCCCAGTTGATGTCGAAGCTGGACTTCAATAATCAACAATCAAATAGTCTGACCAAGCAAGTGTGCCAGAGAACGCACGTACTTTGTCCAATAGAGACAGAAAGAGTACAGAGGAAAAAATATATTCCTTTACTATATTCCTATGAATATACTCACATGTAACGCAGTCACATGTAAAACAAATACATGTCATATCCAATACAGAAAACAAAGTGCCCAAGGGCCTCTGGCTTGAAGAGTAAAGTGAGAATTTATCTGACCGAGCTGCTCCCTCCCAGCCCAGGGAGACCAGTTTCCACAACAAACTCCTGTCTGCTCCCTTCATGCAACACTGTCTGGCACAGCCCTGGATCCGGGGGAATCACCCAATGACAAAGCTGGAAGCCCAGAGGTCACCCACATCACATGGGGTCACAGGTGTCTACAATATGCTCCTGTAATATTCACCTGAAACCCAGCACCATGCTGTGGCAAGGTGGCAGCTGACGTCGCCTCAGCATAGCTCTGGACAGACACTCATGGCAGAGAGCAAAGCCCTAGTGGGAAAACCATGATCAAGGCAGGCAGACAAGGTGGTCTCAGACAGGACATGAGGTAGACAGTGACTGTTAGTTTTTATTGTTAACTTTTCATCTTGGAATAATTACTTATTTTTCTTGCAAGAGTGTGCCAAAGAGTCCTCCATTTGCCCTCCCCTCAGATGCTCTGGATGCCAATGCATGGAAACGATACTGGTAAGCCTGTGGTCTGACCTGCAGCCTCAACTTCCATGGCTGTTTCTTCAACATCTCTATCCCTGAGTTCCTTCTGAGTCACACTTGCTCTTCCTGTTTATTGTGCACACATTCACACAGAGCACATGACCACGTGCACACATTCTCACAGAGCACATGACCACGTGCACACATTCACACAGAGCACATGACCACGTGCACACATTCACACAGAGCACATGACCACCTGCACACATTCTCACAGAGCACATGACCACGTGCACACATTCACAGAGCACATGACCACGTGCACACATTCACACAGAGCACATGACCACGTGCACACATTCACACAGAGCACATGACCACGTGCACACATTCACACAGATCACATGACCACGTGCACACATTCACACAGAGCACATGACCACGTGCACACATTCACAGAGCACATGACCACGTGCACACATTCACACAGAGCACATGACCACGTGCACACATTCACACAGAGCACATGACCACGTGCACACATTCACACAGAACACATGACCACGTGCACACATTCACACAGAGCACATGACCACGTGCACACATTCACACAGATCACATGACCACGTGCACACATTCACACAGAGCACATGACCACGTGCACACATTCACAGAGCACATGACCACGTGCACACATTCAACAGAGCACATGACCACGTGCACACATTCACACAGAGCACATGACCACGTGCACACATTCACAGAGCACATGACCACGTGCACACATTCACACAGAGCACATGACCACGTGCACACATTCACACAGATCACATGACCACGTGCACACATTCACACAGAGCACATGACCCACGTGCACACATTCACAGAGCACATGACCACGTGCACACATTCACACAGAGCACATGACCACGTGCACACATTCACACAGAGCACATGACCACGTGCACACATTCACACAGAACACATGACCACGTGCACACATTCACACAGAGCACATGACACGTGCACACATTCACACAGAGCACATGACCACGTGCACACATTCACACAGAGCACATGACCACGTGCACACATTCACACAGAGCACATGACCACGTGCACACATTCACACAGAGCACATGACCACGTGCACACGTTCTCACAGAGCACATGACCACGTGCACACATTCACACAGAGCACATGACCACGTGCACACATTCACACAGAGCACATGACCACGTGCACACATTCACACAGAGCGCATGACCACGTGCACACATTCACACAGATCACATGACCACGTGCACACATTCACACAGAGCACATGACCACGTGCACATTCACACAGATCACATGACTACGTGCACACATTCACACAGAGCACATGACCACGTGCACACATTCACCAGAGCACATGACCATGTGCACACATTCCACAGAGCACATGACCACGTGCACACATTCACACAGAGCACATGACCACGTGCACACATTCACACAGAGCGCATGACACGTGCACACATTCACACAGATCACATGACCACGTGCACACATTCACACAGAGCACATGACCACGTGCACACATTCACAGAGCACATGACCACGTGCACACATTCTCACAGATCACATGACCACGTGCACACATTCTCACAGATCACATGACCACGTGCACACATTCACACAGAGCGCATGACCACGTGCACACATTCACACAGAGCACATGACCACGTGCACACATTCACACAGAGCACATATTCACAGAGCACATGACCACGTGCACACATTCACACAGATCACATGACCACGTGTGCACATTCTCACAGATCACATGACCACGTGCACACATTCACACAGAGCACATGACCACGTGCACACATTCACACAGAGCACATGACCACGTGCACACATTCACACAGAGCACATGACCACGTGCACACATTCACACAGAGCACATGACCACGTGCACACATTCACAGAGCGCATGACCACGTGCACACATTCACACGGAGCGCATGACCACGTGCACACATTCACACAGAGCGCATGACCATGTGCACACATTCTCACAGAGCACATGACCACGTGCACACATTCACACAGATCACATGACCACGTGCACACTCACACAAACCACAGGACCATGTACACACATTCTCACAGATCACATGGCCATGTGCACACATTCACACAGATCACATGGCCATGTGCACACATTCCCAGACCACATGGCCATGTGCACACATTTACACAGACCACAAGATCATGAGATTAGGGAGACTTGTCTTCTAACCCAGTATTTTTGTTTGTTTTCCATGAATCTTCTCTATTAAAATTTTAATCTTCCAAACACTATAGTCACAAACCATAGTTTTTAATGGAAAATAAGAAGGCACCAGACCGACTGCCACAGATTCGCTTTATTTTAACTTTCAATAAAAACAAAGTTTTAAAAAATAAACAGCTCACTAGTAACAAGACTTTGCCACCTACTGCTAAAACTCAGTATGTCGTCCCAAACCAATGGTTTATTTTTGCTACACTGAGGTAAAGGACCAGGCTGATAATGAAGTATTCTTCGGTCTCTTCAATCCACACCAGCTCCGCATGCACCCCTCCTTCTGTGTCCATGTAGTCCATGTAGTAAGTGCGCCCCAGGAAGTTTGGACCGTCGGAGGGGCAGGCGGCAGGCCTCATGCACACCGGAGAACTCACACACCAAAAGGGCTTCCTGTGCTCATCCAGAAGAGTCACGTCCACTACAGAGCAACTCTGAAATTCACATTCACAAGGGTCAAGATAAAATGTTTATTTCCACAGGAACTGCAAGACGGACTGTAAATGCTACACGTGGCATACAACTCCAGATCCCTACCATGCACATCACAGACCTACTTTTCACTCAAAGCCCTGCTGGCCAGTCCTTACTGGGCTTCCTCAGCCGTCGCTCTCATTCTTGTGTACGCCTGAGAAGCTGCCAGTGTGGCAGACGTCAGTGCTGCTGCCTGTTTAACGGCAACAGGTCTTCCATAAATGAGAGCGGCCTGTGTCACTGCTTCCAAGAGGGTGGCACACGGCCCTGGATAGCATGCTGCCTCTCAGTGTTCCAGCAGACTGCTGCCTTCCACTCTTTGATGTACATTAGCCTCCTGTTTGCACTGCTGCTTGGACTAGGCTCACTATCCACCTGTGTCTCCCTCTCAGTGTCTCTCTCTTTCAAGCTTTACCCAATGGCATCAGCCCTCAGTGCTGGGCTATCGGACTCCTAGGATCTATTCTCCAACCTCACCTCAGTTATTCATTCCCACAGTTTTACTTGCAGACACAGAACCTCCTGGAAATGCTGTACTTGCACAATCGGCCCTGGGGCTCTTGCTTTCTAACTCGTCTCTTCACCTTCCTACTTACTTCTACTTCCCTGCCCCCTAGACTGAAAAGTCACCAGAATTTTGTCTCTGTAAGCCATCGGGTCTACTGCATCCTGAAGTACATGTTGTGATGCACAACTATGTGTTAAAGAAAATTAATCTCCACACTCAGGGAGGCAGAGGCAGGCAGATCACTGAGTTTGAGGCCAGCCTGGTCTACAAAGTGAGTCCAGGACAGCCAAGGCTACAGAGAAACCCTATCTCAAAAAAACAACAAACAAACAAAAATGGCGTGGGGGTGGGGTTAGGGAGCACCATGGCCGATGACCCCTGACCTACCGGCCATCTCACTCTCCTCGGGCTTCCTCTCAACCACTTCCCTTTCCCTGCTCTTCACTGGGCTGACCTCTTCCTCAGGGCTTTGTCTCACCTGGCTTCAGGTCTACGCAAGCCCAGCTCTGCGTGAGCCAAGGTGTCTCACGTGTCTGGATCTGAGTGCCCGGCACTCACTTAGAGCCACACCAAGCTATCCCCAGACAGCCACAATCATGCCTCCATGCACTGTAGGGCACTCTCTCTGCTCCCTCACCCTTTCCACCACTCTCTGTGTCCCACTCACAGGGTGCCTTACACATCAGAAAAGTGTAAGAAGAGCATCTCCCTATCTCTCCAACACTAAAGACACAAGGACATCCTCACCATCCCCTCACCTACATATCTGTGTTAAGTGTGCTTTAACTAGGTTGGGTTTAGTAGGGCACCAACAAGGAGGCAGGTCTGACACGAATGAGTGCTGTCTGTTGTCTAGAAGCTTTTAACTTTCAGACATATTTAAATGACTCTTAGAGAGAGGGAGAGAGGGTCAGAGGGAGGGGAGGGGAGAAGGGAGGGAAGGGAAGGAGAGGAGAGGAGCAAACAAACGCAGAGAGAGAAGAGCCACAGTGTTCCTTGTTCTCTCTTCTCCCTAAACACAGTGAACATTCGTTAGGTCTCCACCTTGGCAGGGTCAGCATCGCACATCACTTGTTGCTTCAGGCACTACCCAGTGCTTCCCCCAGGCCCCACTGCTAGTGGTCCTCACAGCTTGACCTAAAAAGCACTGGTTTTATTATATATAACCACTCTTTCCCTAGATGGAATTTGTCTCCATCCACAACTCAAATAATAACCAAGGTGTCCATGACTTCCAAAGTGTACCTCGAAGCTGAACCACCTTCAAGTTCAGGAATTAAATAGCCAAGCTCTTGCTCAACACCTTGGTTGACCCACAGGTCAATCTAGTTTGGTCTGACTTACTCAAATCATGCCAGAAGAACTGCCTAGACCTACTCCTTGGGCACTGGAGCAGCATCATTGGACATGAACTGTGTCTGAGGTCTGGTACCATCCTAGTTACTCTTCCCTATGTCACCCACCTGTGGCCTACCACTAACCCTGCATGGTCTGGATTACAGCCAAACCAACGTCAAGTTCTATGCAGCTTCCTAAGCCTGGGCTACAGAGAAAGGCCCTATCTGGGGGAAAAAAACGTCACACATGACTATTAAAATAGAAATAAAAGACAATGCTTTTGCCTGGGAGCTGCAGACACAGCCTTCTAATGTATAAAAGGTCCCTCTGGGTAAATGCTGGTAAAGTGTGTCACCCAAGTCTGATTCTGTTAAAAGAACAAAGCCAGGCTTTATTGCGCTGCTTTCTTTGAAGTGACTTCTGAGCTTGACAGAGGTCTCTGATGGCCTGGGCTTCAGAGCTCCCATGAGGAAATGCTGGTCTCCTCGAGTTCAGGAGTGAGGGAGCTAGCACATGCTGGCCTGGTCATGATGCAGTGGGAACATCCTGATCCAGACTGGGGGAGGGGGGGGACAGGGATGGGGGCAGGAGTGCCATACACCTCTGGGTAGATGGTCAACCTGCAGGTCATATTACCAGATTGTTTCCTTTTACAAGCAGATGGTGGCAGATATACATTTACAAATGCTTGCAGTGGCTGAATGTCAGTGTGACCCACACAGGACAGTGCTCTACAGTCAATCACTGTGCTTCCTATGCAGTGGTGTGAGACAGCAGGGCCTGTGTCAAAGCCTTACTGCAGTGTTCAGGATAATTCACAGTGACATGCTCTCTAATCTGTCTACCTCTACTATCAGAACCTCTGACTGATGGATTTCCTCACGCAATCCTTTCCTCATGTCTGCTTTTACTTTTCCTCCATGCCTTGTTTTTTTATACATTAGATGGCTGTGCCCACAATTCCCAGGCAGAGAGACTGTCTTTTATTTCTATTTTAATAGTCATATGTGACTAAGAATTATCTTTTTTTTTTTTTCAGAGAGGACCTTACTCTCTAGGCCAGGCTAGCCTTGTATTGGCTGTAATCCTCCTGCCTTAGTTTCTCCAGTGTGTGAGGTAGAGACATATAAACAGGTGTACACGGCTAAAGCCCTATTCTATTCATGCCCTTCCTTTAAACAGAACAGAGGCTAATCCCCAAAAACCAATTTCTTAAGCTCCATTTTTACTGTTTGCTCTGCCTAGGGTAGTCACATTCCCAAGGGAAGTCCCTGGGCTATCCAGAAAAACATGGAACATGGCGTCCCTCACTTGGGTACTTCCTACGGTACTCCAAGGACAAATCTGCCATAATACACAAGTCAGGCTCCACATCTAAAGCAACAAACACAGATCCACCCACCCTCCACCTCAGCGGAAACAACAGACTCTTCCCTGTTTGAAAGACACTGGAGAAACTGTCCATGGACAGGCGACCCACCCCTACTTCACAGACTCAGAATCCTGCCTTTACATGGGACGCTCTACAGAAACACTGCCCCGCTTACTGGAGCTCTGTGAGAAATGTGGAAGTCTCCAGCATGCTTGGTGCGTAAGGACTTTGTAGGAGAGTCTTCCTTACATACAGTTCCTAGGGGAGAGTTGTTTTCAATATTAGAGCCAGGATAAAGCTTCGTCTCTTGGTATAATTGCTATATTTCCCTTTTTAATCCTAGAGAGAAGTAAACACTTGCTTTGATCTTGCTCTGACCAGAAAAACAAAGTAACTTTTAAAATTATCCTGACCCTTTAAGCTTATTGTATTTATATTCTGCTTTTCTTGGTCTTTGAGATCTATTTTTAACCTTAATATTTTATTTTCATATGTGTTGTATTTCAAGGCCATTTCAGTCTATCATTTTTAAAAAGGTCTTATCTATATTCAAAGATGTGAAACAATATCTTTTATATGACATATCCATTTTTTTTAAACCAAGGTTTAAGATTTGCTCACAGATAAACAGGATAAAAACAAATCCTAAATGGTTCAGAAGATCAGGCTCCACGGCAGCCCAGCCCTTGGTCTTGGTCTCCCACACCAAAGGGCAAAATGAGCACAGTACAAGCAGCTGTGTGCAGGTGCAGCCATACCTGCACTCATCCCATTCAGTAAAGAGAACAAGGACGACCATGGCCACATAATCACACAAGACAGTGCAATTCTCTCCCCCGCTTCCTGGCAATTCCCAACACTAAACCAACTCTCCCCTCCATGTGGCTCAAGAAGTTCCTAGAAATTGAAACAGAACTTATAACTGCCCATCCTTTAAATGGGTGAAAATGCTCCCTAGCCATTCTAGCCCAGTGCACTCCATGGAGAGCAAAGGTGTGACTGAGCACAGCCACCATGGCTCACATGTTTGGATGCTTGGTCCTCAGACCGTGGAACTGGTTGGGAAGGATTAGGAGGTATGGCCTTGTTAGAGGAGGTGTGACTTGATTGGAATAGGTATGACCTTGTTGGAGGAGATGTGAACTGGGTGTGGAATTTGAGGTTTCAAAAGCCACACCAGATCTAGTGTCTCTGTCTCTCTGTCTCTGTCTCTCTGTCTCTATCTCTCTATCTGTCTCTCTCTTTCCATCTCTCCCTCCCTCCCCCCACCCTGCCTGCAGATCAGACAGTAAGCTTTCAGATTCTGCTCCAGTGCCATGCCTGTCTACTTTTCACCATGATGATCATGGACTGATCCTCTAGAACTGTAAACAAGCCTCAAATTAAATGCTTCCTTTATAAGAGTTGCCTTGGTCATGGTGTCTCTTAACCACAGTAGAACAGTAACTAAGGCAAAATAGTAAATAAACACTTTAGGACGATCTCATTCTGCTAAGAGATCTCAATTATCTACAGACCTAGAATACTTTTAAGGGAGAGTTATATATACACATCAACAGACATTTTTTATTATACATAAAGTTACTTGAAGAATAAAATAACTTTTTGTTTTTACCTCAATAAAGCCATCAAAAACATTAGTTCTCCATGCAAGGCCAACTTTTCCAATAAGAGGGAGGTGTTCTCTGTTATTTTTTAAACTTATCACCATGAACTTCATATATCCATTCTCAATGCACCCTGAAATGATTTAAGGTTAGTTTATTATTTCATTTCAATGCAGGACAGAAGAGTCTCTAGGCAGGCCACTCCCTGAGGGATGGCTCACTCTGCAACGTTCCACTCACTGAGGACACAGCACACTCTATCATGAGGACTGAGCAGTGGAAAATGGGTATTGGTTCTCACTCCAGTGAGTGAGAAGATGGCTGAGGAAACGCGCACACTGTCCCTGCTAGAAAGACAAAGGCTCGGCTGCATCACTAAGGACACTTACAAGGCAGAAAGGGGTCCTGTGACTCGGTTTTGAATGTTTCAATCTATGCAGGGTTGCTCCATTGCTTTTGAGCCTACAATAAGTACACATTATAGAATACATGTAGAGCAAGCTGAGGTCACACGCCCTTTTAATAGTACCCCCCCCCAAATGACCTGGAGGTCTCCCCTTGCCCCCACTTCTGACAGGGTGGACTCCCTCTCAGCAGTGCCAAGCTGAAAACCAGGACTTTTAAACACATGGGCCTTTGGAAGAGGCCATTCCAGATCAAGGTTGCAATGCTTGGTCATGCCGTCAGTCATAGGAATGGAAAAGGACAGACTTCAATGAGCTTTAAGGAAGAGATGCAACTATGTCAAAGACAGGAAATCAAACAGGATCAAGAGTGAGTGCTGACCTATCATAGCAAGAATTAAGGAGCATGTGAGCAAGAAAAGGGAAGGGAAGACACCCAACTACAGAGACCTCTCTTGGTGCATCATCATAAATGAGGAAAAGTCATATAAATGTTTACCAAAGTCTGAGCCCAAATTCTATCAGCCCAAAGCTGGAAACCAGCAACTTTGCAACCACCACAAGGCATTGCATATGTTTAGCTTTCCAAAGCTTTTAGTGATAGACAGAGGCTGCAACACCACCCAGCACAGCCTGGCTGAGCTATCTCATACAACATGCAAAGTGACCATCAAGCATATTAACGCTGTCGTATAATCATGTGTACATTATGATGTCAGAGACAGACATCTGCATGGAGGTGAGGTGTGACGCACAGGCCAAAGCGGAAGGAAAGAGCAAATGTCCTTTGGTTTACACTTTAGTCATTTCATGGTGAAGCAGGCATGCATCGGAGACAGCTTATATATACCATGGGACGACTATTTGGTTTTGAGCTTTGTGTGTACACACACACACACACACACACACACACACACACACACACACACCTTGTAATACTATACTTGGCAGCCTAGGTGTTTTCCCTGCACATACTTTGCACAGAGCCCCCTCTCGGACCAATGCACCTAGCAGCTCCAGAACCCCCTCGGCCATCCACCCCACACATGGCTGCCGCCTGTCCTCCCATCTCTGAATAGCACTGTACTTCCTCACCCTGGGAACAATCACATTTAGACAGTTGCTATTCGAGTGTATTCCCAATGTGTCCAGGAATAGAGCCTAGAAAGACCTATCCAGCCTGAACTGGTTTTAGATTCAAGCACAGTAGGACAAAATTGTGTCCTTTAGTCGATGACCTACCAATAAAAGCAGAGAACTACCCTCACTGTACCCCCTGTCTTAATTAGGGTTTCAAGACCACTGCAATTCTTATACAGGGAAACATTTAACTTGGGCTGGTTAGAGGTTCAGAGGCAGGATAACAGCAGGAAATACAATAGCAGGTAGACATGGTGCTGGAGAAGAAGCCGAGAGGTCTACAGCTGATCAGCAGGTAGCAGGAAGACAGAGACACAGCCTGGCTTGACTTTATAAAACCCCAGTGACACTTCCTTCAACAAGGCCACACTTACTAATGACGCCACCCCCTGGTAGCCAAGCATGGAATCTATGAGCCCATGGGGCCATTCCTATCCAAAGCACCACACCCCTCAATAGCCAAACTCCTTCCCCTCGTGGACACCACTGAAGGACGCCTCAGACAACTGAGGCCCCTGAGCATCTTTCTCACGTGGCCCCACTGTCAATCCTGGCCGTGCACCCTTCTACAGCCTGCATTGTGGCTTTCTCCTTTTCCTCCAAAGTTATCTTGCTTCTTGTGAAAAGCTGTGTGAGCCCTGGTTTCAATCCTGGTCAGTACACAAGAGTGAACTATGACCATCTTTAGCCGTGGATGACGCCTGAGCAGAAGAACCAGGACACCGCGGAGCACGCAGGAAGACCAGAGGCACAGAACACAAACTGTGATCCCATTTATACGAAGCAAATGTAAAACAAATATTTTGGTGGGGATTAAAAAAAGGATGAGCCATCTAAGTCTCCGACAGAAAAAGCAAGCACAGAACAGAGTCCACTGTCAGCAGCTGTGTCAGCCTCACCCTAAAGGCCCTCTGCTACTGTGTTAGCCGCACCTGACACAAAGCTGTGACTCTGACGGGCTCCAATAGCTTAGTCCTTTAAAACATCAGCATTCATCTGTATGATGCCAGCACTCCGCAGGGCTCCTTTCTAAACCTCTAAGGCATCCTGGCACTTCATTACAGGCAATGGTTTTTGCATTCTAAGATTAGTTTTGTCAAAAACAATACTCTTTGGAAATAAAAGGCCAAGATATTAATGACACATTTTCAGCTATGATCAAGGTTCATTTCTGCTTCAGAATTAAATGTAACATAGAAACGGTAGACTGTAAAGAGCGTGGGAGAACACATTGACTGGTGGGTGCATTTTCTAATGCACAGAAGCCAAAGGGCAAAGGAGCTTAGAACAGACTGAGGCCTGGACCTGAGTTGCAGACCTGAGAAGCAACTTGGTAACACAGAACCACAGAAAAAGCAACAGCAAGTACGTCTGACACCGTGAACTGAAAGCTAGTTGCCATATAATGCTGACCAGTGTTGTAGGCCACACAGACTACAAGGGCAATCAAGAACATGCCATATGATCACTAGGCCCTAAGGAGAGAAAATCTTTTGTGTTCGCATTCCTTGCTAGGTGTCTGACACATCCCCTGGGCATATGCATGGTTTTTCTAGGTTGGTTTTTTTTTTTTTTTTTTTTTTTAATTCCTAGCTAATTGTTTTTAGACACCTTTATTATTTTCCAAATCCTCAAAGGGAAGAAACTCAAGTACCTAAAGTCAGTTAGAGATGCTAGAACCTGGAAAGACAGGTCTCTGGACACTGTGAGGAAAGAATGTTCTGTCCTGTCCTTCTTGTTACGGAGGCTGACTTGGCGTGGAGAGGCTGTGCTGGGGAGGGTAAGAAGAGCATACCTTCTCTCTCCATCCGGCTGGCAGTGACATGACAGTGTCAGTCAAGCCTGCTGGAGTCTTTTGGTCTCTACATCTGTCCTAGTAACTAGCCCTACATAAAAAGATGCAGACATATGCACCAGGACTGTTCCTGTTATTGGTGACATCAGCTTCAGGTTAAAGAGAACAGAATGTGTACTTAGACTCTGGAACTTTACCACTGGCTAACTCAACAGTCTGGAGCTTGCTTTTTTTTTTTTTTTTTTTTTTTTAATTGCTACACTTAAGGGTTCCAACTAGCATTTCTCTAACTCTTCAGTTCTATCTTCTATAGCTTTGGACCAATTTCATATCGGTCCAGTCCACATAAGTGTAATTTATTTTTCTAGACAAGTTCTCCCTCAGAAGGTTAGGAAAAAAATACATAGATACTTTTGGAGGGAGTTCTCTAAGTCCTATTCTGTTCTTGCTTTGGGTAATCTTATATTCCCAGCAGCACCAAGTCAAGATGGTGGGGCAGCAGGGTTAGAGATGTGACACTTGGCTATCAAGCGTCCCCTTGCTGTGGCTCACACTGACGCAGGGGTGAATTCACAGTACAGCCCACCCCAAGGAGATACAATGAGACTCTCATGAGTGGGAAAGGCATCTCACACACAGGACCTGACAGCCAGGGAGGAAAGCAAACTAAGAATGGAATTCACCATCCAGACAAATCCTGTCCCATGACAGACGTCAATGGGCCTACATGAACGCACACATGAACTAAGGTGTACCTATGAGTTCTTCAACAGTATGAAATGGTTTTGTAAGGCAGTGTTAGGTTGTAGATTTTATAATTTTTAACAAAAAATTTTAAATTTTTAATTGAAAAACTACATGGGCACTTGAGAGGCAGAAGCAGGTGGATTGACATGAGTTCAAGGCCAGCCTGGTCTACAAAGTGAGTCTAGGACAGCCAAAATTACACAGAGAAACCCTGTCTCAAAAAACAACAACAATAACAACAAAAACAAACAAACCTACATGGCACAGAGGCTGAGTTTTCCTTCTAAAATAATTTTGGCGTGGATACACAGACAAGTTACTTAGTTGAGGAGGTGCTGCTGGGGAAGGAGATTTGAGCTGATCAAAGAGACAGGAGACAACGGCTAAATGAAGGTCTCAGCAAGCAAGACTCAGTCTATTTCGGGACTGAATTGGGAGTTTCATTTTGGAAAGAAGTGGGACATTTTTCCTCTGAAATAGGAAAAGGCAAGACTGAAAAAAGCTGTGACACATGAAGACGTCATGGCAGAGGAGTGCAGGAAGTGCGACAGGAGGGCATGGGAGCGAGGGAGGAGGAGGGAGATGCTGGACACGTATGAAAAGGTCTTATTAGCCAGACCTGGCGGCACACGCCTTTGATCCCAGCACTCGGGAGACAGAGGCTGGTGGATCACTGTGAGTTCAAGGCCAGCCTGGTCTACAAAGTGACTCCAGGACAGCCAGGGCTACACAGAGAAACTTTGTCTTGAAAAGCCAAAAAAAGAAAAAAACAAAAAAAGAAAACCTCTTATTAAAAACATAAAGGGCAATTAGGTAGCTGATGGAAAGATTTCTAAAAGGCAAGAAATGACAACGTATGTGTAACAGTCCTGGGTGAGAGGCCAATGCTACTGAGGGAAAGCATGGGTAATAAAGACAAGTCTCCTTCATGCCACACAGAGTATAAGACGGGAAGTGTGTCACTGGGTCATTGGGCTGAGTGTCTACGAAAATTAAGCTAGAAAGGACCAAAGAGCCAGAAAGAGCAGTGACCCAAATAACTTATTAGAAGCACAGAAAGTGGGAACCACGGACAGTCAAGAAGTTTACAAGGCAAGGAGAGAAAGGCGCTCAGCTCAGTCTCCTGGAGATTAAAGATCTTAACAGCAAGTAAACTCAGCAAGGGAAAACTAGAAATATCTCATTTACATTGTTTGCACTATGTTCTGCAAATTATTTTATTTTGATAAGATATTCTATTTCCATAATTCTCTTACAAACTATCTTACTATCTAAAATACCGTATTTAAACAAATACTTTTGGAGGGAGTTCTCTAAGTCCAATTCTGTTCTTGCTTAGGTTAATCTTATATTCCCAACAGCACCGAGTCAAGACGGTGCTGTCACCAGAAATAAAAAGCCAGGGTTAAATCTGGAACAGCAGCCACAGCAGCTGAAACAGCCTCATGACGGATGGGCCATCTTCAGCATCACCTGGACAGCAGGCAGGACTTTATAGGACACAGCCAGACCCAAAGGCCCAGACTTCTAATGCTGTGTTGTGGTCACTGTAAGATTACCAGTAGCTTTCAACAGGCCCCACAAACTATATAGGTACACTCTGCAGCTCGGCTCTGCCTCTTCTGGGTATGCTCCGGCACAAGCAGCAGCCATTGCAAAGCTTACATCTCATGAGTCACTAGAAGTTCAGAACAGGAAAAATGTACTACATAGTCCTAATGAAGGTGCCAGTGCAGTGCCTGCTCTGAGTTTTCTAAATAATCACCACCCAGAAAGGACAACACTGCCTCCAGTACCTCATCTGTCATGATAAATGCTTACAGAGTACACCTGACCTAGAAACACAGCAAGCAATTAATATCGGGGCAGAAGGAATGAAAAGCCACTTATTTTTAGGATCACAGTCACAAAAATAAGATAATATGATATATGCGCAGGATCTAGAAAGGACAAACATTTCAAAAGAATTCACTCTCAGCTACGGTAGTGTCTATTCTTGGCACAAGGAAAAAAGAGAATTTGTAACTTTGATAACCTCTTTAAATTCTCTAAAGTTGTCTGTGGAATCTTATAGACTAAGCCCAACATGCTTAACACAGTATTTTAATAGAAAACATATTACAAGTGTTGGCGTTCTTGAGGGAGCCCAGGAACCACCCAGCTCTGAGAGAAAGCCTCTTCAGCAGAGGTGGCAGCCCTGAGGGAGGATGTCCCTGGCTGAGCTGGAGTGCCACAGTGTAATAGCCCTGCTGTGCTGCTCCTCTTCTTCAGAGATGCAACTCCCAGGGGAGGGGATCCCCAGCTGAGCTGAGGAGCCTCAGCCCAGCCCCCCTTCTTCACTTCTTCTTCACTCCTTGCCTTCTTCCAGTGAGAGTCGCACCAGGCAGCAAATCTCATAAAAGAGATTTATTGGGAGAAACAAATCCAGGGTTTGGAGAGACAAATCCAGGAGTGGCTACCAGGGAACTGAACACTAGGCGGGGCCTATATAGGATTTCTTAGGGAGCAGGGATCTCCAGGGTGAGGCCTGCTGGGATTTCAAGTCCAGAGCTTGGAGGAGCTCAAGAATTGGTGAGTCTTCCTGTTCAGGAATTGGTGGGATTTTTCTTGTAGGGTGGGGTCTGGGCACTCTCCCACCTTCGGGGTAGGGGCAATGACAGTTAAAACCATTAGAAAATGACCATTGAGCCAGGCACGGCACATGTCTGTAATCCCAGCACTTGGGGAAGCAGAGGCAGGCAGATCTCTGAGTTCAAGGGCAGGGCTATACACAGAAACCCTGCCTCAAAAACACAAAAACCAAACCAACCAACGAAACAACAACAAAAAAGACCTTTAGAGACATTAGGAGAGTCCTAGGGGTAGGGCCTGGCTCTGGAGCTCCTCAGGAGGGGCCTGGCCACTTTCTTGCCTTGAGGGTAACAAAGTTTACAAAGGGAGTCCATGGCACTTCCCTAAAAAGCCAACAATAGTAACTATGTAGATACAGAACAAATCTAACAAGTAGAAAACATTATTCCAAAGAACATCTTCATGAGGAGAGAAAAACATTGGCCCAATGTAAAAATGGCTTCCATTAAGATGCTGTGATGAACTTGACCACAGCTGGAACCAAGTGAAACACAAGCAGCTGGGCATACCAGTGGAGGGTTTGGTTTTTGTTTTTTTGGTTTTTGTTTTGTTTTGTTTTGTTTGGATCAGATTATCCAAAGCAGGATGTCCTACCCTAAAGTGGCTTGTGCTAGAAGCCTGGATAAAAGTGTTGGCATAAGGTTATTGTGCAATTCACATGCTGATCTCTGTACCCTTCCTGCCAGCCAGGGGAGGAGGACTGAGGGGAGGAGGCAGGGGATTCAGCCAAGGGAGAGGTCCAAGGAAGATCAGGAGGAAGGAGCTGGAGCCAAGGAAAGCTACAAAGTGCAAGTATTGCTGGGATGTTTGCTGGGAGTAGGACAGGATAGCATAGAGGGTTAACAATAGGCTGGAACTGTTCAAGATTGTGTTGTAAGGCTTATTTTTAAACAAATATAAGAGTCTCAGCTATTTGTGTGATAGTTGCATTAAGAAATAAGCTAAGAGAAACAAACAGTTTTATAAAAACAACTTCATCATAAAAGTACATGGAAAAAGGAAACTTTATTTTTGGCCTTTTAGCCCTCACTCTTACAAAAAAGTCATCTGTTCCAGTGTTTCTCAACCTGTGGGTCTCGACTCCTTTGGAGGTTTGGAGGCTGAATGACCTTTTCATAAGAGTCACCTAAGACCATTGAAAGCACAGACCTTTACATTATGATTCATAACAGTAGCAACTTTACAGTTATGAAACACCAATGAAAATAATTGTATGGGGGGGTCACCACAGCATAAGTAACTGAATTAAAAGGTTGCAGCATTGGGAAGGTTGAGACCCACTGCTCTATTTTGTGGTTATGGGATTCCTTTACCTATATCAGAACCAATCTCTCCAGGATTCCAACACAGACTGTAGACCAGCAGCTCTCCAGGAATCCTCCAGGCCTTCAGCTCCAGATTACAAGTGCTAAACCATTCAGCTTTATGGTCTCAACTACTGAATACCTGGCCTCTCCTGTGTGAAACAACTACTGCTGGACTACCCTTACTATGTCTGTTAGCCAAAGTAATAAAGCTTTTTTAATGTGTTTATATGTCCATTCTAAAGTAAAACCTAAAGACATGAAGAAATGGTACAAAAGTCTAAGTTGAAATAAAGTATATTTGACCTGGGAACGTATATACCACTCCACTCTGTAGGTGATGCTTGCCTGATACTTATTATCCATGGCTCACTCAACCTGCTTTCTTACAGAACTCAGAACCACCTGTCCAGGGATAGCAACACCCACTGTGGGCTGGGCCCTCCCCCACTGACTACTAGTTGAGAAAATCCCTACAGATGGATGCCATGGGGAAATTTCCTCAACTGAGGCTCCTTCCTCTCTTAAGACTCTAGCTTGTGGCAAGTTGACACACAAAACCAGCCAGTATTAGACAAGTGAAAAAAATGACTATCCTCATCCAGAATCCATCAGCTGCAGTGAGGGTAGGGCCTTAAGCTCCACCTCTTTATCCCAGGTTGGCTGCTGACACGCAAAGCACTGTAGAGGCTCAGGACAGGCAGTCACAGCAGCTACGTGGTGTACAGCAGCTGCGTGGTGCCCAGCAGCTGCCGTACCCTGAGGACCGTGCTGCTCAGTGCTTCTCCCTACTTCTGCTCTTTCATTCTCTTCACCCTCTGTTCTACAATGTCAGCCTAAGAGGCCATGGTACAAAAGTCTTGTTTAGGACCAAAAACTCAACTGTCACTTATTCTAAGCACCCTGAGCAGGCACAAGCCTCTGCACTCACCACTGTTCACTATAGAGAGACGCTTTTCTGATTAAAGATAAGAGTAATATTTAACTGAGTATAAACATAGTTACCTAGAATGTAGTTTAGAACCACGGCAATTTATGTAAGCAAGAGCCTAGGATCTCCTCAGGCTTGTGTCTCTGACTACCGGGTTTAGAGTGCCAGGTGCGTATTCCAGCCTGTGGAGCACACTTCAAAGCCAACAGAAGAGCTGAGGGTGGCCACATAAGTCATGCCACTGTTTCATGAGTAGGTCCATCTTGCCTTGCATGTTGGCATTATAGCTTGTAGGGTCACCGATGCCTTATATGCCCCAGCAATCTGAGTAGAACCTTCCAGCACGGGAGAAAGCTGCAGGTCCAGTTTGAGCTCTCTACCTCTTGCAACTGAGACATCGTATCTAGTTCTGGAGGGCAACCAGGAGGGGTAACCTAAGTCTGTATGGGGGGTCTTCCTGGGGTCAACCTGAAGTTTGGCAATTTCCTTAAAGAGTAAGCATGCTCTTACCACATGACCTAGCAATTATGCTCCCTACTACTTACTCAAAGAAGCTGAACCAGTGTGGTCTACAAAATGAGCCAGCCTGTTCTTATAAAGTGAGTTCCAGGACACCCAAGGCTATGCAGAAAAACAAAGACAACAAGGACAAAAGGGGAGTTGAAAATACATCTATACAAAACCCTGTTTTTTTCGAGACAGAGTTTCTCTGTGTAGCCTTGGCTGTCCTAGACTCACTTTGTAGACCAGGCTGGCCTCAAACTCACAGCGGAGTGATCCGCCTTCCTCTGCCTCCCGAGTGCCAAACATGGAAACAGGCATGATGTCCTTCAGTAAATGAGTGAAAAGGTTAGCATGTCTAAACACTGCTAATGAGAGAAGAGCTATCACACGATGAAAAACAGAAGGAAAGTTCTTACTTATCTGACAGTGTGAGCTTTACATGGTCCCATCTGTGTGAAAACACAATCTATGGAGTAAAGAGTAGTGATGGTTAGACACCGAGGAAATGTAAAGAGCAAAGTGCAGAACCCAGGAGACTTACAGTAGGTAGTAAGACTACTCTGTATACTCTGCATAGCACTTACCAGCAGATACACACCACTAAACTTTACCCAATAACACAACAAAAAAACGACTACACTGTAAACCCTGGTCTTTGGCAATAATACCAAGCGGACATGTGGTCATCAGTTGTAGCGAATGCTCTTCTCTGCTGAGGCACACTAGAGGGGAGGCTGAACACATCAGTATGGGATAGTTCCATACTACCTTCCTCTCAGTTTGGCTATAAGCCTAGAACACTCTAAAAAGCAAAGCACACTTTCTCAAAGGTCAAAGGCTAGGAGCAGCACACTTTACTATTTAAACTAACTTCTCTCTGCTTTTCTCTAACTCTCCTCTCAGGACTGATAAAAGACCACAATAAACCAAACTGTGCAAAACCTTTCTCCTTCTGCTTCTGAAAACTGGTAATAATTAGCTTGATACTAAGATCAAATAAGTATATATTCCTTTATCCTCTGCATTGCTGAGCAGGCCCTTTGGCAAGCTCAATTTACACTTCAAAGACACAACTGGACTATTTCCTCTGTTCACCAGGCTGCACTATAACCTAATCAAAATGTTAATGGACAGCTGTGCAGAAAAGAACCAGCACATCGGGCTGGAGTCCTGCTGCATTAGCACGCAGGGTCTCTCACAGGACGCCCTCTGAGTGTCCAGGAGAATCCCCCTACCTACCTGATATGGCAGCTGCTCACTGGCCTAAGGCTTGGGCTGCGTGCTTTATGCTGAGCAACCGCTTCCCTTGTAGGAGTCTAGAAATACCTTGGTACTAGATCACAGTACTGCCTAGGTCACACAGACCCACACCAGCTACAGTAAAAACCTGACTGTCTAGTGAGACTTACCAGCTCCCACAGCCCTGAAGGAACTAGGTACCCTACACAGTAACAGAGACCGGGCTACAGCACTGGGTGGTTCCCACAGAACTCCACCCCACGCATCTTCCCTTTGCTGGCTGTATCCACTAATGCATCAATGTCCCAAGTACTGTGAATTGTGCTAGTGAGCCCATGAGCCTGATGTCAGGCTATTTGCATTTTCAACAAAAAATAGAAAATAAATTGCACATAGGAAAACCCAGACACTTTCATAACTCACTTCCAGTATTAACTTAACAAATCATTCTGGAAGTATTTCCTGAGCTTTTATCCCTCTTTCTCTCTTACCCTATCATAAATTGAATTTAGACAGCAAAATGCATGCTCACTTCATCTTGCCTTGTCTTAATTTTAATGAGAATATACAAAGAAACAGCCACCAATTATGTGTAGGTTAGGGGATCATCAATTCTTCTTTGAAAAGGGATTATATAAATCCCTTTTTAAGAAACTTTTAACATAGCCATGACTTTGTCTAAGTGGCAGAACACATAAAATCTCAGAGAGAGTTGCTGGGAAAGTAGCTCAATGTCTTAGACCAGATCCCCCAGAACCCATCTTTAAAAAACAAAACAAACAAAAACAACAATACCAAGAGGACCAGCCCGCATCAGTATGCCACTACTGAGGCACGGAGAAAGGAATCCTGGGGGTTTTCTGGCCAGTCAATCTAGCCAATCAGTGAGCAGCAGATTCAATGAGAGAGCAGAAGAGAGCAAAGGAGAAACACTCAGCATTGACCTCTACCCTCCACATGCATACACTGAGGCACACACACACAGAAGCGCACACACACACATAACACACACACAAACACACACTCACATGCGGCACACAAGTGCATACATACACACAGAAACACACACAAATGCACATACACACACATGTGCACACACAAGCACATATATACTCACATGCACACACAAGTGCATATACACATACACACACACTCACATGAACTCACACAAGTGCATATATACACACAGAAACACACACACTTGCAAATACACACTCACATGCACATACACATACATACTCACACACACATATACAAACATACACACACACACACACACACAGGTACCCTCAAAGAGCAACAACTTTCCAGCTCCTTAGATGAATATGAATGAGCTCCATGGAAAGCAAACCCAAGAGAAAGAGGAAGCGGCCAAAATCATGGCAGCTGCAAGGCGGCTGACAGGTAGAGAACCCAGTCCCACGGTGCCCTACTATGCACAGTGCCCTACTATGCACAGTGCTGTCTAGAAGCCTCGGCACATGAGATCAGAGGACATGGACCTCCTCGTCTTCCAAAATAGAACATGCACGCGCCTGACAGGGCAGTGAAGAGGACAGCAGAGCAGGACCTGGTAGCTGGGGCTGGAGGCTGGACTCAGAATGCAGCAGCATTGGCTACACCTCAGAGTGGGTGGCAGTGGCAAAGCTAAACACGGGCGATCTGCAGGCCGGCCTATGACACGTGAGGCAATGCCTGCCCAGAGCAGTCCTCACTGAGCCAGCTCCACGGTTATCCTCACCCTCTGTGACTCAAGAATCTAACCCCAGGCATCACCAGACACTGACTAGAGATTTCACTTAGTTCAGTAGCTTCAAAAGAGCTTTAGCAAAGTACATGAAATGAGTTATAAACACAAAATATTGTGACCAGGAGGCAGCCTGCATCAGACTCTTAGGACTCATTCTGAATACATCATTAGAGCTTTTCCCTCTGAAAACAGATAATAAAGTCTTTGAGGATTTGCCTTTGCGGATCTCCCTCTATAGTCAGCTCTAGAGACCCCTTTAGTCAGTCAAATTATTCTACACAACCTGCTCATACCAACATTCTTAGGAAATAATATACTCTACAGGATAAAGACACATCCAAATACAAATACATACCATCTTACATGTAGTTAAGACATGTGCTGTTTTTCTGTAAGTAAGTATGTTTATCAGACGCAACTAAACAATTTAAGATAATTTTACTTTTAAACTGTCATCAACAATGGTACTCTGTCCCATTCACCTGAGTCTCTGTCTCTTCAGTGGCAGGAGTGCAGTGGCTAGTGTATGCTACATAGACCCCATCTCATTAATCACTTTCAAAACTGAGTAAGGATCTGTTTGATATTATCAATTCACAATACAAAGAAGCTTAGCTTTAAAAGAGAAAGATAGGGGAACAATTAACTCAATACTAGATGGTGGCTCCCGCTGGCAGAAGGAAAATCAGATGGCAGCAGCAAGGGCCACACAAAGGCCTCAAATGTCATGGCAACAGTCCGCTTCTTAAACTTTGTCTTCACTCCCTGTTTATGATCTTATTGTTGTCGAAAACCTGACCAGCATCATGTATAGAAAGGATTCTAAGAGCTCATCGTTAAATTTATAAGGCTCTTTTCCAGCCGTCCCTAATGCATTTTCCTGAAAGGACTTCCTCATTTACCCACCTACCCATCACACACCTAACTGCCCATCTGTGAAAACAGAGCCCATGGTCTAGCCTAGGCAAATGCTCTTCCACTGAGCTACAGCTTAACCTCTGAATGCAGTTCAGACTCAATTCTGCAAGTTCCACAACTCCCACTGGGATTTTAAAATAAACCTTTGTAATTGGCTTAGGGATGAAATTGGTATATAACACGTGATCATTACTCAAAGGTGGACTATTATGGGGGCTGGAGAATGGCTCAGAGGTTAAGGGCACTATCTGCTCTTCCAGAGGTCCTGAGTTCAATTCTCAGCAACCACATGGTGGCTCACAACCATCTATAATGAGATTTTGGTGCCCTCTTCTGGTGCGCAGTTGTACTTGCAGATATAACATTGTGTGTGTGTGTGTGTGTGTGTGTGTGTGTGTGTGTGTGTGTTTTTTTTTTTTTTTTTTTTTTAAGGCAGACTACTAGCAGCAGCCATGCTCAGACTGCTGAGTTCTATCCTACTTGGCTTTGTGCTTCTCCTGCTGCAGAGGTCTAGATACTGAACATGTGCTGGTCCTGACAACAAGACTGCAGCATGCTTCTCCCCATAAAGACTTCCAAGTGCCCCTGTTCAGAGCCCTAAGGAATTCCTAATGTCATGTTGTCAGTATATAGTGTGTATAAGCACCTGGCTCAAGCTCTGGCCTCACTGCTCACACACAGGGACCTTGTCTGACACTATGTGCTAATGAAGAACCAAACAAGTTGGCCTTGACCCTCTGATCCGTGCTTTTCCACTGCGGTGTCTCCTTGGTGTCAGGCCAGGGTTCTCAAGTCCCACTGAGGACAAATGGAGCGTAGAACAACCTACATTCTAGGGACATGATGATAAAACACTTCATCCTTGGTAAGGACAAAGTGCTTTTTTAAAAAATAGGGATAAAGTTTCTGTTTTCCTGAACTTCAATGGTATAGCTGAAATTTACTAAATATACCACATGGTACCAAGAGAGTTTCTCAAAAACGGTAAAGGACAATCCATTCTACTTTAGCAACGTTACACACTCTGATGGCAACAGCTCCCTCTGCTGACTCAGGAGGGAAGTCCTCACTGTATGAACTAAAGCCTTAAGAGTGAGGAGGGATGTGGGTGCATCCACATAGAACACACCCCAGATAAAAGGCAGATCCTTTAACTGCACTTTTCCCTTCATTAACGTCAATACTGCATGCTGGAGCATCATTACTGAGAGGGCTTGTTCACTCTATGTGGAGCTGCAGCATGTCAGTGCAAAGACCCTATGCTGAGCACACCTAGGAAAGTCAGTTACAGACAGACAGACCAGACAGATAAACACCTCTCCCTCTCCTCCCTGTCCCGCCTCTCCCCTCGCCCCCCCCCCACACACACAGAGACAGAAACAGAGACAGAGACAGAGACACACAGAGAGAACTCTAAACTACATACTATTAAAGTGCAAACATATACTGATGGTTTTGTAGCCAGGTGCTGGCTCTGCAGTGAGGTGGGCCCAATGCAGACGGGAACACTACCTCCTGGTAGCCTTGTGGAATCAGACAGGTGGCTAGCTACTATCTGCAGATTCCTCATCAGCAACACAGGAGAAGTAAAGAGTCCTATCTCAGTCTCACCATAATTACTGAAACACGAAACTGCGACAGCAGTGTTCATACGTGAATCTGATCACCAGCAACTCCAACACAATTAGAGCGTATCTCAGGTACAACCCATGCACGAATTATAAAGCTTTACGCTGTAGTTCTTTAGAATAAGGGAAGGCGGGAGCCCTCTTCTCTGCAACTCGCAGTGTTCCCCTAGACAGCACTAGTACCTAAACAACGGAGTCCCAGTCAGCAGTAGCCAGACTAATTGCACATACATATATGTATATAGACACACATACAGAAGGTGATGAATATATAAATAAGAAAAGCGAATTATAAATTGGCAGTTCTGTATATAGGCAATTCTGGAGCACTCTGTAGTCATACAATGTGAAACTATTTCACATTTTTAAAGCTGTAAAAACTTAAAATGCAATTAATGTTTTAGATGGTTGATAATATGTACAAACCATGTCCAATCAAAAAATAGAAAACAGGCTTCATGCTTCCCTTGCAATGAGGAGATGGAACAGACACATAGGGTTGTGTTCAGATTGCAAAGCATTTTTACAAGTAGCAAAGCACCTTTATTATGGGTGCACAGACACAAAACACTTGGGCCACTAATGAAGGCTTCCTCCTTCCAAAGAGCAAGCATATGTGAAGAAGGGCGCTGCCCTATCTGTGCGCTGTACAAGGAAAGAAGCTGAGAAAGCCAGGGAAACCACAGTGGCTGCACTGGACCTGTCAGGTCGCCCGTAAAGCAGGCTTGATTGGCATCTGGGGGCCTGCCTGGCCTCTGAGAGGCAGGAAGACAGGACTTTCCTCCTTAGAATGATCCTCAAACCCTTGTCGTCCTCTTGCTGTGGCCCAGCAACGCCACTAAGCTGCAACATCACGTTCTGCAGCAGCAAGCCATTCCTCTGCCTTCTGAGCTAAGAGAAACACAAGAGCTTCTACCAGAAATGCTGCCAGTGCAGCTCAGAGTCCCTGAGGCAGAGAAACACAAAGATTGTAGTAACAGGCCATGAGTTCTCAAAGCGCCTTCAGGAGCAGTTGGCAGTAGTCAGGCCACTTCAACATACATAAGAAAACGGATCAGGGATCACGAATCACGTATGTGTTCACCTATTAAACACTCAATGCTTAGATTCACATTCTAGGAGATAACTAGGGGAAAACCCCACAGCATCAAGAAGATTTTTTTAAAAATATATACTTAACTAGTAAAACCGAATAATCCAACACAGGAAGCTAAGGGGAGGGCCTGAGGTCCCAGACATGACATGGCAAGGAAGTGTCACGGCACAGCTGACAGTGAGTTAAGCCTGAGAGTGACCATGCAGACATCTGTAGTGGTGATACTGTTAGCACAAGGGACAAGCCACAATAGCTAGTACTGCCAGAGTGGGATGAGGAGAGCAGGACAGGGCAAAAGGGAGGAGAGGATGGTGCCAGAGAGGAGATCAGGGAGGAAAGGCAAAGTTTGGACCCAGCAGACCATAATACTACTCACAAGGTTCACATGGAAGGTCTCTGGGAGCAGCTACAACAAGCGCCACCCAACTCACCCCTCACAAGGCACCAGTGGCCATCACTCATCACCAAAGCCAGGTTCTCACCACAGCAAGCCCTGGATAGGCTGAATGCTGGCCATGGACACACAAGGGTGGGTTGGGAAGGGACAGGAAGCAGCTTCATGGCTGGCGCCTTGTCGTACGTTCTCAGCCAAAGCTGTTGGCACAAGAACAAGGACATGTGCACCCAAGTGTCAATTTGGGTTTGGTAGGCTATAACCGGATTCCAATGACCAGCTTTTTATCTGCAGAGCCTCATGTGACAGAATAAAGGTAAATGCTGAAGTCACTGATAGGCAGGACTCTTCAACTCTGCAGTATAAGCAGCTGCTCTGGCGCAGACACATGCAGGGGCCGCCTGTGGCTGAGAACAGCCGCCCAGGGCAGACACTCCCAGCAGCCCCCTGCACAGGAGATTATCAAACTGGACTCAGAAATACACTGCAAGATCATGATCACACCACCAGATACAAAAAGGCCTTGGATAAAATCCAACAGCTTTTCCAGGTGGTAGAAAAGAAGCTGTAAGTGGACACAGCACACACCAGCGTAACAAAGGCTACCTACAGCAAACCTGTCACCAGCGTAACAAAGGTAGGCTACCTACAGCAAACCTGTCACCAGCGTAACAAAGGCTACCTACAGCAAACCTGTCACCAGCGTAACAAAGGTAGGCTACCTACAGCAAACCTGTCACCAGCGTAACAAAGGCTACCTACAGCAAACCTGTCACCAGCGTAACAAAGGCTACCTACAGCAAACCTGTCACCAGCGTAACAAAGGCTACCTACAGCAAACCTGTCACCAGCGTAACAAAGGCTACCTACAGCAAACCTGTCACCAGCGTTAACAAAGGCTACCTACAGCAAACCTGTCACCAGCGTAACAAAGGCTACCTACAGCAAACCTGTCACCAGCGTAACAAAGGCTACCTACAGTAAACCTGTCACCAACACCATGCTAACTGAGAAGACAGCTGCGTCACTCCCTTCACTCCAATTCAGCACACAACTCAAACCATCAGCCACAGTCATAAGAGAGGGAAATAAAAGGGATGAAATACAAGGGGCTGACGCTTCCCCTCTGCAGTGATATGACCTAATGCTTCCCCTCTGCAGTGATATGACCTGATGCTTCCCCTCTGCAGTGATATGACCTGATGCTTCCCTTCTGCAGTGATATGACCTGATGCTTCCCCTCTGCAGTGGATATGACCTGATGCTTCCCTTCTGCAGTGATATGACCTGATGCTTCCCCTCTGCAGTGGATATAGCCTGATGCTTCCCCTCTGCAGTGATATGACCTGATGCTTCCCCTCTGCAGTGACATGACCTGATGCTTCCCCTCTGCAGTGACATGACCTGATGCTTCCCCTCTGCAGTGATATGACCTGATGCTTCCCCTCTGCAGTGATATGACCTGATGCTTCCCCTCTGCAGTGATATGACCTGATGCTTCCCCTCTGCAGTGATATGACCTGATGCTTCCCCTCTGCAGTGATATGACCTAATGCTTCCCCTCTGCAGTGATATGACCTAATGCTTCCCCTCTGCAGTAATATGACCCTAGACAGAAGACGGCAAAATTAACACACAAAAGTCAATGACAAACATACTGTCAAATGAAAGGAAAAATGTCATTCACAATGCTACCTGTGTTGGTTAGTTTCGTTATTTTGAGGGAGGAGGTTATTTGTTTGGTTTTTGTCAATTAAACATGGGAAGAAGAACCTCAGCTGAGCAAACGCCCCAGCAGCCTGGCCTGCAGGGCGCGCTCCTGCTGATGGCTGATGCGGAGAAGGAGCTTGGGAGACAGGAATGGTGACAGAGATGAAGATGACGGAGGCCCGGGAAACATCAGAACCACTGGGTGACACTTGACCTAGGAATCTGTGGCTCCCGTGAGCACAACAAACGAACAACATTGCTGAAGTAAAATATCTGTTTGAATGGGACAACTAATATTGATTAGCTGAGGATTAGCTGACCTCAGGGTCAGCACAGGGACATTATGTCCAGGGTGGTAAGCATACGGTTATTCTGTAATTAAAATGCTGGTTTCTGTACGGCCCCATATCTGGTTCCAAGTCTTGTTCTAAGAATCTCTTGTCTCAAGGTTGTGTAAACTCTGCTCCACAACTGTCCCCTTGTATGTCAATAAAGCTGCTTATAGCCAATTACTGAGCAAGGGAGAGAACAGGGCTGGACTTCCTGCCAGCCAGGGGAGGAGGAGTTAGAGGAGGAAGAAGGGAATTCAGCCACAGGCAGAGCTGCGGGAGAGATGAAGAAGATTCAGCTGGAACAAAGAAAGAAGTGAAAAGCAAGTTAACTTGAGGACTGTGGCAAAGATGGAGTCAGGACAACACAGAGGGTTAAGAACAGACTTAAACTGCTCAAAACTGCTCAAGGCATTATGAAGCCTTATAAACAAATATAAAAGAGTCAATTATTTGTATAATAGCCGGGTTAAGAGAGAACTAAGGGAAACACACACTTTTATTAATGACAGTAACACCGGCTGACCAAGCCTGCATCTCATGCTAACAGCAACACTTGGTAGTGTGTAAGAATCACTCAGGTGGGACTGGCTTGAGGGCATGACGGGGTCACGGAGGGCAACCGAGCTTGGCAACATGACGCAAGGCTAGAGACCCTCAAGAAAGGCTAGAGAAACCACGGAGGTAAATGCAGCTTCAGTTTCAGTCAAGACCCCAGCATAATGAAGACGCCAGAACAGCAGCAGCTGGGAAGCAGAGGTAACCTGAAGCTCCGAGACAAGTGGTGTGAGCTGTGCCTTTCAGGGCCTGAGAGGGCGGCTGCTCAAGCCCTAGGCAGCCAAGATGATCATAACACGGGCCCGACACTGAGCACTGAATGTTTGCACTGTTGACGTTGGCTTGGCTTTGACATGACTGTCCCCTGGTTCTTCCCTCCTACAGTAAGAAAGTACACTAGCGTTTTTATTATTATTTTACAGGAGCCTCCAGCTTAAAGACAATGGACTTTTAAAGAGACATTTGGTTTTTAAAGAAAACTTAAAAAGCTTTAAGACTGTGGATCTTTTAAAGATAGAATAATAATCTTAACATTCATATGAGAACAAGAAAGACCATGAGTAGCTTACACAATTCTAAACAACGAGAACATTTCGAGAGCTACCGCTACACCTGATTCAAGTTGTACTAGAGAGACACAGTAATAAAACAGTGCAGTGCAGGCACAGGAGCAGGTGTGTGGACCAGTGGATAGAAGAGAAGAGCCAGACACAAGTCACCACAACTGTAACCATCTGATGGTCGACAGTGATGTTAAAAATATTCATTAGAGAAAAAAAAAGCATCAACAAATGTGGCTGATCAAAGTGGATAACAACAGGTAAAAGAATGAAACTAGATTCTTAGCTCTCACCCTGCATAAAACTCAACTCCATATGGATAAAGGACCCAACTGAAGACCAGATACTCTAAAACTACTAGAGGAAAAGTAGTTTGTAGACTTCAGCAAATAGATATGAGTAAGGGTTTTCTGGTAGGAAATATGACCAACAATCGATAAATGAGATCTCAAATAACTAAAAAGCTGCTGTCCAGAAATAGAAACTGTCCATCAGCTGAAGAAGTGGCCCAAGAACAGGATAAAATCTTTGCCAGCTATGCATTTTACAAAGGATTAATATCTTAAAAATACAACAAATTTAAAAAAAAACTAACCATCAAGAAAACAAACACCTCAATTTAAAAACAAGCTATGGAACTAAAGAGTTCTCAAAAGAAGAAATGCAAATGGCTAGTAAACACTTTTTAAAGTGGTCGATGTCTTTAGCCGCCAAGGCCACTTTAAGACTCTATCCCAAATGGCCATCATCAAGAATACAAATGGCAAGAGATGGCGGTGTGGGGAGGAAGCTTACACAGTGCCGGTGGGAGTGTGACTAGTGCAGCCACTTCAGAAACCAGGCTGCAGGTCTCTCAAGAACCTGCAAATCAGTCTATCATGTGATCCAGCTACAACACCCAGGTACACACACAAGGGGTCAGTGCCCTACCACAGCGACACGGAGACACCTAGTTCTTTGCTGCTCCAGTCATAACAGCTCGGAGACAGAATCAGCCTAGACGTCTGTCAACCGACTGATGAGTGAGTAATAAACATGTGGCACATATGTTCAACAAACTGCTACTCAGCTAGAAAGAAAAATGAAGTTATAAAATTTGCAAAAAAAAGTAGATGGATCCTTTATCTTTCTTTCTTAGGTTTGGAGACAGGGGTTAAAAAGAAGGAAGGGGGATACAGAATATATAGGGATGACAGGACAAAAGGTAGCATGCGGATCGCTGTGAGCTCGAGGCCAGCCTGGTCCACAAAGTGACTCCAGGACAGTCAAGGCTACACAGAGAAACCTTGTCTCAAAAAACCAAAAACCAAACCAAACCAAAACAAAACAAAAAAAACAAAAGGTAGATTATTGAATCTACTCCTGAACTTAAGGCCTGAATTGTTACAAGGTTATTTTTATTTCATTGGTATAGAATTTTGTATATTGATACAAAATAAGTTTAATTTTCACACATTGGTATAGAATTCAAATTTGAGATTATTCTTCACACACATTATATATATTTCTACTGTAATATGAGGTATTGCACCCATACAGCTCAAGTAGAACACAAGACTTATCTCCAATACTTTTTGAGAGTGCTATTGCAGGCAATTTAAGATAAGTAAGTTATACAAGTTAATTGTTAGTTGATCAAATCATGGTCATGTCAGTTTCTAGTCTATTTTTATCACAAGAATATATATCATAGGTATAACAGATAGATATGATTATATAGATAGATATGGAAAAATAGTTAGATAAGGTCTTCAAACTCCTCAGAGACCTACAGACTATGGATATAAAGATGTTTTTATTATCTTAAAGATTTATTGACAATAAAACAGGTTGACTCCTGGCAATACTCAGCCTACCTCTAAAAGGATGATGAGCATCAAAGAACCTCTTTATGGAGATGGCTTCAAATGTGGCAAACCAGCCACTGGGCAAAAGGTCCTCATTTCTACCACAGACAGAATTCTTCCTAAAAATGGGCAAGCTTGAATGTAGGCAGAGTTGACAGCTGAACTCTGCCAAGACAGAGTAAACAAGTCCTCAATAGTTCCTGCTTCACAAATATGTCTGTTAGATATAATGGGCCAGAAGGTGAAAGATGATGTTCCAATGTTGTAGAGAGTTTTGGGTGACTGTTCAGGCAGCAAACTGTCTCTGTCATTTCTTTTCACTTTGGAAACTGCTAACCGGCACTTCTGGTTTACTCAGGTAATTAAGTTTTATTCCTTCTCAAGTCTCTGATGGGGTTGAAGACCAGATAGTTTAGTTTTACAAGTAAGCTTAATTCTTTAGTGGTTAAGATGTTTACAGACCTAGATAAATGTTTTAAGTTGATAGAGATGAGATATGATAGATATTGATTTACATTCTGAATTTTAGATTCACCAAGGTAGGAAAGATGTTTTCTTCAAGGCTGCCAAATACAAATAGCCAAAACACTATGAACGTTACATTAATATAATTCTTGATTTTTTGTGGTTCTTCCTGCTATATGTAATTTATTTTATATATGTGTAATAATATAAATGTATATACAAAGATATATAAATATTTTAAAAAATAAAATGATGTGCATGTAAAAAAAAGAAAGAAAAAGAAAACAGACGGAACTACAAGTAATACTGAATGAGATAACTCATGTCCAGAAAGAGAAATGCTACGGGTTCTTGATTCTTGCTCCATCTCTGCAGTTTTGTGTTTAACTTGGAGTCCCTATAGCTTCCACAGTGTAGACGGTAGGAAGCTGCAAAGGGGACATGAGGAGGTGGGTGGAGCACCTGAAGAGAGAGAACATGGTACAACAAGCTGAGATGGAAGGGGGTGGGCACACTAACGACAGGAAAGGACAGAGGGGTAAGAGAAGTGACTGGGCAGTGGGGTGTATGAAAAACCCACCAGCTACCTACTATTTTGTAACTCAGTTAAAAAATGTAAGAGAGTTTAAAGGGAGAGCGCTTAGACGAATGGACGGTGCTGCTCCTAGGATCAGGGCATCAATAAACAACCTGCCCCTGCCCCTGCCCCTGCCCCTGCCCCTGCCCCTGCCCCTGCCCCTGCCCCTGTGGGGCGCTTCTGTAAGATGCTGCTCAGAGAGCTCTCATGGGCTTCAGAAATAACACAGGCTCTTGACTGCTGAAAATATGACACACCTTGCTTCCAAGATACAGAGAAAACAAGACTGGCACTGGGTCATCAAAAGACTGGCCCTGGAAGAAGGAGAGGCTCCCAGCGTCCCTCCCCTTCCCTGCTGCACCACTGCCTTCTGACGGGTCACTCTCACGTGTGAGTCCACTAAGTTCAACAGTTCCAAACCCATGATCACATGCAGCCCATGTTAAACTCAGAAGAGCATGAAACAAAAGAAAAAACATGAAAGTAGGAAAGACACTTGTAGAGAAGAGGGGGAATGACAGAAACCAGAGAGGAGATGACAGGCGGAGCAGTAACCGTACATTGTATACATGTATGAAATTGTAAAAGAACAAATATAATTAATAAAACAGTAAATGCCAACAAGCACAAGAAATCTCCCTTAGTCCAAAAGACAAGGGTGGCTGCAGACGAATGCCGGGGCATATGAAAGGCACCAGATCCCTGGTGACAATTTTAGTGTCACTAGGAGTATGAAACCTTGAATCATCTCTACCAAAAGGGGCATCATTTTCTTAATTGAAACTCGGTGGCAGAAAGGGAGAGAGCTGGGTGCTTGCCTGCTTCTGTAGTTCGCCAAGTGATAAGAAGGCACATTTTACAGAAGAGCTCAGCTAACCAATCTAAAATGAATGCCCTAATTTCTTTATCAACATTTTTCTAAACTCAAACAAAAAAGTCTGATTTGGACATGGATCACTATTAGTGGACACCAAGTCCACTAGGCACAAGAGGGCTGTGCAACAATTTGCCTGCTCAGTGGGGAAGAGCTGTGACACTCTTAGCCAGGGATGAGGCCCAGCACTGCTGACAGGACAGCCTGACCCAGCACAGCCTATAACATGGTACAAAAGGAAACTGCACTTTCCCCTAGAAATATCTCACCAAAAGCGTTAAAGTTGAAGCCAAGGACATCTACAGCAGACATGAAGTTTACGAATTCATGAAGCAATCCCACAGCAGACAAGCGGTGGGCGGGAACACAGCACGCCTCCTGAGCTTGAGTTCCCCGGGTCTTGTCTTAGTTTATGGTAAACGGCGGCAAACACTGAGGCAATGCAAATATGAGGAGATTGTGGTTTCTCTTTAGTCTCACTCTGTGAGGCTGTGACACTCAGCCTGGGACCACATTTACCAAATCTCTGGGAAGCAACGGGAAGGTTTGGAAGTAGGAGTAACAGTCAGGGACTGTCATCAGAAAGGGTGAGTCAGGCCCCTTCTAGAGGCAGAGAATGAGAATGAAAGAGGCAGGCTAAGCAGACTGGCTGGCTGTAGTGCCTCACACCTCTCATGCAAAGACAGTGGCCAGGGAACAGAGCCGGGCTGGCAGATTACAAGATGGCTGACCACCTGGGAACAGTCTTTGTATTAGCAGCTTCTTCTCTACAGCCCACCAGCTCCATAAAGCAACATGAACTAGTCTCACCTTTCCTGGAGAAGAGATTTCGGAACGTACTGCACAGGTAGAAGATGCCACCGCCGTGCATGTCAATGTGGAGCTGATAGCCTTGCAGCCCATACTCCGGGCTGTCGTCCACAACTGCACTGTGAGGAGGTGGCTCATAGGGACTGAAAGTAAAACAAAACATATACCCATTTTTCAACATCACAGATAAAGTACTCCTAAAACGTGTCTATTCGAGACCCTACTCCAACGACTGATGCACTACAGGAATCCCGAACACTTTAAACTAGCTGTTCCGTGCTGTTCTCACCAACGCCTACAAAACTCAGGGCAGCCACAGGACCACCACTGTGAATATGAGCTCCACTCTGGCACAGCAGTTCTTCTCAGGGGCCAAAGACGAGGCGCCCAGAAGGAGGCGACCTAACACAGATCTGTAGGCTGGGACTCAGGCAAAGAAAAGCTACAACCAACCGGTTGTTTCAGTAAGAAAAGCTTCACCATGGAAAGCAACATATTTAATAGCATCCTGGAGCTTTTCAGATGTTTAGGGGGGCAAGTGAAAAGGAGAAAGGGGAAAAGAAAAAGCTGCAGGGAGATGGAAAAAATTACTCCCTACTAACAACATGCTAATAAATTAGAAGACACCCATTTCAAAGTTCAAAAGTTCACAGTATGAGAACGTGAAGGAGAATGCTGGCATGCTAAAAGACCAAAGCACCCTGCCTCCATAAGTAACGCTCTACCAGGTATAAAGTTTTTAAAACAGAATAAATCAAGCAAATGCATGCTCATAAACCATGCAATCATTTTAGCAATGGCTGAGTGGCCATGCCTGCTGTCTTGTGCCTACTGCTACTGTGAGAGCATGTGGATGGGCTGACCTCTAACCTCTTGCCCTCCACCCTGAGCTCACTGCACACAGATACGTACAGAGTGGCTGAGCCTAGGGTGCTCCTCTCCACAAGGCGATGGAAATGTAGGTTTGCCATGACAAAAGCCAGCCCGTCCTCCTTCTGGAAAGTCAATTTACAAGAACATAGTTTTCAATAGCAGTCTTTTAATTTTTCACAGGTTCATTGTGAAAAATCACAGCTTATCATTTTGAAGAAACATGCATTATTATTGCTAACAGAGTGCTACCATTAGACTTACACATAACACAAGGGCTGGACATCACTACCCAATGCAGAGCATGCAGTCCCAGAAGAACTAATGTCCTACCACTTGTGAAACAGCAAAATGCTGTCCTATAAAATGATTGTCATATTATTTATATTTATACATAATACACAATATGCATATATACATATATATATATATATACATGTGTGTGTATGTATACGTGTATATATGTATACATACATAATATGTAGTGTTGGGTGGGTTCAGGCTATTTCAACTTCTTTCCAAAGATAAGGCCGATATTGTAAAGATATCTGGTAAATTTCACAAATACTGAGCATTACTAGATAATGTTTCTCCTAGTTAGCTTCAGCAGTCACCTTGATACATCCAGAATTATCCAAGAGTCCCAACTAAGGAACTGCCCGGCTCTGACTGTGGAGCATCTTCTTGATTGCTATCTGATGTAGGAGGGCTGACGTCCATAGGCATAAGGCTCTGGACTGTCCCTCAGTGGCAAACCGGGTCCTGGCACAGGGGGGATGGAGTAAGCCCTTCTCTCTCCTAGGATGCTTTTGATCCTGGTGTATACCACAGCAACGGAGATCAGATTAGAACAAGGGGCTCTTAGCAAATAGCTGCTTGGGTTGCAAATGCAGTGGGAATGACTAGACTTCGCTTCTTCACTTGCCCATCAGGTTAAATGGCAGACACTGACACTGACTGCTGCCCTGAATGGCGAGCCAGAAGGTGTCACCCTCCAGGCTGATCAGACCAACAGTCCTCATAACTCCACACAGACCAACAAAGATCCATAAATTTAAGTCATAAAATGCATAGGCAAACTGCTGCTTCACCCTCGAGTCACACGCACACAGAGAGAGTAAAAAGGAAAGAAACAGTGACTACCATGGTCAGCTGATAAGAAGAACAAGAAGAGTCTTGCAGAAAATGGAAATGCTAATTCTGTCCAGTCGCTGTACACAGGGCACACTGCTACTCTCAACCAGTATGTGAAATGCTCTCAGAAAACGGCCAAAGCCACAAAAGAAACCAATGTGGATGCAGAGACACACTACCCTGCTATCCACTAAGTTCTGCCTAGAGGAGAGCCCCATGAGAAACCCTCTTTTGAAGAGTCGGTCAGGGTAGTCTAAGTGACTCTTGCTGCTACCCTTGGGTGCCTCTCACGGGTTGAAGGGAAGCCCTCCTGCTGAAGGCACTGCACACTCAGGACACAGAGCGCAGATGGACTCAGATGATTTCATGCTGGAGCTGACCTGAAAGCCTCTTTCCTGTGACTTAGCTTCTGTGGTACCGGAAAATCCTATGCTAGCTGCCAAGGGAGAGAGCGGCAACACCTGTAAGCCACAAAAGGAGCAGCACGTGAGACACCTGACAAGGCGCACAGAAGTGCAGTCACATGCTGGGTGGCAACCAAGAGCTGTCTAACTGGATCTGAGGCCCGCTCAACAGGAAGGAAATCACACCTAGTACGAGAAACGTAGCCAACTTCCTAGAGCGGCCCTGGACATCAGAAGAGACTCTACGACCACCACTTTGCTGGGCCTGCATAACTCCTAACTGCACCCAGCCCTCAGCCTCACAGCCACAAGTGAGCACAGCTGCCCTCATCAAACCGAGACAGAAATCCAAACCTGGACACAGTGCAGAGACCAACAGGACGCCTGCAGCTCAGCCCCAGTGGATACGTCTACATCAACACCTCAGGGAACACTGCAGAAGTAGAGGAGGGACATTGTACAAGTCAGAGCACCAGTAAGTCTGATGTCAAACCATCTGTCTTAGAAATGGCTGCATACACAAGACCAAACAATAGCAGAACCAACCAACATGCTATCATGGAGAGGGTTCCCCACCTAGACAATGAACCACAGGCAACTAATGAGAGCTGAGGGACAGAAAATTATACTCTTTCCCAGGGTTGAGCCCGGATTGGCTATCCAACAGGAACCTAAAACTACATACATACAAACAAGTACTATTAGCAGCTTTGGCGAAGAAAGACTTGGGATTTAGACTGACTAAAGAAATGGCACTGTCAGTAGAAACAGGAAGACAGAAGGAGCGGCCCTGTCACCCGTATCAGCAGAAAGCAGAGCGCCTCAGCAGACTAGAAAAAGAAGACTCACATGCATGCACTGAGCTCTTCTAGGAGGCTACACTCAGTGTGTGGATGTGGGACTGTAAAGGGGAGTGACACAGAACTCCATCTTACCTGCCACAGCCCCACCAAGAGGCCAGGGTTGAGACAGAATATCCGAACAAGTCTGTCGCAGCCAACCATGGTAGACTTGCTTAAATGACTCAACTCATACTTTGCAATTAAAGACATCCATCGTGGTCTTTGAACAAGAGAGAAGAGAGAGATGTGAACTTTTCAGTCTGTCTTGTTGTCCAGTCTCATTAGTGTAACTAAAAATGCTTGAAGAGCAATTTATACCCACTAACATGCCCCAAGCCAACGGCATCACTAGGGACTCTCAGACAGCAGAGGCCAGTGCACCGAGGCTCTTACCCCACTAAGTTTGTCTTTCCCTCCCTCTCACTCTTCCTCTGAGAACAGATGTGCCTTTCTTTCCAAAGTTTTTGTAAAGCAAAGCTGAGGGACAGTGAAAACTGAAATGTTAAATAATAAATTTAAACCAAAATCATGAATGTTTTCATGAAAGAGCCACCTCTACGCAGGACTCTTAGTGCTCAAGAGCGAAAATTCAACTGCATGCGACACATCCTTCACTATGCTCCACAAGATGTACAGCCATGCAGAGAGAGTGCTATCTACAAGTACAGCAACGCAGACAGCAACGCAGACAACAGTAGAGAACACAGAGGGGCTCGGGAAATCAGAAAGCAGATGAGAGCTCAGTGGTCAATCAACAGAAGCAGAGCAGTAGACCCAGTCCCACAGGTGCTCAGTCACTGCATCTGAAATGGATGCTCAGTAACCAGTACTCAAGACAGCCGGTGGGACGCATGCAGATGCTGCGTAGAGCAAAAGCAGGAGGTACAACCGGCACCGTTTCAAAGCAGAGGAGGAAGTAAGGCACAAAGGCAAATCCTCTTACGTGGCAGGATTCTCAACACTAGGCTCATAAGGGATTTTTATGCTGAGAACAACAGCTAGGTGGCCGAGCTGGTTGCTAGGATTTATGACATATTAACTAGAAACAGACTCAGTACCCGCAGAATATACCTGGAGGACGATGGTGCAGGACCAGTGACATAAGTATAAACTCAAGAAAATCCAACGAAAAACCTTAGCTCCAACTGACAAGGACTTCACAACCATCACAGCCTGGGTCCCAACATTGAAAACACCTCTCAGAGAGAAAGCTACAAGATTCAGAGAAAAAAAATCCCATGAGAGCACAGCTCTCCATCAAAGGCTCAACAGCCAGTGGGGAGAAAGAGGGGGCTAGGTGGAGGTGGCAGAACATCTCTCTCCTTCCTCTTCCATGTACCGAAGCTGGAAACACTCTTAAGTGCCTATGGAGATTGTAAGCAGACTCTATGGACCAACTGCGTCCTCATTCACCTCAGCATCTCAAGCCACAGCCACGGCCACTGAGCCAACATTAAACAATCGCTCACGGTACATGAACTGAGAACCCAACACTAACAGGACAAGCAGCTGAGAGCCCATGTACAAAGGATTAAGTTATAGGGATTTGAAAGCTTAAGTAAAGGTGTAAGGCTCTCCTTGCTGTCACAAAGATGCAGGCAAGCGTTCACCCTCATGGTGAAGGCACGGCCCACAGACTGCAGTGAGAGGTTCCTGAAACACTTTCAGCTCCACTTACCATTGCCGGTCGAAGACTGCTCCATAGAGCTTAAATGGAAATATGTAACTTCCTGCAGTGAGCGCCAGCATTGGTAACCATACAGTATCTAGTACTCCTGACCCTGGTGACAATCTCTGAGACACACGTACATTTAAATGAGCTCTACAATTCAACTTAATTCATCTCTAACTCATAGTCTTTCACGATCATTGTAATTAACGTTAACTAATTTCTACTTGTGCCTATAAACAGCAGTTCATGATATGCCAATACCATCGTGTCAAAAGAGTGCATTTTGTGGATCCTACTTCAAACATAATTTCATCATGAATACAGCTTACCTACTATATTAGAAAAGACTTAGAGTTCATCACTTCACATGCAAGTTTCAGACTTATCCAAATAAAATGTCACTGAAAAAGGTAACTGTGAACATAGTGTGAACTGTGAACATAGAACATAGTGATCTAGTTGAGGAAAACAGTGCACTGGTAATGCTTCCAGAACACAGCCAGCACAGGCACTAGTACTGGATCACTAAGGGGCCTCAGGACTGGCACCGCAGGGGCGTCAGCAGCAGGCCAGCTCCAGGAAGACCATGAAATAACACTGTCTCTTCATGGGACAGAGATGAGGGGGCCCCACAAGAAAAACCACAGTGAGCAAGGATGGTAAGAAAATCAATGTAGAAAACACTGCTGCAAAGTCCAAGACACCAAGACAGGGAAGAACCAGGACAGACAGCAGCACGACTATGGAGAAGGCAGACAATGCTCACACACTGCACAGATCGGGTAGCAAAGTTGTTAGCGCACAGGGGCCACAAGCATCTACACCTGCCACAGTCACAGGCCAGCTTTTTCAAGACAAGGATCACTGAGGAACTTGAGGGTTGCTGGGAAAGACAAGTGGGAGCCTTTTAGTGTTTGTGGACCCAGGGCACAGCCATGTAAGAGGAGGGTGGGTGTTCGCTCTACAATGGCTGTCTAGCTAACTCTTCCAGTCTGTGCCCTAACAGCCATCTGCGTCACACAGCTCCACAGACATGAAGATGGAGGCAGAGTTAGGTGCACATGAGCACCTATCTAGTAAACTCAAGAGAAAAAAATCACACAAAGTAAGTGACAGTTGTATTTAGGAAATATTTAAACTAAAATTAGTATATTATTACTAAAGAATATGTTACAATTTGTTAAAATAGTTAAGAGTAAAAACATAGAAAAGCTACTGATGATATAATACACTTTTAAAACTAGAGTATCATTTTTACTCTTATAAGATTCAAGAAATTTAAACTTAGACCTCAGTGTGACAAGCCCACTGTCTTCTGTTCTGCAGTGACAGGAGGGTCTCTACGATACAGTCAAACTTAGATAAACTAGTGGTGTCTTTGAATTACAAAGGCGTGACGACCACCGAGGTCCCAGAGTCCTCACCAATGAGCTGCTAAATCCGGACTTACCCATTGGGGTCAGGGGCTTTATGCCGGTCCATCAGAGCTGGTGTCACTCCACACAGAGCGAGGGTGGTCAACGTGGCCAGACGTGGCCAATTTTGGCCATGCCACACAACCGTGACAGACGCGTCATTTAAAGAGAGGTCACTATGCTGCATGACGTGCTCTTTTCCACTGTTTTCTCTTAATATAATTGCCCAGCCTAAGCCAGACATTCTAGAAGAAGACAAGAACGCTGAAAATGCTTTCAGAGAAAGAACTCAACACACACGCCACACGAGCACACGCACACATGCACACACACCACACACGCGCGCACACACGCCACACGAGCACACACACGCGCACACACACATGCACCACACACGCACACACGCCACACACATGCACGCACGCACACGCACACACACAGAGCACTTCATATTTCCATAATATCTACTTCCTTAACACACAGAAGTGGAAATCCTCAGCATCCACCTGACATGCTTTCGTGTCACCCAAGGCAGCTCCCTGTGTCTCCATGACAGCGCACAGCGGACGGGCACCTTCAACACCCTGGCTCTACTCAACACCATGAGGCTCTTTATGTTGTTCATAAAAGCATAAGCCAATATCAAAATATTGTATATTTTAAAAACACAAGCGCACGCGCGCGCACACACACACACACAGAGACAGTTCCCTCATGGCACCCATTTCCCTGGCATATGTAAGGCCCTAGCTTCAGTCCTTCGACCCGCAAAACTAAGCAAAGAGCCTGCACGTGCACTGTGCGTCTGAAGCGTCCGTCCAGGGAGCACTGAGGTGAGCGCTCACGAGCCTGCACACCTGAGGGCCTCCTTGGTCTTCACAGGAAGGCCTGTGTAGGGGCTGACAGGCTTAAGAATGTGGGCTAGTGCTGCCCTCACACACGAGATCTGCTTTGTAATATATTCTCTCTTCCAGTAACCGAGCTCCTCATCCTCAACTGAGAGTGAGCTCACGGATGCAGCTGTCTCCTCCACTGAAGAAATTTTCCAGTGTGATCTTTTTGATGAAAATGTAGCTGAGTAGATTTTGATCCATATAAAACTGGAAGAAAGGGATAAACTACATCAGTTTGGAGGCACGGTAAAGTACCCGTAACAGAAAAATACTACATTAGAAATGCATAATAATTTTTAAAATTCAAAGAGGCCGATTCCATGAATAATGACCTGTGCCCATGTGTACAGTGGGCCATGAAATAAAATGTTCTAGATCCACTATCCCCAAAAACACATACAAAAGGGAAAAGCCTATTTCCAGAGTTAGGTTTAAATTAAGAATCCCATGTTACACCAGGTGTGGTGGCACACATCTTTAATCCCAGCACTTAGGAGGCAGAGCCAGGCGGATTTCTGTGAGTTCGAGGCTAGCCTGGTCTACAAGGTAAGTCTAGGACAGTCAAGACTATCTGAGACAGAGAAACCCTGTCTCAAAAAACAAAAAACAAAGAAACAAAAAAAAGAATCCCATGTTACTTAGGATCATCCAATGCTGTCTTTCTGCAACATAACTAAGTAGGAGTTCAATTGTAGAAAAATTACATTTATATAAAGAATGAGTCTGGTCTCGTTGTGGGCATGTGCATACGTAAGCTCTACACACAAATACAAAACAGCGAGTAAATACACCACACATTCATTTTGCCTCCTACTTTCAACTTTTTAACAATGAACATTGACTAATTTCAAAAAGTAAAATAGTGGAAGTCATTTAAAAATAAGAGCAAATTTTTTCCTACGCACACATCCGTTAACTGTTATTTAGGCAATTCCCAAACAGTACTCATTTGGTCCTCCCGACAGACAGAGGAGGGAGCACTGTTTTAATTCCCACTGTACAGAGGACATAACTGAGGCCTAGACTGCTACATTCAAATATGTACATATACATGAATACACGCACATTTTTAATGATGCAAAAATTATCTATATTCATTCCAGAATTATTGTAAAAAATGTTCTCCACTAGTTGACGTAGATAAACATATATTCCTCATCACAAGAATCTCTTGCAGCTCTTTAAAGGATGGGAGCCACCCTTCCAGTCAGAGTACATGCCCTCTCAGACTAGAGGACAGTAGAGGACAGCCTCAGGGAGGTCAGACCACTCACTGTGGGTTCCTTACTTAAAGGGCAAACACAGGCCATCCCAGACGCACTGTATCAGTCATTCCAAAATAGATTATTTGCCTTGACCTGAACAAACTGTAAAGTATGAACTCTAGAGCATTAAATTGTCATCCTCCAAAGCACTAAATTATAACCTTCACAAACGCAGTGCAGGAATGCAACGCCACGTTCCCAGCTGAGCGTGAAACATCTGAGAGCCACCATCAAGAAGGTCTCCTGCCTACCGTGCTGCAAGAATAAAAACCTGCAGCCAATTGTCACTCCCCACACCCTTACCTTCCAAATCAAACCTGCGCTCCTATCTTAATGTTTCTCCTGGCAATCTGTGGGTTCTACACAGAATCAACATTTTCATGATCTTTAGATTCTGAGTAAGAAAGAATCTTGAAAAGCCAAGAAGTGGGCACAGAATGTTCAATAGGTATTAGGAGGGCTGCATTTTTCTCTACGTGAGATGAATTCTAGGTGCAGGCCAAGCTGACAATGAAAAACACGAACAGTGGCTTCTCTTTATCCATGCATGCCTGGAGAGCCTAGCAGGGAAGGACCTCCCAACACCCACAGTGAGGCCCACATGCTGGGTCTCTCCTCCCTCTTTCACTCTTCTCAGGTAGCAAGCATCTCTGACTGGCAGATGTGAGAAGATGTGCAGAGCACAGCACCTGCCCAGGGCACTGTGTGCGCAGAGTCTGTCAAGCCCTGACCACAGCCTAGTTCTATTCTGCAGCCCACAGTAACAGAGGCTTTACTTTCATCTTACACTCATAAATGCAAATGTTTGAAAACACATGACTACATAGAGCACTAGACACGGTCTGGAAATAGTATTATAAATAATTTCCTTAATTTTTAGGAAACAGCTAAATTCCCTTTTATTTTGCATGGCTTGTTACCACAAATAGCAGATGGATGTAGTATTCCCCTTACTTGTCACTGGCCAAATGATAAAAGCGTCTGTTCACACATCCAGTGCACAACAAGCTCACAGCATCCAAGTAGGAAAATATATTCAGCAAAATTTCAGATGGCATTCTGAGAGAGGGGGAGAAAATTAAACAAGTTGACCAGTACTGAATCTATAAATTACCCAGAACACAACTGGCTATGCCTCTCTAAAGAGAGGGTTACAAACATATTCACCCCATTTAACAGGCAAACTGTTCTCTCATCCTTGATTAATTTCTTGATTGTAATTTTCTAGTTATTACAGTTCTCATTGCATAGACCAATTAAGAGGGTATAAGGCCTAGAGACCTGACTTTCTCAGCATGCCAAGCACATCCGCACAGCCTGAATCAACAGGCAGTAAGTACTTCAGTGCCTCTGTCACAAGCCTCTGCTACCCTCTGCTGAAACGCGGAACTGCAGGACGGGCAACACATTCTCACCATAATAATGCATCCAGGGGTAAAATGTCTCTCCACAAAAATACCATCGTCACAGGGTCCCACAGGCACTGACTGTGCCGATGTGTCCCATAAATGGTGTCACTACACACATCTTTAAGCATCTTAACAGCAATTCACTTTTTTTTTTTAAAGATCCTATGGATTTTGGTTCCAACGGTCACAGTACAGGTCTCACAGAGTCCCAAACTGATCAAAAAAATCCCCATAGGCTCACACAGCTTCAGAAGAAACATGATCTTCTTTTGGTTTCCCACCAGGCTTTACCCACTAAGAATAACTAGGAAGAACAGTTTAATACGGGAATCCGTGTACTCGGCACCTTTAATCTCCTTTCATAAGCTCATACTAAGGACGACGGTGACAGGCACACGACTCATGTCAAACTCTGTGCTGTACATCCGCCCTACACATTCCTATTCCTAGAACGCTCAAAACACCAACTTGGCATGCACTACACTATAATCTTCTCTAGAAACCCCATGCCTAAAGCCCAGCACCCACAGGAAGCAGGTTAGTTACCTGTCCAGGGACACAGAGCAGATGGAGGAGGGCATCTCACTGTGCTGGCCACGCCAGGGATGCTGTCTCAAGACGGAGGAGCCTCTAGCAAACTTAACTCCAGAACCATTTCTGAAAGAAAAAGTGAGAAATTCAAGTTATACAATTGTCAAATGAGGGAAATTATCTGTTTCTACAAAATTCTGAAAGATTAATAAACTTCAAAGAGTATTCAATATGGAACGTCATCTCTGAGCATAAAGAGAGAAAGGAAAGGAGGAGAGAACGGAGAAGGAAGGAGGAGAGCTCACGCGAGTGTGTGTGGATACAGACCTGAAGTCTGCAGGAAGAGCGCTCACGCAAGTGTGTGTGGACACAGACCTGACGTCTGCAGGAAGAGCGCTCACGCGAGTGTGTGTGGACACAGACCTGACGTCTGCAGGAAGAGCGCTCACGCGAGTGTGTGTGGACACAGACCTGACGTCTGCAGGAAGAGCGCTCACGCGATTGTGTGTGGACACAGACCTGACGTCTGCAGGAAGAGCGCTCACGCGATTGTGTGTGGACACAGACCTGACGTCTCCACTGCACAGTTAACGTTGTTCTCACTAGAGACTGGCAGCCTGTCCAAAACAGACATACGGAAACCAAAGGGGAAATAATGAACATGGTGCTCTATTACAGGCTCCAGTCCATCAATGAGAGGAGCCTGAGAAGCAGACTGCAGAGTGATGTTGTTGGCGGCTCACTCACAGTCCCACATTTAGCTGGCCTTCTACAGCCAGGAGCACCTTCCCACTGAATGGTGCTGCCCAGTCGGCTGGGTCCTCCTCCACCAACTTGCATCCAGACAGTCAGTCGCCCACCGACAAGCCCTGTGACCAGTCTGATCTGGGTAATTCTCACTGAGATTTCCAGGTCAGGTGGCTCTAGGCTGTGTAAAATGGACAATTAATCTAACTAAAATAGATGGCCAGTTTCCACAACATAACAGAAACCTAATGAAGGTAGAATCATGGATTTTTCATAGCTCCCACGGGCCCCTTTTTAAGAGGCAGTCCTGGTGAGTGTTCCTAATAGATACTCTATTTTTCTTGGAAATGTCTAGAAGCTACTTCTTTGAGCAATGTACAACAAACCTCCATCAGCTACTGACACCCGGACACCCCGCATGCCATTTAACGTGTAACGTAGGGTATGTATTACCACCCTCAGGATCAACCTGGTTCCCACAGTATATCTGGATTCACAAAAGGGATGTGATTAAAGGCACAATTAAGCTGCCCTAAGAAAGCTGTCAATGAAAAGCTAATTAACTCTCTGGAAGCTGATAATACAAAATCCATACCAAATGGACCATTAAAGACGCCAACTGTCAACTCTAAGCACATCCTACCTACTACTGGAAGGCACGAGCAGCAAAGGCCCTTACCCAAGACCTGTCTGGCTGGGCAGCAATGCAGCCTGTTACCTTTTGCCAAGACAGCACACATGATATCTATCAGTGATCATCAAATCCTCCACAGGCCCAGCTGCCTTGCTCAACAAGCACCATCCCCCAGACTTCTGAGCAGCAGCAACGAGCAGAGCGGCTGGCACATGGGAAACTCTCCATAAATAAATATTAGCGGTTGTCCGCTGGATAAATTCTCCCAGAGCCTGGGGGTGGCGGTGGGTAGCATGGCACACTGAAACCTACTGGCAGCACATGCCTCTGCACTCTAGCTTGAGCAAACAAAGCCAGTGTGCATTCTATCCCATCTGACTCTGCAGCCAAAGCCTCTGAGTAGGCCAGACCAGCAGAGAGGGGAGGGACAGCAACAGGAGCCACGTATCTCAAGTCCAAGAAAGTCACTGTAGCCCCTCTAATCAGAGAATCCTAACTCCATGGTGTGCTTTTACACTTCTGTTGAAAGGTTGTGTTTAAACAAAGACTTCCAGAGCAGAAACCTTCACGCCCATTTACCTGGCCCTCACACAGAAATCAGAAGCCAAGAGTGATTGCCCAAATAACATGAGTTTCCTCAGACTGGCGGACTAGTTTCCTAGGACAGTGAACTGCAGACTGGATGACATCCAACAACAGAAACATACTGAGAAGAGAAGAAACCAGTCAGCACAGTAAACCATTTCTATATAGACTATGTTCTAAAAATCACTTGTGGTTACTCTTAAAAAGTCTGTATTGACTTACACATGGCATGGCTGTGTGAAGACTTGATCCAAGAAGTCTACGCTTTCATACACACGCTAAGCACTGAATGAAAAGTAAGTAAGTTCTCTCACTAATGCACACACTTCTTTTCCTTTTTCTTTCTTTTCGAGACAGGGTTTCCTTGTGTAGCCTTGGCTGTCCTAGACTGACTTTGTAGAGCAGGCTGGCCTCGAACTAACAGAGATCCACCTGCCTCTCCCTGAGTTTCTGGATTACAGGCGTGTGCCACCACACGCGCACAGTTCTCCCCAACGTAAACAAATACTGTTGTGCTTAGTCACTTCTGAATTTACCTAAGAAGCATTATGATGTTGGCGACAGGGCTGTGCCACAGGGTTTTCCCAATCAACTGATGCCTCATGGCTGCTGAGAAGGCCGGGACTGCAGATGCTTTGCCTACAGAGGACTCGAGTTTGGTTCCTAACACCCATACCATGCAGCTCACATCTGCCTGTAGCTTCAGTTCCAGGAGAACTTCAGGCCCCAAGCATCCACCAGTGTGTGCACTTAGATACACACAGCCACACACAAACATACACACCTACAATACAAATAATAAAATAAAATTTAAAAGGCTAGAAAGATAAAAAGTATTAACTTAGGCCTATCTAAGAGAACACCAACAGAAATAGTGTAATGTATAAATTTCAATGTAGAAGAAAACTAAACATGCTAAGACCCCTACTTACCATGGTACAGGAAGCTGACCCTCTCTCTGGTGCAAGGGCTAAGCAGTAAGTGCCTTGCACAAGCCAAGTCTAGGAGTGTGGGCTGAAACCCTTAAAAAGCACACACAGTTTTTAAAGCCAGAATTCCATTTCTAGAAATAAGCCTTAACTCAAGAAAATGTGCCCTAATAGTTCTCTAAGGAATGTCCACCCCAAAGTGACTTGTACTGGAGAAGAAAACAGTAGAAACAGCACAGGGACGGGGACTGGCCACCTTGACTTACTCATGGAGCCAACAACAGTCAACGGAAACTCAGTTTCTACGCAGGCGTTTCCATACGAACAGGCCCTTGCCGGCTGCCAGCTATCTGCACAGGCTGCCACTCACCCCCTTTCAGCACTTATTCGAATAGCATGATCTCATCCAGGGGTCCTTGGAGGCCATCTCAAACGCTAATCCAGCTCCTGAAGACACACCCTCTGTCTTTCCCTATTTGCCACCATGTCACCATCAAACACTGAACTTGACTGACGTCTCTACTGTCATCATGTGGCTTTTACTCCCTGCTCTTCTTGAGCACCCACAATATACGTAGCATTCGGGCAGTGCTGAGCAAGCACTTTCTAAGCAGGCTGTAGTTTACTTAATTAAATACATGTTTTACAACTCTGAGATTCCATCTTACTCCCATCAGAATGGCTAAGATCAAAAATTCAAGCGACACCACATGCTGGCGAGGATGTGGGGAGAGAGGAACACTCCTTCATTGCTGGTGGGAATGCAAACTAGTACAGCCACTTTGGAAAGCTATCTGGTGCTATCTCAGAAAAATGGGAATAGGGCTTCCTCAAGACCCAGCTATTCCACTCCTTGGAATATACCCAGAAGATGCTCCAGCATACAACAAGAAAATTTGCTCAACCATGTTCATAGCAGCCTTATTCATAATAGCCAGAACATGGAAACAGCCTAAGTGTCCATCAGCAGAAGAATGGATAAAGAAACTGTGGTACATATACATTATGGAATACTACTCAGCTATTAGAAACAAGGAATTCCCGAAATTTGTGGATAAATGGATTGAGCTAGAAATGATCATAATGAGTGAGTTAACCCAGAAGCAGAAAGACTCAAATGGTATATACTCACTTATATCTGCATACTAGCCCAAGGGGCATGTCCCACGAAAGCCTTCACTTACCAGGAAACTGAGACAGAGGGGAGGACATCCTACTGGGACTCTAAATGAGAGAAGCATGGGAGAATAGCAAAGTAGAAGGGTCCAGAGGGTCCTAGAAACCTACAAGTAGAACATTATGATAGGCTGATTTGGGCCCAGGGGTCCCGCTCAAACTAAGGCACCAGCCAAGGACAATACAGGCGATAAAGTTTAAACCCCTACCCAGATCTAGCCAATGGTCAGAACATTCTCCACAGTTGAGTGGAGAGTGGGATATGACTTTCTCACGTACTCTGGTGCCTCACATTTGACTATGTCCCCTGGAGGGGGAGACCTGGTGCCACTCAGAGGAAGGACAGCAGGTTGCCAAGAAGAGACTTGATACCCTATGAGCATATACAGGGGGAGGTAATCCCCCTCAGGAACAGTCATAGGGGAGGGGAATAATGGGAAAATGGGAGGGAGGGAGGAATGGGAGGATACAAGGGATGGGATAAACATTGAGATGTAACAAGAATAAATTAATAAAAAATTTTTAAATAAATAAATAAATACATGTTTTATTTCTCTAAAGGAAAAAGTAGACACATGTACACACACACACACACACACACACAGAGTTTCTAGAAGAAAACCCAATAGTATCAAAACTAAGACAGTTATCAGAACAAGGTTCCGTGGCCGCGCTGGGCAGCAGGCCTCACTACATTCTCTATGTTCTCTTAATACTTTATCTACTTGTATCTTCTAAAGACTTCTACTTAAATCATTTACTATTTCCTCCCAAACTCTTTGTGTTGATTTTTCATGTCAGAAAGAGGACCTCTGTGACCTCTGTCCACATCAGAGTGCTGCGCCTCTGAGAAGCGCTGTCCTACCAGGCGCCTCTGAGAAGCGCTGTCCTACCAGGCGCCTCTGAGAAGCGCTGTCCTACCAGGCGCCTCTGAGAAGCGCTGTCCTACCAGGCGCCTCTGAGAAGCACTGTCCTACCAGGCGCCTCCGAGAAGCACTGTCCTACCAGGCACCTAGCTTTCAGGGAACACAGCAGCCTCATCTAGGCAGTGTGCACCAACGCTCACTCACTTGCTAAGAATTTATCAAAGTACAGTCTCTTGTTTGATAATTATGTGTACAAGAACTGCAGATGAAGGTGTATTGTAGCACACTCTCCTTGAACAGTGAGTTAGAGGCCGGGCAGGGAGGTACTTTCTGGCCCCAGTTATTTAGAAGAGCAGACGGCACCACAGGCGTCGCCCAGCCCACCAACAGAATGTCTGCGACTAAGACATCCACTACAGCACAAGGGGATGTATTGAATGTTTTAAAACTTACCGCATCCTACAATTATAAAAAAATCAAGGGTATTTTATCAGGGACATGTTTTTAACACTTTTCTAAAAATGGCATGGCTACTTTTTATGGCTTTTTTTCTACATTTGGCAGAATAGACAACTAATCTCCAACTAGGCAATTTAAAAGATACTATGGGTCCAAGTTAAAAGTGGAGCATCCTCAAGATTTTCCTGACAACCCCTTTGGAGCTCATCTTACCATTTCAAATAGTTATCAATTTAATTTTGGCATGATTGAAAAGCACATCTCCATCTCTTCCTAAAAATGACTTCACACTGTAAACAGGCCACTCCACTAAACACTCAGTAAGCTGAACAAATATCTTCAAATACCTCTATGTGAAATCCACCAATGTTTAACTTAGAACTATTTTTCAAATACACAAAGAAAAGGTCCAGACAGAAGAACAAGGGATTAGCAGTTAATACATGTTGATGTACATTCTATCCAATAGCTTAAAATGAGTTCAACACTTTTATAAAAATAATTTTAAATGTATTTGTTAGTATGAAATAAATCAAATCAGACTAGGTATTAGTTAGCCCAACTTGTTATGCATTCTGTTCTATTTCTTTTCTTTTCTTTTTTTTTTTTTTTTTTTTTTTTTTTGTATGTTTGTTTTGTTTTTTCGAGACAGGGTTTCTCTGTGTAGCCTTGGCTGTCCTGGACTCACTTTGTAGACCAGGCTGGCCTCGAACTCACAGTGATCCGCCCGCCTCTGACTCCCGAGTGCTGGGATTAAAGGCGTGTGCCACGCCCGGCCCTCTGTTCTATTTCTTACAGCACATGTTTATGAATGTTCATACTTTATGTGAAATGAGGAACTACTGATTGCTAATTGACACATAATTTTCCACAATGTGATAGCATTGTTTTTTTGGTTTTTGGTTTTTTTTTTAAAGACAGGGTGTTGGGGGGAGGGGGGTCCCTCTATAGAGTCCTGGCTGTCCTGAAACTCACTCTATAGCCCAGGCTGCCCTTGAACTCACAGAGATCAGCCTGCCTCTGCCTCCCAAGTGCTAGGATTAAAAGTGTGCGCCACTGCACCCAGCTAATAACTAATGTCATAAAACACAGTCAGTCATTCTAGTGTTGGCAGTTGACTTTTCTTTACCAACAAGACTCTATACAAGACCAATTCACAGGCTGAGAGTAGGCTCCGACACAATCATGAGAGGCGCTTTATTTATATCTATCTATCAGAAAGTTCACCCAACTTACAAAGAAACAAAGAGATGCCTAAGAAATTCATCTTGTTCTCCCATACAAAGGAAGACCTGAAGAATAATATTAGGAATAAGGGGAAATTAACCTAAAGTTTAAGGTCTTCCACTTCTTTTTAGAAATGCGATCACCATTCTGTCACAAGTCTTATGGTTTGTCCAGCATTATGAAAATCAAGAACTATTATTATAACACTAAAAAGTGCCATCTCTCTGAAACCAGGGGCTAAGAGAAGAAAAAGAGCAGTGCCCTGCCGGGGGGGGGGGGGGGGGGGGGGGGGGAGGGGGAGAGGCAGGGAGTAGGACAAGTTAAATAGTTGACATAACCAATTATTTTTGACATAACAGGTTAATTTTACACTTATACAAAAGACATTTCGCTCCTTAGAAAGCAATTCTTAGAATGCAAATTCATGCTGGGCGGGGTGGCACGTGCCTTTAATCCCAGCACTAGAAAGACAGAGGCAAGAAGTTCAAGGCCAGCCTGGTTTATGTAGTGAGTTCCAAGACAGCCAGAGCTACATGGAGAGACCTGTCCCTCCACCTGGCAAATCGAACTGGAGTGATGGGTGCAGTGCTAAAAACAGCTCACAAGAAAGTAAGCTTAGTAAAGGTGCGGATCTGGGTGAGTGGAGAGTCTTCAAAGAGGCTCTTTTCCCATGTCCTAAAATTGCTTTCTCTCACTGTGACACAGAAACACCCATTGACTTAAAGGCACTCCTTGAGAGAAATGGAAAGCTAGCCTTGAAGACAGGCGCTTACGCTTAAGAGGAAGGAACACAGCAAACTGGAGTAGAGTTGCAGATGTGACTAGCAGACCACCAAGATGTGACTGTCTAGAAACAAGTTGGCGTGGTGGGGAGGTGCACAAAATGACTTACATGGGGCCAACCTGGTCGCCAGAGCACCTGTTTAGCATTAGGTTTTGATGGATACACTCTCCTCCAAGTTACAGGGCCATAAAAATAAAAAAATGTAAAGGCTACCGGTGATTCACCTTTTAAAATACAAGAAAGGTTCACGAGAGCCTTGTGTCCCCTGCAAGCAGCGGGTCTGAGCCCTCCTCACACGTGCGCTACTGCAGTCTCCCAGCGATTGGAAGTCATCTTATAGCCGTCCCATAGGGTCTACCAACAAATGAGTGGAATGCTTAGTAATATACCTTTACTTCCTTAGGAAGTAACTCGACTTGTGTCCTAACTTGAGGCACCCTAGGTTTCCAGGATGGAGAGGTTTCCTTCTGTCACGCTCACGATGCTTCCCGCCTTTAAAAGTAGCAGGAGTCACATGCCAGAGTGGGACCAATGAAAACACTCTAAAAGAGCAGAGGTTGGGTGGGACACTGAAGAGAGACCCTCCCGCGAGCCCAGAGCATCACCTGAACCCGGAGCACCCCGCAGCCAGCCCCGCGCTGTCCCAGGTAGCGCCGCTACCATGCAGGGACCCGCGCACCGCCTGGAGGCCGAAACATCCCGGACTCAGCATCTGACCCCGGCCGGTCGCCATGGAGACCCAAAGATACCTTCTAGCGGCGCGGCAGAGAAGCGCAGCGCGGCCCTTGACGCGTGCGCAGAGGCGCGGCCGGGCTCGCGCATGCGCGGTCTGAGGCTCCCTGCGAACACCTCCGCCTCTGCTGCCCGCACGACGTTCTGGACACTTCCGGGCCCGGCTTCTTTCCCACGCCCCGGTCATTCTGAGGCAGTTCACCGTTCAGAGCTTAGGCCCCTTGGCCTGTTGCGGCCCGGTCCATGTACGTTTGTTAGCTGTTTTCTTGAGAAGAAACGGGAGCGCTGAAACTGTCGCTTTGTCATAATTGTGGCAACCTACGACATGAAGAACTTCCCAGTTGACACAGCCCTCTATGGAAAGGCCACGAGAACACGCAATTTTCAACTAGTCCGATTCTGCGAGTTCTGTTTAAGCCACGCAGCCATTGAAGAAGCAAGGATACCACATACATCCACAACTCATCTGGCCACTCAGCGCACGCGCAGCAACCCGCGCAAAGGGGTCTGGGAATACAGGTGGGACGGGCGCCCTCTAGCTGCTTTGCATTGTGGGAGATGTAGTCCATCCTGACCCTGCCTTCCTTTCTGTGGTTACACAGTGAAGTGTGGAGTCCTGAAACTGCGATTCCCGGCCCGTTTGCTGTTTCCCAGGATGCTTTGCGAAAGTATGGCGGGCAAGATGTGAATGTCAACAGGAAGGTAGAGAGGGCATTTTAATTCAAGAGAAAAAAAAAAGGTGTGCGTAACCTCTTGAAGATTTTTTTTTTATCTTGATATCAGGCTAATACAGTGTGTAATGTGAGCGAGCTGATTTCTTGATCGTCAGAGTGTGTGGATTGCGAAGGTTTAGAAACTGCAGTCCCGAAGCCTCACAGTTTTTGTGACCATGATTTGTAGTTTTCTACGAGTGGTTCAGCATGCAGAGAAACTGCACCGGCCCCTGGGCAGGCAGATGTTGTTGCCACACTTTGTGCTCACCAAAGCTTACTTGAAGACTCAGCCTTTGAGATGGAGGCTGCTAGAGCACAAGAAAACAGGGCAACCTAGAACTGTTCTTGGGTTCACCCAGAAAACCTTCTGGACACAAGGACGGGACCTCCAGAAAGCAGAGGACGACAGCAGCAAGCAAGTGTCTGTTCGCAAAAGTCAGAAAGAGGAAACCGGCGTCTCAACGACTCAGAAAGGTAAAAAAAAAAAGTATACAGCACTTCAGTAAAGACCAGCCCCTCTAACCAACTGACAGCAATCTGTCAAATACCATTTTATGCCAAGTTCACATCCAAAGATGGGGTAGGGTAATCATACAAATTAGAAAGTAAAACTGCTTAAATATATAGTTTACAAATAACAGTGTCGACCCACAGTTTTCACAACTTTATAACTGTATTTTAAAATTGATAATGAATTTGGTGTAGTTATCACATTGTGAATAATAATTGTGTGGATAAAGTGGTTTTTTTTAGTTAAGATAAACGCTTCTTGAGTAATTCCTTTTCCTACCAAATGTTGAATTAGACCCGGTAGGCCTATGTGGTGGGTTGAGAGTTGCTACCTCTTGACTGAGTCAGCATTCTTGATCTGGACAGAGTAGACCTGTGTCTGTGTTGCCTCATCTGTGTCCATTTTCACTCGGAAAGACTGATAAGAGTTTCCTGCTGCTAGAAAGAAAGCATTCAGTGACAGAAATGCAGGGATTCCTAGGCCCTGTGCACAGCCATGCCGCTCTGAAGGAGCCCACTCTCTTCCGGTCTTGGAAGCTAAGTAGGGCGAGGCCTGGGTAGTGCTGGGGCGAGGGGTGCTTCTGAAGTGCCGGGAGCACTTGAGGTGAACCGCTGAGAAGTCCCGTTGGGCCTGGCCCGGGGCACCTTCCAGGAACTCCTGAAGCCTCCCGGGCCAGGCACTGTGGACACGCTTGTGACTATTGACATTTTCTCTTTGCAGTGAAAGAAGCCGGGAGAGACTTCACCAACTTGCTAGTGGTGCTCCTCGGAGTCAGCATTACAGGTTGCAGAGCCCAGCAAGTGCTTGAACATCTTTCCACAGGCTCCCGCCCTGTTGCTTTGCTTCATCTCTTTCTCTGCTTTTTCAGGTGGATTGTTATATACAATTTTCAAAGAACTGTTTTTTTCATCCAGTCCGAATATCATATATGGGAAGGCCTTAGGAAAGTGCCGAGCGCACCCTGAGGTTAGTTCTCTGATGAGAATGCATCACTTCTGAAGCCAGGGACATCGCACAACAGTGAGCTACTTGGGGCTTTTGTTTTTTTGGTTTTTTTGGTTTGTTTGCTTGTTTGTTGTGTGTTGTTAGGTCTTTGTTCCCTGACTACACTCTACACACTCTCCTTCCAGCTGTGGGCAGTAAATGTGTCAGCCTCAGCATCCCCAGCATCTTCCCTTTGTGTCCTCAACCACAGAGGGGGAGGCTGAGAAGAGGTGAAGCCGAGAAAGTTCAAAGTTGTCAGAGACTACACTTAAGACACTCCACTGTAGTCTGGGGGAATTCAGAGAATTCTGTGTGGTCTCCAGGAGGCACCCAGCCTGTGTTAGGATGCAGCAGTAACCATGGGCGTCGGCTCGGGCCATTTTCAGATTCGGACAAGTAGAGCTGCACAGAATACATGAAAGAACAGGTGTTCCTGGGACCAGAGCTTCCTAGCTGGTCCTTAAACTTCAGCAGGTCTGTTTGTCGTACTTTTTAAGGCCTCAGTTTTTGCCAGCCATGTGATACATAATCCTAATCTGACACTGCTAGGTTTAACCTATTAATAATTTCTTTCGAGAGTCACTCCCTTTTTCAGTTCTTACGTGTCTGTTGGTTGACAGCCTTCCTGTTTCTACACGTTTGCAATAATAAGGGCACTCAGCAAAGAGACAAAATATGTGTTTGCAGTTTAGTGTTCAATTTGTGGTGTTTTTTTTGTTTTTGTTTTTAGAGAAGATTTCAAAGTATTTGCTTTGAAAATTCAATACAAATTTATGTCTCTACATCGTGTGAATTTTCTCACTAGGAAGAAAAGATTTGCACCTGGATTATTTTAACAATGTCATCATTACTTGATGTTTGCCATCACTGTGCTTAGGGCTTTAAAATGTCATTTTGACCTCATAGCTTTTAATACTAAATATGTGCTAATAATTTCATTTCTAATGCCATCCGATTTATCCTCCAGTATGAGTTTCAGTAGAGAAGCATCTCAATACTTAGGTTTACTTTGTTTCTTGTAAGGAGAGGAGACAGCTTCACTTCATTCTGAAGCTACAAGTGACACCACAGAGTGACCCATTTCTGTGTCCGTGCATACAATATTTACTAAGTTATTTATAAATGTATGATTTTTACATAATGCCCCTTTTTCCTAGTTTTCTTGTTGGAGTCACCATCTCTGTAAAGGGTCCTCACTACGCTGACTTTTTTTCTCTCTAAAATCACTTGGCATGTGCAAGCAAATACTGTATCGCTTGACTGTCTTAAAATATTTCTATAGGAGCCGTGAAATAGGCACAGCAGGTAAGATTGGTCTCTGTTCTGCAGGTGATTGGTGTGTTTGGTGAGCCCCTTAAAGGCTATGGGGAAATGTCAAGACGTGGGCGGAGACAGCATGTCAGGTAACACATGTCCTTGGGAGAACTCTAGGACAGTTTCTAAATAAGAACAACTTGGGTGTACATCTTTGCATTTTCTTGACAGTTTTGTTGAATATATAAAAAATGGGCTAAAGCGCATCCGTGTGAAATTCTACATTGAGGGCTCTGAACCAGGGAAACAAGGAACAGTGCATGTAGAAGTGGAAGAGGTATGCCAGCTCAGGCTGTGGGGGTCAGTCGGTGAGGGGGTCCAGTGGGTCTGAGCGTGGTGTGGCTTAAGCTCTGGAGAGGGTAATAACACCTCCGTGTTTTTCAGAACCCAGGGAGTGGCCAGTTCGAGTTCCGATACATTTTCGTGGAAGTGGCTCCTATGAGAACTATTGTCGTTGAAGATAATCGTTCCCAACAGAGTTAAAAGAATCAAGCCAGCTGCTTCCTGCAGCGTGAACGAAGTCATCCTCGCTGTGATGTGCTCTGAAAAACAGGAATAAAGTATGTCACACAGAGGGAGTGTGATGCGAGAGATCGTGAGTTTGGACAAACCAAGCAGATGTTTCTTGTGAAAAATCATGAAATGTAGCAAGTTTTACATTATCATTTTGAATTGCCAATCGTGACCGTATTTCAGCTCTACATTCATGATAAACTTTTGTTACTAAAATTTATACACCACATAAGTAAGACTTTCACTATTTTATGCTGTTTAATATTGTGTGGATTTTATACAGCCTACAGAGTAAAAATAAAACTAACAAAAAGATGTCAAAGGTATTATTTACTTTGGAATCTAGCTTGAGATAAGCATGTGGAAATAGTTAAGAGCAGTAGTAAATCAGGCAATAGGCACACTGCGGGGAGGTTTAAATACACTGCGGGGAGGTTTAAATACACGGTGGGGCGGTTGCATGCAGTTGAGATCCTGGGAATCAGTCTGTGTGGCCCCATGAGCTGAGGGCATTGTGCACAGAGCACACTGCATAAGGAGGAGGATGGCTCATCCCACCGCGGGATGCACTGGCCCTCACAGCTCGTAGCACGTCAGACCTCCCCGTTCTATGCTTGGCGGAGGTGACTGAGCCAGAGTTACAGGAAGCATCCCAGAACTGTTGATGCACCAAGGATGTTCCAGCCCTGTGAGGACTTGCCACATACTGTCCACTGCGGAACAAGAATGGGAACTCTCAAGGGAAATGTGTAAATGTGCGGGACGGTCATGTAAGTGCTTTGATGTGTTTGGACAAAGCTTCAATTTTATGAATTTGCAAATTTTGCAAGAACATTTCACAAGAAAAATCTCTAATTTGGCTTGTCCAAACATATCAAAACACAAAAATAAATAATCTGTTCTATTTGAAGTATTTTCTGGGTATTTGTTAAACATGGTCTCCCCATGGATGTCTTGAGCATATATACAAACAGGTGTTCTGTGCACTGGGCAGGCCAGGAAGCCTCTTTATCCTTAGGCCCTTCAGTGTCTATTCCCTCTGCTGGGGTTTCTCCCAGTTTTCGAACGAGTAGAGACGGTTCAGATGGTCTGTTAAGGAGAGGAAGTCCCTGTCCCCCACCACACCGGAGAGGAAGTCCCTGTCCCCCACCACACCGGAGAGGAAGTCCCTGTCCCCCCCACACCCCAGGCCTCTTCTGTCTGTCTGCCCAGCTTAGTTTATCTTCTTGCTTAAGTTGCCTGGTTCTTTTGTTTTACTTTTAACTACTTTGTTTCTAATACTTTTAAACGGTTTTTTTTCCTCCTTTAAGATGGGGTCTTGCTAAGTAGTCCTGACTAGCCTTAAACGCTATCAGCCTGCCTCAGTCTCTTGAGTGCTATAATTACAAACAGGAACCACCACTCCACGTTTAAATTATTTTTACCTGAACATTTTTCACACTTATGGAAAATATCAAGACAGAACTTTTGTCTTCTTGGTATCACATTTTAAGTAACAAGGTAAACTCTTAATTTAGGCTTCAGTTTTAGTGCTTATCCTCTTTAAAAAAAAAAAAAAAACACCACCAAACAAGCAGAAAAGCTGTCCTGTTCTTCCTGTGACCTCTCCAACTTTCCTGGATAAAGCAAGCTGGCATCTGAGCCCAGGGAGGGCCTGCCCCCTGTAGTCTAGTTCACGTTGGCTTCCGCTTTTTCTTTATTCATCTGGACCTACTTCCCATGTTATGCCCATGTCCTTTAATTTCTGAGTTGACCAAGTTTGCTTTTATATAAAAAACAAAATGCTTTTTTTTCAAATGCAAAAAAAAGTTACTTATGATTCTCCTCCTGTATATCCGCAGGAAAATATAGCATGTAGTTCTTACATATCCTTTATATCCCAAATATTACGTTTTCTTTTTGTGTGTTGCTTTTGTTTGTTTTGGTTTTGTGAGGCTGGTTCTTGCTGTGTAGCCCAGGCTAGCTTCACACTGCATCAGCCTACATCTTTCAAACCCCATGATCACAAACATGTGCCACCATCCCAGAATAATTTGTTTGTAAAACAGCTTTTTAAATCCATGTTGGTTCTAACATATCTGTTTAGAAGCTTACTCCCATCTTTTTCTCTATTAGTTCAGCTAAAAAAAAAAAAAATCCAGAGGACACATCTGGTTACCTGGTGTCACCATCTGCCATTTTTATGAGTTTACAATAATAGGATCATTTTCATTAAGACTTTTGCCACTTGTCCTGTCCAACCAGTGAGCTCTTGTCAGAATTAAGTGTACAACAGGATCAGTGGGATAGAACTGTCAACTCTGATATTAAAATCCATGCAACTGCAAACACCTGATTTTTTACAGTGATAGCAAAAATACACATTGGAGAAAAGACAGCATTATCCTCAAAAGGTGCTGCGAATACTGAATATCCAAATGCAGACAAATAAAGCTGGATCCTTGTCCCTCACCTGGCACAAAGCTCAGTTCCAAATGGATCAAGGACCCCAACTTAAGACCTGGTACCCTGAATCTGATAGAGAAGGAAGCTGGCGAATGCTCCACCTGAACAGCACAAAGAGAGTTTCTGAACTGGGCCCAGCAGTTGGCAGATGGGACGTCAGGAAACTGCAAGGCCTCTGTGTAGCAATGGAAACTGAGTGAAGACTAGCTCTGAGGAAAATACTAGCTAGTCACACATCTGACCAATTCGTGCCTAGAATATCAAAGAACTCAAAAAGGGTTAAACAAACAGCTCAATTTTAAAAACAGACTGTGGGACTGAACAGAGCTCTCAAAAGAAGAAGTAGAATATTCTTAGTATCCCAACATCCTTAGGCTTCTGGGGAAAGCCATTTTAAAATGCTCTGAGATGACATCCCATCCCAGTCAGAATGGCTAAGGCCAAGAAAACAAATACAGCTGCCATGAGCATGTGAGGAAAGAAGAGCCATCATTCATCCCCACTGGGGTCGCTACCTGGCACGGCCACTGTGGAAATCAGCGTGAAGGTTCTCAAATAACTGGAAATAAACCTGCCATATGGCCCAGGCATGGGTCTTGAGGGAACTGTATAGCAGAACACAGGAGGGATGGAGGGAGAAGGGACAATGCAGACAACGTGTAAATGGAGAAGAGGTTAAGAGGATAGGACGAAGACAGTGTGGGGCAACTAACACTAAAACTGTTTGATAGGCAAAGGGGAAAAACTAATTGGAAATGTTTGGTGCTAATCAGACCATGAGAGAGTTAGTCTGTCATTCTTAATTTCCATCCAGATCAACATTATTGTATATTCGGATACATCCAGTCCAGCTCACTCCCTCCTCCTTGGAGAGCTCTTTGATTTTATATATCTGAGCAGAACTACACTCTATGTCAGATGAGAGACTTGGCAGCCTCCTTCCCAAATGATTAGCCATTATTTCCAGCTCTGTTTTACTGCGCAGACATCTACCCTTACAGCCCTTACTTTAACAGTCAAGATGCCAAGGAGAAAAGACAGCCAACCAAATAGTGATTCAGACCACCCAGCAAACTTTGATTCCTGTGATTGATTAGATATCCTATATTTTGTTCCCATTTAGAAAAAAAAATGTCTTATTTACTTTTAAGTAAAATGATTTTGTGATTAGAAAACAAATGTATTTTCCTGCACTGGAGGTAGTGTAGCAAAGCAGCTGAGAAGGTACAATTTAAGTATGGGTTTAAAAGCCAACACTCAGGAGGCAGAGGCAGGCAAATCTTTGTGAGTTCAAAGCCAGCCTGGTCTAAATTGAGTTCCAGGGTCGTTGGAGCTTGGCAGTGGCCACACAGCAGCTGCAGGGAACAGATGCTTCCCTGACGGGACCCCACATGGAGAGAGGAGAGGAGGGCTTTACCCTTCAAAAGAGTTTTGAGAAAAACATGGATGGGGCTTTCAACCCCGGGATCCTGGCCTTATCCATGACTGACAATGTGAAACTTAATATCTCAATGAGCATGAACATCGCAGTGACATCAGAGTGAGCTTGGAACGAACACAGTCTAGGTAATAAGCATAGGAGTGCCAAAACTCACCACAGGTCCTTGCCGAGTGGGAGGGGGACTCTGCTCCATCCCTGGACTAGATAGGAGGGCATGGACAGAACAAAGTACAGGTGGGCTGGAAGGTCCGGGCCTGCCCACCCGTCCACCACCCTAATGAAAGCACAGAGGTATGTACAGCACTGCTCCACAGCCCAGTGTCTGCTCTTCTCACCCAGGCCCTCTTCCCTCATTCACCCGCCATCGAGCCTTCCAATGGCCTTACTACATATGCCTCCACCCAATGCTAGGACCTCATGGGTCAGGCGCCTTCATGATACACAACCCAGTAGCCAGCCCAGCTTGGAATGTAGCGTGCTGCAGAACGATGGCTGTTCACCCTCATGACCCGGGTTGCCCAGGATCATGAGAGTGCGGTATGCACAGGTTTAGCCTGGGAAAACCAGCGTGGTGGCTGGTTTTAGGTCAACTTCACAGAAGCTAGAGTTATCTAAAAGACTGAGAAATGCCTCCATAAGAGCCGACTATAGGGCATTTTCTTAATTAGTGGTGATTGATGGGGAAGGACCCAGCTCATTACCATCTCTGGGCTGATAGTTCCGAGTTCTATAAGGTTCCAGGCTGAGCATGCCGTGAGGAGCGGGCCAGTAAGCAGCACTCCTCCATGGCCTCTGCATCAGCTCTTGTTTCCGAGTTCCTCTCCCCTTCTTCCTTTGATGATGGACAGTGGTGTGGGAGCGTAAGCTGACCAAACTTTGTCCTCTCCACGTCGCTCTGGCCACGGTGTTTCATCACAGCAACAGAAACCCTGACTAGGACACGTGGGAAGGTTGGAAGGCTTTTTTGATGGAGCCAGCGTGCGCCTGAACCTTATTCCCCCCTGCAATCATCTTTGCTTCTGGTCTCTGGTAAGTGCTTTTCTTTCTCCTCTCACCGCAGCTTTGTGCTTCCAGCCACGGCTTCAATACACGCGGCCTCTCTCTTCCTTCATGTCGCCTCTGTGAAGCTCACCATGGGAGACTCCAACTGAGATGCCGACAGTGCTAGAAAAGTAATGGTGGCTTTTGGTTTTGAAAGACAGCCCGTCTTTTGCCAAGGAGGCTGGATTTCCTCTCTGTGTGTGGTGTGTAGCCATCAGCAGTTTGGAGGAGGAAAAGCGCCTCAAGTTGAAGATTATTCTGTCAAAAAATGAAGTGTAAAGATAAGACACAGTAAAGAGTTCTGCTCGGGAATGATGCAGTAACCCTGGGAGGTGATGAAGACATTTGCAAGACTGAGACAGAAGGAGGTCTGAGAACTACTAGGAAATAGAGTTTGTGCAGCCAAAGATGGTTCTGTGGTGACATCTTCCCAATTTCATTTTCTGGGTTTTATTAGATTCTGAGTTTTTAAAAAAGGATTTTATGGTTAAGTAGTATTTTAAGATGTTGGATAATATTTTAACCCTTGAGTTATAAAGACTTCTCAATGACAGGGTTCCTAGGTGTGCTTTTACAGCAATTATAACTCAGGATCTGGGGGACTTGGATGAAAAATTGTCTCAAGTTTATTTGGCCATATATGCCTCCCTTCCCCACAACTCATACCCAGAGCGGGTATACATATATATCTTCCTCCATCGGGAAATCATCCCTAACAAAACAGTTTGGAACGTGCTTCCTCAATGTGCCCATGTTGACATCTGAAACCACAAATGCGTCAGATGGCTTGGAAGCTGGGACAGAAAAGATGCAGGCTCAGGGCATCAAACTGTCAGGGAATCCCAGATGCTGCCGGTACCCATACTCCCAGAGCATAGCAAACTCCGTACTCAGAAGGGTCAGCAATGGAAACAGAGACCTGGGACTCTTTACCACAGGACTGGTATTGTTAACACAGAACACTGGGGGACTTGGAGAACAGACAAAAATTCGGGGAAATGCCTGAATATACTGTGGCCATGAAGAATTTCAAATTTGGTGAAAAGCAATAAAACCACAAGTCCAGGGAACAGAGAAAAGGAGAGAAAATCAAGGAACCCAAGTACGCCATCACAACTGAGCTGATACAAATGGGAAGTGAAGATGCAACGTCCAGACACAAAAGGAACCACAACAGAGACCGCAAGACAAGTGTGTGGTGACAGAGGGAGCAGCAGCATTTGCTCTAGACACTGGAGGAGGAGTGACTGGAAGGTCACAGGAATGAGCTGGGGACAGGGGAGCACATGCACCCCAACAGTCAATGCAGGGTGTGTTCTTCAGACCTGTGTCCTGTGACTAGTGCTTCATCGTCAACCAAAAACAGGGGGTGGCAGAGGCAGGGAAGGGCAGGGTGGAGAGGTGGGTGGTGTGAGCAGAGCCTGCAGACCAGGCACAGGACAGAGGGCAGTCAGGCGCCCTACCTGGATGGCAACCAGATACATAAGGCAGATCTCCGGGCCTTGGGCCTTCCTGTCATTAAGACTGCAAGCAGAACTCTGGAGGAACGCCTGGACCTCTGTATTTCTGCAGCCTTCAAGTTCCTCAGTAAGCATGAAGTTTCCCAAGCCTCTGGTGCAGAACATTTACTTGGACACCATCTCCTAACCCGCCTGTCAATCATATCACTTTAAGCTTTCTTAGACCTTGGCTTCGGGAGTTCTGGGGCTGTGTTCGTGTTTATCCTCAGCACCCGCCAAAAATGTCTACCAACTGTCCTGGGGCACAAAGAGGTATTCTCCCCCACTCTGGAGACCAGGGGTGAGGCCGAGGTGTCTGGAGGACACTGGGAGAAATCTTTTCTGCTGATGCTTCCTCTTGGTGGCTCCACGTCTCCCTTGGCTTCCCTGGCCTCACTGGCCCCTTGGTCTCCATATGTGGGTCCTTCGGTCCTTGGTCTTCCCATCTCTTCCCTTGTGGTAACGCCTGCCATTGGACTGAGGGTCTACACTGTGACCCATGATGACCCTCAATCTCAAAACCTTTAGTTACATCACAAAGATGCTTCCAGATTACGGTCACATTCTCACAGTACAGATATGAGGTGCAGTCGCGTGTTTTGGAGAGGACAGCTGCTCCAAACTTGACAGTACAGGAGAATCTATGACCTATAATAGAATTCTCGAGTAAGGTGGATGACAGGGAGCCGCTGAGTAAAAGCGTCTTCACAGACAGCCCAACACCATTGTCTCCACATTCTCTCTTGAACTTTGTTTCTGCCCTGAAAATGGGTTTTATGCTCTGACTCAGGGCCAGTCAGACGCCCTGTGAGAGGCAGGTCTGGACTCTGCAGCTAAAGACTGTACCAAGAAGCTTCCTGCAAAACTGTGCAAGTGTGTGCAAGTCCCTCCTCAGGGAGCCTCCATGCACACACAGCTGCAGTAACTTAAAAGCTGACACATTTAACCTGCTGAAGAGACAATTTATTTGACTCTCCGTGGTGTGGGCAAAGACAGATATCCTTAACACAGCTGTTACTGGGCTCCTTGGATGCCCAAAAGGAAATGGAGAGAAAGATGAAGCCCAAAACCTTAGATTTACCTTCCTCCAGCTGAGCAGCTTGTGATGGTGTTCTCAGAGCTGAAGCTGCTGCCCTGGGAGCTGGGATGGGATGCCTGTCAAGGCAACTTGCCGGAGAAAGACCGCCCTGGCTGGTGGTTAAAGGGGACATATGTGCATCGTAGCTGGGAACTCATGGAAGCAGATGGCCCCAAGGCAAGAGGAACAAGTCTAGAAGAAAGAGGAAGAGAATGAAAGAGAAGAAGAGGGAGAATACAGAGGAAAACTGAGCTTTGGTCTAGCTAAAAACAGAGGACCTGCCTGAAGTGGCCCTCCTGCTCCAGGCAGGCCCCACCTCCTGAACGTCCCACAATCTCGGCAGCAACAGCTGGGAAAGTTTTTGAGCAAACACAAGCCTGTGGGAGACATTTTACACCTAAAACATAACAGAATGGTATCCACCACCACCACCACCCCAAAAGTGTAAGCACTTTTTAAAAATGTGTAACTTATTTAAAAAAAAAAAAAAACTCAATTTAGGAGACCACCCCACAAATCCTGATGCTCTGTCCCGCTCATTTCCCGCCATCTTAACCCATATACCCAGGAGTGATAACACTGAACCCCATAATAGTGTGCTCTACAGAACGGCATGGCTGACCAGATACAGCCCAGCTTAGGAACCTGCAAATCAGCACAAAACAGCCCAGCCGCCCGGCTGCTAACTGCACTGGGCTTCCTATTTTAAAATATAATTCAGGCCTCTGTTCACCTTAACACTTTTGACAGGTGTCACCACGAAGTGTTTTTGACACCAGTGCCAGAGGAAAATCCCAGATGTGATTTTCTCTGCTTACCTGAAATGGATTTTGGAAACACCCTTTGATTCTTTATGGAAATTGCAGCATTATGAAGAAATATTCATAGAACCTAACTGTTCATTATAATTCACAGGGGCCCAGTCTTCATGTTTGGGCAACCCTTCAGACAGGAAGGAAGATTGGATTGTTTGATGTGCTTAAGAGCGTTTAGCTTAATTAAATTCTGTCTTTTGGTGGAAATGATTTAGATCGCAAGAAGGAAATAGCTTCCGAGCTCTGAAGCATTTTAATATGCCATGCAAAGGCCTTGTTCAGATTCTATTGAGCAGGACTGCTTGCAAGGTGTAAATCTACTTGCATGCCTTTTTAAAACTGTACCATGGAGCTTAACTGCGCTTTAAAAGTTCTGTTCTGAACTTGTCACTGGAGAGGAGAGGCACTTTCCCGGAGCCTCTTCTCATCCACTGTCCTCCACCATCCTCCACCGTGCTCCACCGTCCTCCACCGTGCTCCACCGTCCTCCACCGTGCTCCACTGGTGCCTTTTTCCACCGTGATTCCTTCCGTGTTCCCACTGCACTTGCTTATCGCCAGGATTTTCCTTGAAGGACTTCTGTGATTGTTGCCTCACCTGAGGGGACGTGAGGGGACGTGAGCACTCAGCTCCCCAAGAGTGGTGGCCCTGCAGGTCAGGGGGCTGCTGGACCACGGCAATGTGGGAGGAGCTACCAGTGCTTTTCTCCTGTGCGCAGCAGCGTGAACATTAAAGGGTCAGTTATGGGGTGAAGAAACAGCTACACTGTCCCTGTGGAGATCCCCGAGTTCTGTTGCCAGCACCCACATGGCGTGGCTCAGAACAACCTGTAACTCCCACTCCAGATGATTCTGGCTTCCAGGAGCACTCACACACTTGGCATTTACACACACACACACGTGTGCGTGCACATGCACACGTACAAGCACATGTGCACTAAATAAAACTAAATCTTGAACATAAGATTCAGTTATTAAGTAACCTACATTCTCTTTCTTGGGAAGAAAAATCTGATAAATGGTTTTTTGTCCTTTTACACTGTTTATTTACTTTTTATTCTTTGACCATTTCATACACGTGTATTGTGTATTTAGGTCGTTCACCCCCCCCCCCCGTTACTCTCTCATCCCCTTTCATGCCCACTGCACCCCTTCTTTCTTCTAAGGAATCTTGAGTGCCTCGGGCAGCAAGAGTCTTGAGTACAGATTTTTAAAGTATTCCTTTATGTTGTTCTGAATTTCTTTGGTGTTTCTCCATTCATTTCAGGTTCTGTTCATTTGAGTCCTGTCTTTCTTTTTTGGAGGAGGCAAACCTTGTTTGTCAATCTTGTTTATTTTCTCAGTGATGAGTTGTTCATTTCTCTTACACTTGTTAATTTCTTTATGGCTCCCCACAGATGCACGCAGAGCCTCAGGAGCCGCAGCATACCTCATGCACTAACTCTCAGAACCACTAGAGGGCCACTGACACCACAGTATGAGTGCACATAAAAGCCGTTTATAAAGTTGGATTGCAAGTATTTACGCTGTAATGACTCTTTTTTTTTCTCGAGACAGGGTTTCTCTGTGTAGCCCTGGCTGTCCTGGACTCTAGACCAGGCTGGCCTTAAACTCACAGAGCTCTGCCTGCTGCTGCCTCCCTGAGTGCTGGGATTAGAGGCATGTGTAATGGCATTCTTTAGGCCCTGTTATTTCTTTAGATATCCCCTCAATGTTTGTTAAAGATTAATTTTGTACAGTATTTATTTACACCATAACATTATTTAAATCCCAGGAGATGAACTAGATCGGGTTGAGCTGTGGGATGTCTGTGGAGCATTGTGTAATTGTGTTGTTAATTGCGTTAATTGTGTTGTTAATTGCATTGTTAATTGCATTAATTGGCATAGGATGATGATCTGGTGAACCACACTATCTGGGACTGCTCTCCTCGTCCTAACTAGCTGCCTCCTGTTCCAACTTTGACTCCCCTGCAGTGAGGACTCAAATCTAGAACTATAAAAGCCTTTTCCCCAGCTCCCCCCCCCATGAACTGCTCTTTGTTTTTGTCATGGCAACAGAAGTGAGACAGAGAAGGATACCCACTAAACCTATTTAAATAATAAGGTAAAAAACTGTCCACAGAACCCTCAGGAGTTCAAGAAAGCTTTTACTGTTTTACTCCATACATTCTCTAAGCCTGTACCAGGCAGGGAGGCCACAGAATTGAGAAAGACTCCACCCTGTCTTCAAGAATGAGCACGTTAGAAGCACAGGAACTAACTGCTTGTGAGTGTGAGAGCCCCTCAGGGCACAAGCAAAGGGAATGCAGGGAGAAAGGCAGGCGGAGCATGCTGGGGAGGGAGAGGAGGGAAGGATGGAGGGAGGGAGGGAGGGAAGGGTATCCACTAGCCTCATATGATGTTGAGGGGTCTTGCATTCAATATGGAAAGAGAGGGAATTGGAAGCTTCATTTGTGTTTGTCTAGAGAAGGAGGTTTGTAAGAGCTACAGCATTAGAAACTAAATGGACCCAGGAAACACCTCAGTGGTGGTTTTCTGTCATCTAATGATGATTTGTCTGGATTTGAGAAAGGCTTTGGTTGGTTGGTTGGTTTGGTTTGGTTTGGTTGAATGTACTCTCCAAAAGTCTTGCCAGGCTGTTCTAGAGACTTCTACCTCTCTGAGTAGCCAGCACCTGCTGAGACCAACTTGGTATTCCTCTTGTCTTCTACTCTAAAAAAAAAAAAAAAAAAGAGGCACACTGTATCTGCTTAGGGGGAGATGAAGGTTCTCCAAATCCAAGAGAGAATGTGATTGTGTAACCTTTGACTAGTCCAAAGACATAAACACTACCCTTTGTACCCGTGACCTCTGCCCTAGGCTCATTGACCTATGCCCTGGGTGTTGAGTTGAACCATAGCCCAGCACTGACAGCAGAGCTAGGGAATTCCCCTGAGCCTCTGGTGAACTGTCTGACATCCCCTGTGACCAAAGGAACTTCCTCAGGTTGTCAAATAGCCCCAAGTTCCCTGAGCACAGTGAATAACATGGAAGGTCAAGGTGAACCTCATCCAGATTCTCTCTCCACAGTCCCCTCAAAGGGGCTGAAGTGGAGCACCCAATAGAATGTGCCATGCTATGGAAGCTGTCAAGTCAGGAGCAGTTGGTCCCACTGAGCTGTTTAGCCTATGAGCCACACCACAAGGGCTGGGGCAGCAAGATACCCCACAGTTCAATAATGGCTCTTTTATTTTAAAGGTAACAACATCTGTCTGATGGGACTTAAAGCCCACTCAATAGGAGGAAATTCATTCCTGGTACTGTAAATCCAGCCGATTTCTCATGCCTGGAGAAATCAAAGACCTGAGAGAAGAGCTTTCTACTGCCATTTCCCTAAACCGATACAATTCCCAGCTGCATTCTAGACACTAGCCTTGGGCTCGCAGATGTAGCTCTTGCCTCTCATCAAGGATGCCTCTGTTTGCTTCAACAGGTGGAGACTCCTGTAGAGATACAGAGTCAGCCAAAACACACAGGGTGAGTGGCTGTAGATGTCCAACCCCCACCAACACGTCTGCAACACCAACCCCTCTAGCTAAGGCAGAGGAGGAAATCGTGGAGCAGGCAGGGAACGATGGTAAGAGTCCAAAGACCAGAACATCTGCTGCCAGATAGTGTCCTCACTCTGTGACAGAAAGCTGAGGCCATGACTGCTCAACAGTATGGCTGCCTGAACAAGATCAGCGCGATGACAACACCAACTGACATGCTAGCGTGGACAAGGGAACTTCCATCTGGGACCACCCCTAGATGAAGAGCTACACATAAGCCATGCCTGCTGAGAGTGGGAGAAGCAGTCCAATACCAAGCGGTCAGCACAGGACACGTACATAGGAATAAAGATAGATGGACTCAGTACGTTAATATGCATGTGTGCGTGTAGATAGTTAGATATGGGTAGATGCAAATAACAATATAATTTTCATTCACAAATTCTTTAAAGTTTTGGGGGTTTTGTTTTGTTTTGTTGGTAAGGGATGGAGGGCACATGCCAGTTAGGAAGGCAAGCCATGCACTTATTTGTTCTATGTGGTTTCCTCAGTAGGTAATAATAACTAGAGCTGGAATTAGTGTTGGTTCAAAAAGATACCAAAAGCTTTCGGTTCTATGGCTCCAAGAAGGCTGGAGAGATGGCTCAGAGGTTAAGAGCACTGACTGCTCATCCAGAGGTCCTGAGTTCAATTCCCAGCAACCCACATGGTGGCTCACAACCATCTATAATGTGATCTGATGCCCTTTTCTGTCATGCAGGCAAGCACTGTATACATAATAAATAAATAAATCTTGGGGAAAAAAAAAACAAAAGAACATAGGCTTCCTCTTGGGTACTTGAATACAAAGTGTGACAGAACAGTAACACCAATGAGGCCATGGGCGTTCTCGCCTCCAGATGAACCCTGCTGCCTGACACCACTCCTCATTTTGTGACAAGGTTTGAAGTTCCTGGAATCCGTCAGCCCGCAGCCCTAAAGGCGCATGCGCGAAGCCTTTCTCAAGCAGCTGGGATTCCTACTCAGTGTTGCCTTTTTATTGGCGGTACATGGGCGCCTTGGACTGTAAACAATAATAAATAACTGCATGGATACAGACCTAAGCTAGTGATGGGGGCAGGGCGGTTCTAGTCATCCTGTATGCTGAATGAACAGCGGCGAGCTGTCAGCCTGCACGGTGGACCTGGCACGCCAGCAGCCCCGAATGCTGTCCTGTGAGGAGCAACACTGTCTCCAATCCAGACAGGGCAGTCTTGCATCTCACTTCTGCCTTTTCTAAAGTAAAGCCCAGCAGAAACCTCGCAGCTTGAGACCCCGGCTTTGTCACCCACAAAGTGGTGACCTGGAGGTGATTTGTGACATTGCATTTGTAAAAATAGTGCCTTTGCGGATGAACTTAATATCCAAGTAAGTGTAGATGACCCATGCTTACTTAGTTCCCTAAATTCAGTACAGATGGCCTATGAGAAGACACACCACACAGGAGAATGAGTGGGAGAGGGAGTTGGCTATCCAGAGGTGGAATCAGAAAGCGGAGTGACATGTCTGTCACCCAGGAACTGAAAAGGATTCACAGGCAGGAATGGATGAGGGAGGCCTAACAAAGCACCTCTTCCCAGGCTTCTGGAGGCAGCACAGCTTTGCAGTAACTCGATCTTGAACTTCTGACCTCTAGAACTAACAAAAGAAAAAATTATTTCTTGTTTAAGCCAAGAATGCTGGGTAATTCAGAGCTGCAGTGTCAGAAAACTAAAACAACAATGAAGCCTGGTTGCAAGGATTAAGTAGGATTGCATTAGCAAGTGCTCAGTGGGTTGCTATCATCCCTTTCCCCTTCCCAAGGACTGGAAGAAATAAATCCAAGTAGGGGTTTGATAACCCTGCTGTCACCTGGAAACTGGAGGAAGAGCCGCTAAACTTGGCCAATCTGGCTTACAATGCATAAAACAATTGGCATTCAGAGGCTCACAAATGGAACTGGGTGGGGGTGCCTCTCTCCTGATAGATGTGGGGATGTTTGCCCCTTCTCTGAGGGCACAGCCATAAGGAACTGTATTCTGGAAAGCAAGCACTCGAAGCCTGTCCCCAGCGTTGTTGAGTGTCACGAACAGCTCCAAGGCCACACAGATCTCACAGAGACTCCCGCCGAAGTCTGGGGGAGGGGGGGCGGTAAGGTGGCGGTGTCTTATTTGTGTTAATTGATGTGAGAAACTGACACTAGGAGTCCCTAGATATGAACTGAGCATGCATGCATTACTCTGTGCATGCTGACTGTGGCTGTGCTGTGGTCAGCTACCTCCGAGTTCCTGCTGCCTTGATTTCCCCACCCTGGTGAACTGTACCCATGAGCTGCAATCCACACTAAACCACTTACCCCTTAAGTTGCTTTTCCCCCCCAAGGATTTTATAGCATAAACAGCCAAAGAAAAAGACAAAAACTAAGAAGAGGAAACCAACTAGGGTTGCTCTTCTGAGACAATCCTGGCAATTAGCCACAAGATGGCGGAAGCCATGCCAAGCTGAGTACATGCAAGCTCCTACAAGTTCTGATTAGAATAGAAGACTCTGGAAAGAAACAGCATGAATTGAATACCAGGACACAGAGTAGTTACATACCAGGACACAGAGTTTCAGTATTCTGGTAATATTTACATCTGCCATGTAAAAGAGACATGCCTAATGTTTCCATAGGTACTCTTAGAGAGTAACTAGCTTTCATGACAAAAATTTGATGGGTGCAAAAATACATCGTTTTAAAGCTGTATGTGTCCAGATGAAGAAGAATGCTACTGCACTAAGAGGTGTGTACATGGGGTGCTGAGATGAGCATCACTGCATCTGGTGCAGGTGAGACTGGTCAGCTCAGAATGTGCACCTGCCTTGTGTGCCCGAGAGCTGACAGTCAAGAGAAGCTGCACTCAGAGGGAGCGATCACAGCAGCCTCCTCTGGGAACACTGAGATCATTCTCACCGCGTGATCACCACTTCTCTTTTCCTGGCCAAACAGTAGACAGGTGTGTGGGTATAGTTCAGCATCGTGCTGTTAAACACATACCTAGAAAATTAATCTTATATTGATTCAGATTGTTAACTTCAAGTGTCAGAAAGTCAATTCAGCCAAACCATGCATTTAAAAAAAAAAAAAAACCCAAAAACAAAAACATGTTACTGGCCTTGAGATTTAGGGAAGGACTGATAATCCAGATGTAAGAAGGTCACAGGCACAGCTGTTCTGAAGGGCAGCTGGAAAAAGCCGTTAAACCACCAGCAGTCACCCTGCATGTGCATCTTCTCTCTCCCTGCCCACAATTAGCTCCATGTATTATCAGAAACAAAGTCCCCCAGCTCACAGCATACAGAGTCACAACCTGGCTCCTCCTCCTCAGCTGTACTGCAGTGAAATGCCACACTCATACCAGCCAGATGTCGTGGTGTGCAAGACAAGGCTCACACTTCTCCTAAAGCCAAGCCTCAAAGCTGGGCTCAGGAATGGCAGTGGGAAGGAGTCAGCACCCCAAATAGATGTCAAGTTCTTTAGGGGACAGAGAGGTGGAGCAGAGGCTCTATGCCGGAAACTGACATTTATCAGTAGTGCCCAAGTGGCCCTGTTACTTTGCTGTGACAAAGGTGCAAAACATGGCAGCGAAAAGTGTAGCAGGTATGTGTGTGAATTTGAGTTTGAAGAATATGGCGTTTTATGGCCAGGAAGCAAGAAAGGGGTAGGAAGGAGTTAGGGTTCCATTATCCCCTGCAGGAAAGGAGACTTCCATGGCCAGAAGAATTCCCACTAGACCCCATCTTCTAACACTTCTACCTTCTCCTAACGAACTGAGGACTAAACTAAATTTAACATGGGCTTTTGGAGAGCTTTGGAGACTCAAACCAGGTACACGGAGTACTTCAGATAGAGCCAAGGAAGACTGCACCATCTAAAAGAAACTCCCTTCAGCGGCCCTGGATGGGTAAACAAGCTTCTTAGAGGCTCAGGTTTGCCCATAAGAACCCCTGATGTAATTGGAATTCTTTTTCTCAGTTACCATGAGGCACAAAGGTGATCAGTTTTTATCACTGCCCAGCATTTCCATGGTCCATAATGTTTTACCAGGAATGTCTTATCCAAGCCCAGGACGCACAGACAACTATAGTCAAAGAGCTGGGTGTTCCAAAGGCAGAAATGAAAGGAGCCAGGAAAGACCAAGCGGTGTTTGTGAATACTGAAATTCCTATCTGTCCATTTCAGACTCAGAGCTAGATGCAAAAGCAAAAGCAAATACTCGACATTTGATGATGAAAAATGTCTTTTAAATAATACTGTTTACTCTTTGAAATGTCTATACACTTGCACAGCAAGCATTAATCATACGCGTCCACCACTGTCTTCCTTCGCCCACTCTCACCCAGGGACGCGCCCCAGTTCCATGCAAGGCTCATGTCCTATTTCCATTTATTTATTTTTGCTGTGACTATGACCTCAAGTTCCTTTAGTGCTGCATATATGTACATGGGTGTGTGTATGACTATCCACAGGGATGTGGCTGACCTATCCATGGGCACCCTCACCCTCTCCTTTCCTTCACATCTGTCAACTTCCTGTAGCTTCTCTAACTTGAGTGTGGTCTCGGCGCTCCTCCACGTCCCAACCTGGGACTTTAACTGGCTTGATCTGTGCAGGTAACACAGTGGTGTGAGTTGGTATGTGGAACAGCTATGTCACGTATACAAGCTGGCATTCACGGCTTGCTTCTCACACGGTGACCCTACACTCTTGCCAAACGTTCTTCTATGACGTGTGTGGGGTGTTGGCAAGCTGACTCATCCGCAGCTGAGCACCTGGAGTTCCTTTTACTCAGCCCTTTGACAAGTTATGAGTCTTTGCACTAACCACTGACCCTTACAAAAAGCAGTTTCTCCGACCGAAGTCAAGAGCAGCCTTAACCTATGGGTATGGACGTAGAGATGTAGGATACCATTTGACTGCAAGGCCATTTAACAAAATAACAACAGTAAGTTTCCCACTTGCGGTGTTTTGAATGAGAATGTCCCCCTACTTGGTCTCCAGTTGGTGGAACTGTTTGGGGGCGGGGTTAGGAGGTGTGGCCTTGTTACAGCTGGTGTTTCACTGGCACCATTCCCAGTGTGGTCTCTGCCTCCTGCCTCTGGATCAAGACAGACTCTCAGCTGTTCCTGCCTCTGTGCCTTTGCTGTGAACCCTAACCCTGTAAGACCATAAGCCCAAATAAACACTGCTTGCTTTGGTTTGCAACCAAGGTTACATTACGGTGTTTTATCAAAGCGATGGAAATATAAGTAACACATTGCTAGGGCCTATGACTGCCCCAGTTATGGGCTTTTGACTAGGTTTATAATACCAGTCGTGAAATCCCCCCTGTGGAGCGGTTGGTTAAGCCACAGTTGGCAAGCCACTAATACAGCAGGCAGCACGTTTTGCCACAGGGTCAGTGTTAAATGCAGGGTCCAGCACAGGGTAAGACCACTGGTACCTTTTCTCCCCTAGCAGTCCATACAGCACTCTCCGGCTTAAGGTAAACTGACCATCAGGAAGAGAGCTTCCCTGGGCAGAGTGAGATTATTTTCTCTATTTTATGCCTCCAAACGGAGTACTGTCTTCACCACCTATGGGTCTTATCATCTAGTTATGGTGAGCAAACAAGAGCAATGGTAACAGTCAGTGTTATTTTGGTGACTTTTGGACCTTACTGGCCAATAATTCGTAGGAAGACACGCTGTGCTTGACACAGAGATTTTCACCAGCTAACCCGTATCTTCTAAGATCAGCATATCCACTCATGCACTGTACTTCTGTTCAAACCTTCAAACTCCCTTTTAAAATGTTTCTAAGATGTATTTATTTTTATGTATGTGTTTTGCCTGCATGTCTGTATGTGCACCACAGGCATGCAGTGTCTGCAGAGGCCTGAAGAGGGCATCAGATCCCCTAGAACTGGAGTGACAGATGGTTGTGAGGCAACAAGGATTGCTGGGAACTGAACCTAGTGCTCTGTTGACCAGCAGGTGCTTTAACCACTAAACTACTCCTCCAACACCAAGAAACATCAAACTTCCTTTTGGAGAGAGAGAGAGAGAGAGAGAGAGAGAGAGAGAGAGAGAGGAGAGAGGAGAGCGAGAGATATGCAGTGGGGGGAAAGGTAAAAGCCCCCTAAAAATATGATACTGGAATCTTGTGGGTAGAATTTTCATTTCTTTAAATATTCTTTGTTTACTTGCATAATTTCTGCTTCTTCTAGAGTATTAGGATCTATATTACAATGGTTTGTATTTTTCTAATACAATTTTATCCATTTTTTCAGATTATAAAAAATTAAAACCATAAAAATACAACTTTTTTTTTATAAAACTGTGTGTTTCTTAGTTTCTCTCTTAACCCAGTTATCATGGAACTAATTGATGCTCTTTTTATATTAGTTTAAAAATAAGCTTTACAACACCATCTTGAGCAGTTTAAGTCTGTTCTTAACCCTCTATGTTATCCTGGCTCCATCTTTGCCAAAATCCTCAAGTTACTTGCTTTTTAGTTCTATCTTTGTTCCAGCTGAATCTTCCTCATCTCTCCCACAGCTCTGCCTGTGGCTGAATCCCCTACTTCCTCCTCTAGCTCCTCCTCCCCTGGCTGGCAGGAAGTCCAGCCCTGTTCTCTCCCCTGCTCAGCAAATGGCTCTAAGCTGCTTTATTGGCATATCAAGGGACAATTGGGGAGCAGTTTATACAACATATGGGAGTGGGGCAGAAATCAGCATTTGAATCACAGAATAAATTATGCCTACAGATATACATTACTTTCTTTTTCTTTTTTCTTTTTCTGTTTTTTGAGGACAGGGGTTCTCTGTGTAGCCTTGGCTGTCCTGGACTCGCTTTGTACACCAGGCTGGCCTCGAACTCACAGAGATCTGCCTGCCTCTGCCTCCCGAGTGCTGGGATTACAGCTGTGCACCACCACGCCAAGCTCACATATCATATTTTTAAATTATCTTATAAGTTAGTAGGCTTCTTCATCTACCCTTTGTTAAAACGTTGAGTTTTTACAATAATTTACTTCGTCGCTTGTAAACAGTCATGAGTATAATGACATAATTTTACCACGCTCTACAAACTCAGAATTATTGGATATCTTCATAAAAGAGCCATAAGTCGCAATAATGGAATGACTACAGAATGTTTAACTTAAGCTAGTTCCTCTGTATAATTAGCATTACTTTTGAGACTACAATTATACATCAAATAACAAAATGTCATTCTTACTGTGGGACAGCTTAACTTTTGACTGTCTCATGATTTTGATCTCAGCCAGTAGTCCAAACTGCAATCTGTTTCACTTCCCATATAAGGCATATAACAGAAGAGGAGCTGCACTGCAGTGATCCTGTTTAACGAGACCAATGACTCATTTTAATGAACATTTGCAGGTAACTATGTGTGGACAGAGGGATGTCCTGTGGGACACACTGTGACATGCTGCAGCTTCCACAAGGTGTTTTCTGTGCTTTGTTTGTTTGTTTGTTTGTTTGTTTATGTGTGATTTAATTAGGGGAGAGCTTGAAAGGGCAGATATGAGGGCACAAGGAAATGAACACGATGTGAAACTCAGAAAGAATCAATGAAAAAAATTAAAAACTGAGTATGCACAATCTAGATAAGGCACACACACTTCCAGCATGCTGCCTAGACATGCCAAAGCTCCAGACACAGAATATGTATCTCAATACACACCGCCTTTCTTGGCAAATCCGACAATAACACTGAACACTAGGAAACATCTGACATGAAGTAGCGCATTTCATCCTCACAACAGCCTAAAAAGGTCGTCACCATTACATTCTCAAACCTGAAGTGGTAAAAACTAAGATACAGAGTTTTTCTGTGTTGTCCAAAGTCACAGCTGGGGAAGGTCAGAACCAAGTCGTATGGCCCCAAGAGCTGACAGTAAAGCCCACCGAAGTCACCAGTCGCATGGGTCCTTAGAACTGAATCCTTGGAGTGTCTGTGCTTCTCTGTCACCTGGATCGGAGCTTCTGCCCTCTTACTCTGCTGTGCGCCTTTGAAAGCTAAACACCTAGGCCAAGGGAAAGGCCTCAGTATGAGAACAGTGGCTCTGCCTAAGTAGCTGCGTGCTATGAAGGCTGGCCATAGGACGACAGAGACACCTCCTTACAATTCCCAGATAGCCGCAACCCTGAGATGGGACTCAGGTAGAGGTAAGTCATTGTCCTCTCAAGGCTGGTCGTGGGCCAGGGACCCAAAGCCAACCTTGAGAAAGGTCCGACCCCCGGGGCCTGAACCCCAGGCTTTACCACAGGCACCATCTTCTTGGGCTCACTGGAACTGGCCTCCTCTTAACTGAGACCCTTGGAGCCAGAGGAGACAGTGAAGCCTGGTCTTTCTTTTCCCCAGAGCCCAGAGAGTGAGTTTCAGATTCTCTGCCTGCCTCTCCCTTAGTGGTTTTCCTGTTGGCTGTATTTCTGGGTGTGGTCCTGCTTCTGACTCAGAGGGTAGTGACAGGCATGCTTTGGTGGCCCTACATGCCCTTTTACTGTCTGTCCCAAGAGCACAGTCCACTCCATAGGAAGACAACAATCCCTAGCTAGCAAGGCACCTACTTCCAAATCAACAGAGAGCCACCCCTGCGCTCTCTGGGCGCGCGGCCACCCCTGCCCTGGGCGCGCGGCCTGTTTGCTACGTCTGTGTCTCCTCAGATTCCCCACATGGACCTTAACAGTTTGCCCAATATCACCCTTCCTGGGGTGACCAAACATGGAACTGCCCCCCCTTCTTCACATGTCAAAGGCTTTGAAGTATGTTTTATGAAATGAAAAGTTGACAGAGCTGAGCTTTGGACATGTTCAAGGATATGAGCATTCCAGCTTCCCACAGGCCCACCTTACTGTAGGGTCAGGAGACCACAGTACTCCAAGGATGGAGCAAAAGCCACCTCTCCAGATGGCCATATGTAACAACATGGACATCTTTTGGTTGCTTCTATTGACTGTATTTAAAATACACACAAACACACACACACATACATGGATGGACAGGTCCATGCACACACACATACAAATCATAAATCAACCTGGTAGAAGCCCCGCCTTTCCACTCGACTTGCTCTGACCTTTGGTTCACAGACTGTTCACTGAGTTCCTTTTTCTTACACGAAGAGTGATGCAATTATAAATATTTGACTTATAAATATTTTAGCCAATACGTTTGTCCCTAGTATCTTAACCAAATAATAAGCAAAAAAGAAAAAAGAAAAACAGATAAACTTCAAAAGGACTCAGCGCGTCTTGCTAACTTTATGGCTAAACAGCCCATACAGTTGAGAAATGATGCCCTTGTAAAACATAAACAATTTGGGATGGGTTTGCTTGGCTAAAATTGGAATGTAAGGCATTTTCCTCTCTCTCTCTCTCTCTCTCTCTCTCTCCCCCTCCCCCCCCCTCTCTCTTATTCGTGTGCGTGTGTGTGTGTGTGTGTGTGTGTGTGTGTGTGTGTGTGTGTGTGTGTATTGTACATGTGCGGGTGTGTGTATATGCATGTGGAGACCAACCTTGGCTGTCACTTCTCAGCAGCCACCCACCTCACGTTTTGAGACTGGACCTCTCACTAGGATCTAAGGCTAGGCTAGGTGGGCTGGCTAGGAATCAGCTTGTTTCTGTCTCCACAGAACTATGTTACAAGTGTGTATCATGACACCTAGCTTCTTATGTGAGTGCTACAGATCACACTCGGGTCCTCATATTTGTACAGTAAGCACGTTATTCCACGGGCAATCTCCTGAGCCCCCGCCACCGGGTTTAGCGGCATTGCCACGCCAGCCACTAGGCAGCAACATCCTTCCAGAGAGTCACCACAGGGCTGTGGTTGGCACCAAGCATGCTCAGATGATTGACGATCCCTGCTACAGGGAGTAGATCATCTGCATTCCCGCTGCCGTGGTCTTGAACTAGCGAGGATTACAGTAGCGAGAGGAAGCTGTTGGTGTCCCATAGAAGGAGTTATTTCCCACTCGTCACATAGACAGAAATGTCCTCTGGTTCCTTGCCATTCCAAAAGAGGCATTTATAATGTCCACCTCCGATCATCTATTTCCAGAAGTCACCCATGTTTAGATTTTTCTCTCTCTCTCAATGTCCATTACTGCTATAGGGTTTGAGCCAGGGTGAGCTCAAACCTCTAAATGTTTTCTTTCCATGAAAGTGAACAACCTGGTCCTCTCCTCCAGAACATCTGCCCTCTGGCAAGACTTCCTCCATGTATTTTCCTTGGCCACAAAAGCAAGACACACACCCCTAGTGGCAAATTTCTATAATAAATTCCTATTGAAACTCCTATTTTAAACTCTCATATTAACTTCTTTTCCTCCCCTGCTCCCTTCACCACCCCCTCAAGTGTGGAGGAAGCTTAGCATGCCTAGAGGTACTCTGTCCCTCTGTATCTAGGATTCTGACTGGGCATGCCCACTCGTGTTCCTGAGACCACTATCTTTATAACCTAAGCTGAACATGTCCAGAAGCGTCCCTGTCCCCATTTCAGCCTTTCAAACGTGTGTTCCAAGATCTTCAGCTCAGCATGCCCCTAAATGTGTCCACACCCACCCTCTTTCCTTCGTGCATGACTTCAGCTGGTTTTGGAAACATACCCCTTCACCGAGCATGCTCAGGAATGTGTTTGCCCCTGATGCACATTCCTAGGGGAGCACAAACAGGGTCCCTGAATGCAAGCATCCTTCACTGCAGGAGTGCAGTGGTTTTGAAATGACTCCCATGACCTCCCAACACAGGCAGTAAGTTCTCAGGTTCACCCCGACTCTGTTTGTTTGGGCTTTGAAGTCAAGATCAGAGCCCGCCACATGGTCACAGCTTTAGGGTCTGGAATCTGCACCATTTTGGTCTCTACTGAGACAGCAGTGGCAGTGGAACACAGTGTGTGAGCCCCACACCCATATTTGTCACAGTTGGAAAGGGGCGAGATCTACCACTGGCTGCCCCTGCTGGTGCATTAAATTTCAGGTCTCAAAACTGGCTCACGCCAAAATCTTGGCTTGGCTCAATCCAAAGCTGTGCTGTGTTGAACCAAAAGAACCTAGTCCTTTAATGCATCATGGGGTTAGAGCCGCCGTGTCTGCTCAAGAAGGAAACCTGAAAAGTCTTCCCTCCCTACTCCCCTGGGAGAATGGAGACGGCTGATTGTTTCAAGATCAGGATGAAGAAGCTCTGGGCCTTGCAGGTGATAGGAATGTGTCTCCACGGCAACAGACAGGGTCTGTGTCCCCATGGCAACAGACAGGGTCTGTGTCTCCACGGCAACAGACAGGGTCTGTGTCTCCATGGCAACAGACAGGGTCTGTGTCCCCATGGCAACAAACAGGGTCTATAGGAAAGCCTGTTTTCCTTGGACAAGATGGATCCAGCAAGACATGTTTGGAGGAATTTGGGAAGTGGCATTGAGGTTCTCTGCATGGCTGAGTCTCTTCAACGTCTCCGCATATCCCCGGCTCCCGCCTCTTTCCCACTAATGCCACAGATCTAGCACAGGGGTTCCGGAAGGTTTTCATTATAATAGCTCACACAGCTACAGATGCCTTTCCATGCCTGCCTTGTGGCTTCTAGAATAAACAATTATTTTAAAGCTGGATCCTGAATGTGTTTCTGCCCTGGACCGAGACTTTCCAGCTCTGCATTTGCTGTGTGAGTCTATAAACCTAGGACTGTCAGATACCTCACTTCTGTGATCACCCTTCCTGACACACCAGTCAAAAGCCATGTCTGCTCGTGAGGACTGGATCCCAGCCAGTGCTTAAGCTTGAGAAACAGTAGATAAGGATTTAGGCAACCGTGATGCAGCTACCATCACAAGGAGTCACATTAAAAAAAAATCCCCTCTTCCATCTGTAAAGACACCGTTACCATGCACTCAAATGGGTGAGCAGCCAGTTCAAAGTCTTATATTAAAGACCTGATTTTGGCACTACTGCTAGTAATAATAGTAGTAACAACTCATTATGTGTGATCCAGCTGAGAGAGACAGACAGACAGTTGAAGAGACAGACAGAGACAGTAAGAGACATAGAGACAGCAAGAGAGATCGTCCTAGCACTTGAAACAGAGAATTGAGTGTCGGAAGATATGGTCTGGAACGTGCTTGCCTTACAAGCATGGGGACCTGAGTCCAGTTCCTAAGAACTCACACAAAAATCTGAGGTCCCAGCACTGGGGAATGAGAATGAAAGCCAGGCACACACACACACACACACACACACACACACACACACACACACACACACGCACACACATATACTCATATGCATATGAACAGAGAATCAGAGGATTATACAGAAGGTCGGAGTTAGACACAGTTAGGGATGCAATTGGAGAACAGCAGCACAGGAAGACAGACACACTGTCCTGGGCAGGAGGGACGAAGGGAAGTTCCCAGAGCCCAGCACCACCTGGTGGAAGTGGGACCACGGCAGGTCTCACAAACACTCAGGCCACAGCACCTCCTCTTCCATCTCCACTGGCCACAGAAGCCTCCTGAGACTTTGGGATTTGATCCTGAGCCACTGTTTGATAATACAGAGCCTCCCAGGGCCAAGGAAGCACAGATCTGGTGCTGAAGTACTCAGCACAGCCTGGCTAGAAAGGCCAGAGGCTGGGTGCATAAAACAGACTGTGATTAAAAGCAAAAGCATTGGCTGGTGGGATCTCATGACGCTGAATAACTTCTAATGCTTTAACTGACCTCTTAAATACAGAGCTGAATGCAGATAAATATGAGAAAAGAAAAAGTAGCCAGAGAAATCAAATAAGCCAAATTTGTATGTGGTAAGTTCAGCATCCTGGGAGTGGTGCACCAGACACGTGGATAACTTGATATCCAAAACAAATGATGGTAAGACGCTCTGTTTAAAGGTGAAACCCAAGTTGGGAGTCTACTCCACTCAGCCTCACACCCAGCACCTCTGCACACCAACAGGTGCATTGAGAAGTCTAGGAGGGTGAACACAAGCCTCAGGGCTGAGCACGTCACCCCCAACACTAGACACACACACACACAAAGAAATCAAGACAAATTATCAAAAGTTGTCAAGTTAAACCCAAAGAAAGAAATGTCCAATATGGAGCTCAAGTGCAGAGATGACGCTGCAATTTACAATTTAAAAGTTACGGGAGGGAGGGAGGAAGGGGAGGATACAAGGGATGGGATAACCATTGAGATGTAATAAGAATAAATTAATAAAATAAAATTTAAAAAAATAAAAGTTATCGTTTCTTGGAGTTAGAGAGGCGGCTTAGTGGCTAATAGTTGCTGCGGTTACACACAACCTGAGTTCAGTTCCCAGCACCCACATGGCAGCTCACAACTACCTGTAAATCAAGATTGGAGGAGCTGACGCTCCATAGCCACTGGCACACATGTGGTACACACACAATCATGCAGGTAAGACACTTATATACATAAAATAAAAATAAATAAATGTTAAGTTATCAGTTTGGGGTTGGAAGTGTGCCTAAGGCAGGAGAGTGTTTGCCTAGCTTACACAAAACCATAGGTCCACTTCCCACCTCTGCATGAATCCAGAACAAGAGAAATACCTACAGTCCCAGCCCTGGGGACTTGGAGGCAGGAGGGTCAGATTTCAAGATCATCCTTTGCCAGGAGTTAAGTTTGAAGCCATCTTTGAAATACATATGATCCTACCTCAAAAGAAAAGGAGAAGGGAGACTTATCATATCTTACTTAAAAAAAAAAACATTTATTATTTCATGTTACGTACAAGAGTGTTTTCCCTACATATATGGTGTGTATCTTATGTATCCCTGGAGCCCACAGAGGCCAGAAGAAGGGACACAAACTCTAACAATTAGAATTACGGATGTTGTGAGCTGCCACGTGGGTTCTGGGAACTGAACTGGAGCCCTCTGCAAGAACAGCAGCTGCTCTTAACCATGGAGTCATCCCTCCTGCCCCACGTACATTAACCATGGAGCCATCCCTCCTGCCCCATTTACATTAAAAGTTATCATTAAAAGTTAAAGACTTTAAATTGTGCACACACACACACACACACACACACACACACACACACACACATATAGTTTTAAAGGAAACCTGCTGCTACCCTTGCTTTTCCTCTCTCTCTCTCTCTCTCTCTCTCTCTCTCTCTTTCTCTCTCTCTCTTTATTCCGAGACAGGGTTTCTCTGTGTAGTCCCAGCTGTCTTGGACTCGCTTTGTAGACCAGGCTAGCCTCGAATTCTACCCTTGCTTTTCTTAAACTGTCTCTTACTAAACAGAGTGCTTCTTACCACTGGTGCTTCATTGTTTTATGAGTGGAGAAAACTGGACTCAAAAGAGTATATGACTCATCGTCCAAGGTCACACAGTTATTTAAAGGGAAAACTCAGTTTAAAGGCCGCTTCCAAATTCCCCTATGCTCCTCAGGGTTCAACAATCAAGCGTTGCCACGTGGAGACAGACACTAGAAGAGCGTACACCGCAGCCAGGAGTTTCAAGTGAGGCAACACCACGCTGCCTTCCAACACTTCTCTTGGATGACACCAAGTGAACCTGTGTTGCAAGCTACCTTCAGATCTCAGGTAAATCTGTAACAGGCTGGACTTTGATGACAAAAAATGTGCGTGAGAGTACTTCTGGCTCTAGCCAACTCTAGCTCTCATTTGGAATCAAGGCAAGTTATTTTTCAGATGCTACATTTCAAGTTTGAATTCTCCACCTTTGCTTGGCTCTCACCCTGGGCTCTGCTGGGTTTGGAGCACACCACCTGTGCGGAGCACAAGCCCAGGGCCCATGGGCCGCTCTTCCTTCCTACATCAAATCCTCCCTCCCTCAGCCCCACACACCCAAGCCCAGCAGCTCTTCATCTCTGGTGGTTAGTAAAAGTCTCAGCACATTCCGTGCCTGATACATACTTTGTAAATGAACATCTGAATGCACGTGCACGACACTGGTCTTCACCTGCGACCCCATGTTTCAAGCCCTTTCTTTATTACCAACTGTAATTAGGGGGCTGGAGCCTGATGCAGGAGACCCAGACAGGTTAGGGTCCTGGACCCGAGTTCACATTCCTACCACCCCTGCCGCCCTCTCCACTGCCGCCCTCCCCACTGCCGCCCTTCCTACTCTGTGCTGTCACACCAGCTCCCTTCTAAGAAGGGATGTAAAGTGTGGCTTCCCAACAGCTAGAGAATCGAGACAGCAGTAAACCATTTCCTACAGAAAATGCATTCCACGACACTAATTTTGTCCATCATTTTTTAAAAAAGATTTATTTGTTTATTATTTATACAGTACTCTGCCTGCATGTATGCCTAGATGCCAGAAGAGGGCACCAGATCACATTATAGATGGTTGTGAGCCACCATATGGTTGCTGGGAATCGAACTCAGGACCACTGGAAGAGCAGTCAGCGCTCTTGACCTCTGAGTCATCTCTCCAGCCCTTGTCCATCATTTTTATAGCAGGAGTATAACTAAGACTCAAAAGTTAAATGATTTGTGGAAACGCTTTGAATAAGAAAAATACACAGATCATTGGCTTTCTTCGAAGTGTTTTTCTCTTCTTCTCTTTAGCATAAGCTTTTATTTTGATTATAGGTGGAGAGGCTTGAATAGGCTAAGAAGTAAAGCCAGCAGAAATCTCTTTGTTAAAGACATTTTTCGTACCAAAACATATATAACAGAATCATTTGCACCATAATTTGTGAATCGCTTCGAATGCCTGTGAAATATTACCTTTAAGTTTCAAATCTTAGTTTGGAATAATTTGTATATTTATCCCAAAGAATATTGGACCCCTCACCATCTAACAGGCAGCACACTGGATCTGGGAGACAAACACCAGCCCAACTCTACCCTTGTGGTGCTCAGAACCTGCTGGTCTCGTTGCTATGTGATATTCTCCTATGCTCCCAAGAGTCCATGGCTGATTCCTAAGCTCTATGTTCTTCCTAATTTGTTGAAAATGTTTGGCCAATTTCATATCCAAAACCAAAAAACTCAGAATAGCTGAAACAATCTTATACAGTAAAATAACTTCTGGAGGTATCTCCATCCCTGATTTCAAGTTATATTACAGAGCAATAGTAATGAAAAAAAAAAAAAAACTGCATAGTGCTGGCATAGAAATAAACTAGTTGATCAATGGAATTGAATCCAAGACCCCAAAATAAATCCACATACCTACAGACACCTTATTTTTCACATGGGAGCCAAAACCATACAATGGAAAAAAGAAAGCATCTTCAACAAATGATGTTGGTCTTACTGGGTATCTAAATGTAGAAAAATGCAATATCCATATTTATCATCTTGCACAAAACTCAAGTCTAAGTGGATCAAAGACCTCAACATAAAAGCAGACACATTAAATCTATTAGAATAGAAATTGGGGATCAGCCTTGAGCTCATTGGCACAGGAGACAACTTCCTGAACAGAACACCAACAGCTCAGGCTCTAAGATCAACAATCAATAAATGAAACCTCTTGAAACTGAAAAGCTTCTGTAAGGCAAAGAACACTGTCAACAGGACAAAACAGCAGCCAACAGACTGGGAAAAGATCTTTACCAACCCAACATCCAACAAAGGGGGGGGGGGCAGGTACAAAGCTAAAACAGAGAATTCTCAACAGAGGAATCTCAAACGGCCAAGAAGCTCTTAAAGAAATGCTCAACATCTTTGGTCACCAGGGAAATGCAAATCAAAATCACTCTGAGATCTCATCTTACACCAGTCAAAATGGCTAAGAACTGAAAAACTCAGGTGACAGCACATGCTGGCGAGGATGTGGAGAAAGGGGAACACTCTCCTTTGCTGGTGGGAATACAAACTTGTACAACCATTTTGGAAATCAATCTGGTGATTCCTCAGAAAATTGGCAATAGTGCTGCCTCAAGACCTAGCTATTCCCCTCCTGGGCATATACTTAAAAAGATGCTCTACCAAACAAGGATATTTACTCAACTATGTTCATAGCAGCTTTATTCATAACAGCCAGAACCTGGCAACAACCTGGATGTTCCTTAACCAAAGAATGGATACAGAAATTATGGTACATTTACACAATGGAATACTTCTCAGCTATAAAAAAAGAAAGAAAGAAATCATGCAATTTGCAGGCAAATACGTGGAACTAGAAAAGATCATCCTGAGTGAGTTAACCCAGAACCTGAAAGACACACATCGTATATACTCACTTATAAGCAGGTATTAGCCACACAATACAGGATAACCATACTACAATTCACAGACCCAAAAAAGCTAAGTAACAAGGAGGATCCTAGGGAAGAGGCTTGAATCTCACTCAGAGGAGGAAGTAGAAACAGGCATCAGAAGAGAGGGAACAAGGTAGGAGAGAGCCAACCCCTGACACTGTAACGATGCTCTGCTGTGCTCACAGACAGGAGCCTAGCATAGTTGTCCTCTAAGAGGCTCCACCCAGCAGTTGACCCAACCAGATGCTGAGACTCACGGCCAAACATTGGGAGAACTGTAGGGAGTCTAGTGGAAAAGTGAGGGGAAGGATAGAAGGACCTGGAAGAGACAGGAGCTCCACAAGAAGACCAACAGAGCCGACTAACCAGGGGGAGCTTGAGGAGAGTGAAGCAGGAACCATGCATGGACTGGGTTTTGGCCCCCTTATACAGAGGTAGCCAATGGGCAGCTCAGACTTCATGGGGACCTACCAGAGAGGGGACTGTGGCTTGTCTCCGACATGGACTGTCTTGCCCGCTTTTTGATCACTTCTCCTCGACAGCGATGCCTTGCCAGGCCACAGAAGAAAAGGAGGTGCTCAATCCTGATACAACTTAATGAATGAGGTGGGTGGGTGGGTGGGGGCTCCCCTATTCTAAGTACTAGGGAAGGGGGTATGGAGGAAGAGGGAGAGAGGGTAGAACTGGGAGGAGAAGAGGAAGAGGTCTCTGAAAGGAATGTAAAGTAAATAAACAAACAAACATAAATAAATAAATGAAACAAAACAGCAAGAAAATAAATTTTAAAAAGAAAGGAAGGAAGAAAGCAAGAAAAGAAAGAAAGAAAGAAAATGTTTGGTCATTTCACTGACCTCAAACAGCAATGGCAGAAAACATAGAAGCGGCAACAACTCCCCCCCCCCACCCCACCCCCAAACACACACAATCCATTTCAGTAACCCTGAGGCATAACACATGTAGACCAATGGCTCAAATACCAAGAATAATTGGGCTGTTGGGTATTTTTACTTTATATTTAGAAACAATGTCAATTTTATGGAAAACTCTATACAAAATAGTACCCCTCTATCCATTTGCCAGTTTGTCGGTGGCTCCCATGAGGTCCCATTTGCTTCAGTGTTTTTTTGGCATCGACAAGCATGGCTCTTTGTGAGCTGCTTGAGAGCAAGCTGCATATACTGGGCCTTCCCACCTTAAATGGGTTTCCTGAGAACAGAGAGAGCCTCTCAGGTAACTAAATTCAGTGTCAATACGTTCATCCAATCTACAATCTACATTCTTCTATTTCATTTTTCCAACTCTCTCCTTCTCACTCCTCATCCTCCCTCTGTCCCCTACCCTCTTCTCCTCCCTCTCTCTCCCTGCTGCCATCTCTCTCTTTAAAAAAAATTTTTTTTAGATTTATTATGTATTCCATCTGCATGTACACCTGCAGGCCAGAAGAGGGCATCAGATCACATTACAGATGGTTGTGAGCCACCATGTGGTTGCTGGGAATTGAACTCAGGACCTCTGGAAGAGCAGACAGTGCTCCTAACCTCTGAGCCACCTCTCCAGTCTTCCACCCCTCCGCCTTTTCTCTTAAATAGAGTCTCATAGATCTGCCCTCATGTCTTTGAGCTTGGGATAAAGGCGTGCACTACCACTCCTCACCTCCCTGATGCTCTTCAGAGCACGGTTTCTCTCCAGGGGCAGAGTATTTCTAGGCTCTGGTACCAACACTGCTCTCCACTGCCTGTAGTCATGGGGACTCCTACACCCTTTGCTTATCTTTCCTGACAGTGCATTTCTGAAGGGTAGACCTAATGTTCCAGTTTTAAGTAGAGCTGCCCTCACCTGAAGTTCATCTCTTGCTTCCTGCTCATCTGCATTGCCCAGCTGAACAAGTGCAGCTTCCTGCACATTCAAGGCCCTTTCTCGACGATGCTCATAGAGCACAGGGCAAGGCGTTTCTCTACTACATAGTATTACTGCACACCTCTGCGGCAAGTCAGAAGTCATTGAGGGGATCACGAAAGACCGTGCCCAGATTCTGACATCATTGCAAACTTCCCCCTCGGCGGCCTTAACATCCCTCAGTGACTTTCCTGTATTAGTGCTCATGACACTGTCTGCAAACGATTTCCTTTCTCCATTCCTCCACAGTTATCAGTCCTTTGGGCAGGAGTCTTCCTTTCCTTCATTATAATTTTGCCATCACTATGGATTTAACATTCCTATTTTCTCTGGTGCTTCCCAACTCATTACAGGGCTTCTTCAGTGCTTAGATACTTAGTTTGTGTCTGATGTGATCGCTGAGCCCCTCAGTTTCTGCCCACTGCATCCTTTTTACAGCAGCTTAGTTGGCAGCGTGATAACACACTACACACTTCTGTTGTACACGCGCAGCCTAATGCTGGAATCAGTCACTTCTTTGAGGACTCCTGGCTCCCTCTATGAGCAAGGTGCTGAAGACCATGAACTGTGCTCATGGCTATGGCGTTTTGGCCTTCGGGCCTTTCCAACAGCCAGCGTCCAACAATTCCTGGCAGGAGTGAACTGGTCAGAGCATGTCCATCAGAGATGAACGTCCAGAAAAATCAATTTTATCTAAACCAGTGTTATAAAACATAGGTCTGTTTTCACACTGGAACAAAGAGTACGAGAGTTCAAGCCAAGGGAAGGAAGTCGATACGGTCGAGGAGAGAGAGTATGATGAGTCACCGTGCAGAAGGGCTCCTCTCAGGACAGAGGGTTCAACGTTGGGTCCTGGCCCAGGCGACCTGGTTCTCATCTTGGACAGTAAGACTAGATTGTTGTAACTAGAAAAGTGTGCCATGCCCTGTCTGGGACGCAGTGGATCCTTGGGGAGCTACTTGAGCTCTTTCTTTGTCTTTGTATGACACCCCAGAATGCTCCACAGCCTGGGAGCCTCCCTGAGGGTGACTCGATTGTAGCGCTGGCACCAAGGAGCACCAGCTCACCTGCTGACTTAAAAGCAAAACAAAGAAAAACATTTTAGTGGGCCTGGGAGGTTGCTTGGTCAGAAAAAAACAAAAAGACAAAAAACGCTTGCTTAAAAGCACAAGAGTTTAATCCCCACGACTCTTGGGGCATGGAGGTGCACAGTTGTAATCTGAACACTGAGGTGGATCCATGGGAGTTCACTGGTCAGCCAGCCTACCCTATCTGATGAATTCCAGACAGTGAGAGACCCTGTGTCAAAAAAATGAGATGTGAGTTCCAGACCTGTTAAGGATACACAGAGAGACCCTTTCTCTAAATAAATAAGAAAAATCAAGGTGAATGGTGCCTGAAAAACAATTCCCAAGGTTGACCTTTGGCCTCCACATACCTACATCCCCCCCCCCACACAAACACATGAGCACACATACATACACGCCCCCCCCCACAAACACGTGTATGTGAATACACAACCATTTACTGTGAAACTTTTCAAATATACAAAAACATGGAAGAGCCTTGTGTGGCCATGGCTGACATTCTTATTCCATCACTTCCCTTGCTCCCCAACACTCTCAGCAAGAAAATTTTAAAGCAAATTATAAACCTACGCTGTCATTCACCTCAGTTATCAATCATAGCCGACACATTTTAAGTAATGATACAATCACCCACCATGGGCTAATAGTACCTAGCTGGTGCTTAGTTCTCTCCAGTTATCTTACAAAGGCGTTTTCTGCTTTGCCTAAGTGAAGGTGCAGGATCAACAAGACTTACACAAGCAGTGTACTTAAGGTCCCGCCCCTCCCCAGGACAGAGTTTCCCTGTGTGGTCCTGGCTGGTCTAGTACTTGCTCTGTAGACAGGCTGGCCTCAGATTCAGAGTTCCAGCTGTCTCTGCCGCCCAAGGGCAACATCTGTTTCTTTTCCTTTAATGTCCTTTTCTTGTTGGAGTAGCTGGACGGCATTACAGGACTTGCTACATTATAATACTTAGCTCTTAACATGGGAGGGGACCGTTTAGCACAAGAAAAAGTATCCTCTGAGCCAGTGGGTGGCAAAGGTAGTAGCGATTCAGCAACTAGTGTTAGAGTAAAAGAGGAAGGGCGCATTCCCAGGTGCCATTCAGCAGGCAACAAATGTCCAAAGCCAAGCGAGAAGGGAGGAGAGGAAAGCAGACTGTAATTCTAACCACTGTTAGAATTAGAAAGCACTGTTGGGAATTCAACATTCAACATAAAGTCACTTCACCAGGGAGTAGGGAGGCTGGGCAGCAACCAATGAGTTGGTGCTATTTGTTGAAGGAAAACCAAACACCTGTTTTCCAAGCGTGTGGAAGCTGTTTACAGAGTTTCCACAGGCTTTCAGCATCTGCCTCTGTGCCTTTGCTGAACTGTGGTTTGTCAACAGAGAGCAGCCACGGTTACACTAGTCTCACCATGGAAAAACCCTCAGCTCGTTGTCTTTCAAACAAAACAAAATAAAGCATTTCTGAAAATCACTTTCTGTTCAGTTTACAGATTTACCTTAATCTTTTTACTTCACATCTGAATATAGGAGACTGAAATCCACAGGAATAAAGAGGACAAGGAGGCAGGAAGTCACACACAGGAAGATGAAGCCAACTCAATCCCTCATGATGTGGCATCCGGGAGAAGATACACACCTTCTCTCCTGGAGTGATTTCTTTGATTAAAACATAGCAAATAGATCTTTTCAAACAGTTTGGGAGGCTGGAAGTCTGATATCAAGCTTTCAGAAAGACCTGAGGGGAATATCTCCCTCTTCCAGCAGCTAGCATTGGTGTGAACACTTGGTGTTCGAGCCTCCCCAGCGACTGCTTTTGTTGTCAAGTTGTGTTTGCGTGTCAGTCTTCAGCTTCAGTGATTACTTTCTTATAAAGGCGCTGATCTTATTGGATCAGGGGCCCATCCTACCCTAGCTTGGCCTAATCCTAACCCTCTTTCCAAATAAAGGCTAGGAGTTAAGACTTCACTATGTTGGGGGTATAGTATAATCATCACTAACACTTTCTCTCGTAGATGGGTTCAATATAGCCTAAGCCTATGCAGGTCCAAATGAAGCCGGATCGCCAAGCTCCTTTCTATCTGTAGTTGAGTGGCACTCTCCTTGGAAGTGGCACAGCGAGGCTCAATCTCTGGCCTGACAGGATCAATGTATGAGGTAACTTCCTGTAATCCAGGTTAGGGGATGCCTGAAGCAAGGTTGCTAATAAACAGCATAAAACTCCTTGGCACTGGAAAACAAATGCGGGATGCAAACCAGGCACCAAGAAGCTTACAACCCAGGATGCAAATCGGCAGGAGCTCAGAAGGAAGATCTGGAGCCCGTGGAGCCGATCAGCAACACCCATTGCTTGTTAGATCTCAGCAGGTCACTTGGCTTTGTGAACTAAAACCCTGACCAACAAATTGAACTCTTGTGAACTGGAGCTCTCACTGATACAGGACTAATCCTTCTATCAAAGGTCTATAGGGTTGTGCAGGAAACAGGATAAATAAGTAACTATCACACTGATAAGAAGCAGCAAGGAAACAACCAACACCAAATGCCTTCAACTGACCCTTGCCTTAAACACCCTCTCGAAGCTGAGTTGTTGCTTTTTTGCACAGCGGCCCAACAAGGTTCCCCTACAAGTTGAAGTTGGAGGCTCATCAGCGATGCGGGGTGAAGAGCACCCTAAAAATATCACAGAGGTCAACACTCAAGGTCTTTGCTCTTTGGACTATGTTATACCCGCATACACCCGCATTACCACAGAGGCTTTTAATTGTGCATAGGTCTCTAAAACCCACGCCCTCCCTTCTGTAGCTGCGCTCTATAATTCTTAATCTAAAATGAGATTTATGAATGACAAAACAGGATTGCTAAAAGAATCACCATAATGACCTCAAATCAAAGGAAAAATGAAACAATGTCTAACTAAGCAACAGCATTGATGTTATTATGTAAACACTGAGACTAAGTGCATGCAAAGAGCATAGGAAGTTGGCTGAGGAGGAGACTTCAGCCGCTCGTTACATAGAAGTTGTCCATGCTGAGATGAGAGTTTAATGATGGTGTCTTCTCCCATCCTTCAGAAGTAACCCGACATGCTCCTGTGCCCAGGGACACCAAACACCCCTGCTCATACTGGATCCACTGTACCTTCTTAAAAATGCCTCTGCTTCCCAGGCACTGGGACTAAAGGCATGCACCACCGCACCTGGCTCCACTGTATCTTAAAAATGCCTCTGCTTCCCAGGCACTGGGACTAAAGGCATGCACCACCACACCTGGCTCCACTGTATCTTAAAAATGCCTCTGCTTCCCAGGCACTGGGACTAAAGGCATGCACCACCGCACCTGGCTCCACTGTATCTTTTTTTTTTAATGTGTTTTTGGAGACAGGGTTTCTCTGTGTAGCTTGGCTGTCCTGGACTTACTTTGTAGACCAGGCTGGCCTTGAACTCACAAAGCTCCACCTGCCTCTGCCTCTCTGAGAGCTAGGATTGCAGGCATGTGCCCTCACGCCTGTCTAGACTACTAGATCTTACAAATCATTTTATTTTTACTGCACATGCAAAGTTTCTACTTCTGATGGGAATGTAATAGTTTAGCGAACAAAGACTTTATTTTTCATACCATATTCATCGACATGTAAATATCAAGTTATCCCTTAGAATTGGGTTGTATTAGAGTGCTTTATTTTTCAAACCAGCTGAGTTACTGAACTGAGCCTCAAAAAAAAAAAAAAAAAAAAAAAAAAAAAAAAAATCATCACATTTTGTCTTGGAATTAGGATGAGATTCCTAACAATTTCTGAAATGGCTCTAAACACACTGCTGGGTGAACCCCTCCTAGAAGGCGCATTGTCACATGACTACTCACCACAGACGTGGTTCCCAGTGATGGAGCCAAATGTAGATTACACTCAAGCCCAGCTTTGGGGGAACCGGTGTGTTTCCTGGGCTTACTTACCGGAGCATGTGTAAAGGGTTACTTCTGGAGGATGAAAGACCCTGAAACAGCCCCATCATTGAAAAGTCTCACCATGGCACGGATGGTTTCTGTGTACCTGCGTGGATGGGGTGCCCTCCTTCAGTTAATTTTCTATGCTTCTACACACTTTAGCATTTCCTGAGATTGGTTACAGCTGTGTCAGAGTTGCATGCAGCTGGGAGAACTAGACAGGAGTCTGGGCTCCTAAGAAGGAATACCAACAGGTCTGATCTCTAGTCTCCTGTGGGTAGATGCTATTGTTGGCTGTTGGCTCAGAGGACAGCATTACATCACATATGAACTGATGCACTGCGCTAGTCTCAGCGTTGACCATTATAAAAGCAAAGCAGCTGTCAGCTCCGAAAGTGTTCCAGATGCTCGGTGTCCTACACAATAGCCACAGTCTGCCAAGATTTAATTCTTCATGTAAAAATAAATGAACACGAATCTCACCAACATGAAAGTTTGTTTTCATCTTTAATAAATGATAAAGTATACATATACCAAAGAATTTTGGGGGGGGGGGCAGATTTTGAGACAGGGTTTCTCTGTACAGGCTTGGCTGTCCTGGACTCGCTTTGTAGACCAGGCTGGCCTTGAACTCACAGCAATCCGCTTGGCTCTGCCTCCCAAGTGCTGGGATTAAAAATCATTTTCATTTAATTTTTTTTTTTTTTTTTGCTTCTTGAGACAAAATTTTGTTGTATAGCCTTGGCTGTCCTGGCTGGCCTCGAACTCTCAGTGATCCACCTGCCTCTACCTCCCAAGTGCTGGGATGACAGGCATGTGTCACCATCCCTGGCTAAAATAAATTTCTTCAGTCAATGTTTTACTTATATGCCTATTTCTTATAGCTATATGCCCAGCCTGATATAAAATTTTCTCAGCTCAAGGGAGCCACAAGTAGAAAAAGATCAAGTCTATTGCTAGAAAAAGCCAATACATGAACCACTGAGGGTGAGAGATTGAAGCCCCTGCTGAGGAACCAATGCTGTGAGGAGATTGGCAGAGTCACAGGGGAGCTGGGGGCCTCAGGTTTCCAAGGCTCCTTCCCAACCTGTTCTTTAAAAATCTACTCTGTTCGTGGCAGCTTATTTATAATAGCCAGAAGCCGGAAACAACCCAGATGCCCCTCAACCAAAGAGTGGATAAAGAAGCTGTGGTACATCTATACAATGGAATACCACACAGCTATTAAGAACAAGGACATCATGAAATTTGTTGGCAAATGGATGGAACTAGAAAAGACCATCCTGAGTGAAGTAACCCAGGCCCAGAAAGACACACATGGTATATACTCATTTATAAGCAGATATTAACCATATGGTACAGGATAACCACACTACAATTCACAGACTCAAAGCCAAGTGACAAGGAGGGCCCAAGGAAGGATGCTAGAATCTCACTGAGAAGGAGAAACAGAATAGACAGAGGAAGTGCTCAAAGAGAGGGAAGCGGAGAGAAGAGGGAGCGCTGAGGGAAATAATGGTGGGGATCTGATGTGGGGAAAGTGAGGGAGGTGGCAGAAGGACAGAGGGCTTGCAGAAAGAGAAACCACGGCCTGGGACATCACTGAGACAAGCTGGAGACCTACGACAGGGTAGGCTCCTGGAAGGATGTGGGGTGACTCTAGCTGAGACCTCTACTAGGGGTGGTCATGGAGACTGAAGAGGACACCCTCTAACCAGACAGGACTCCTAGTAGAGGGAGGGGAACAACAACCCACCCACACAAACCCAAAATTTACCCTGCCTACAAGATGTGCAGGGATAAGAAAAAGCAGGGATTGAGGGAATGGCCAACTAATGCCTGGCCACACCATGCAAGAGAGCCAGTTCCTGACACTATTAACAACACCACTTACTATGCTTGCAGATGGGAGACTAGTATCTGAGAGGCTCCACCCAGCAATGGATCAAAACGGATGCTGAGAGTCACAGCCAAATATGGGGCAGGAAGAGTGGAAAGAAGGATAGAAAGACCCAGACGGGACAAGAACTCCACAAGAAGACCAACAGAGCCAACTGACTTGGGCCCAGGGCAGCTTGCAGAGACTGAAGTACCAACCAAAGACCATGTAGGCACTGGACCTAGACCCCCTGCACAGATGTACCTGATGGGCAGCTCAGCCTTTGTGTGGGCTTCCTAGTAAGGGGAGTGGGGGCTGTCTCTGAAAAGGATGCATGGTAGAGGATTTCTGGGATGGGTGGGTGGTGTCTCCCTTTTTCTGAGGGGAGGGGAGGGGGGATGCTAGGAATAGGGAGGGAGGGATGAAAAGAGAAAGGAGGCTACAATTGGGGTGTAAAGTGAACAAATAAATAAATAAAATTTTTTTAAAAAGCAGGAAAAAAATCTGCAGGTTCAAATCCAGGGAGATAAGAGTAATTGTAATATGCTTGTTGCTCAGGTTATTTTTATAAAACTCTTAGCCTGGCTATCGCACAAATAATTGAGACTCTTTTATGTTTGTTTAAAAGGCTTTACAACACAATTTTGAACAGCTTAAATCTGTTCTTAGCCTTCTTTGTTATCCTGACTCCATCTTTACCAAAATCCCCAAGTTAACTTGCTTCTTTTAGTTCTTTCTTTGCTCCAGCTGAATCCTGAATCTTCCTCATCTCTCCCGCAGCTCTGCCTGTGGCTAAATCCCCTACTTCCTCTTATAACTCCTCCTCCCCTGGCTGGCACGACGTCCAGCCCCATTCTCTCCCCTGCTAAGACACTGGCTTTAAACTGCTTTATTTGGCATACAAGGGAACAATTGGTGGTGGTGGTGGGGTAGAGTTTATATAACATTGAGTCTCAGAACAAAACTTGAAACCAGATAGGGGAGGGGGAGGGGGAAATGGAAATCAGCATTTGAATTACACAATAACCCTATGCCAACAGCTTGTCATGCCAACAAGAGAACCTGAGTTAAATCCCCAGAATCCCCTTTTTTAAGAAAAGGAAGGTGGAGCCCATGCCTGTAATCCCAGTTGAGTAAAAACATCTCCACCTAAACTGCGCTGAGCAGAGGCCACAGCATAGCATGGATTGTGTCCTAAAATCTAGAGATTTCCAATCAACCAAGTGTGGCACTCACTCTCCTTCGGCAGCTGAAGCCCTGCCGCTTGCTTGGCCTTTGTACCTGTTTGTCTTCTATTCCTTTGCTTCCTGTGAGGACACTGAAAGCCTAGGTCCAGATGACAGAGCCGGAAAGCCCCAGAAACCTGTTCCACAGTGTCTAGATCCCGTGTGTAAACAATAGCACACAGCAATGCCCCTCTGGACCATGGCCATGAAGCCCCCACCAGAGTGGAAACATGAATTGTCTTCTCCTTCTTCTTCTTCTTCTTCTTCTTCTTCTTCTTCTTCTTCTTCTTCTTCTTCTTCTTCTTCTTCTTCCTCCTCCTCCTCCTCCTCCTCCTCCTCCTCCTCCTCTTCTTCTTTTTCTTCCTTCTCCCCCTCCTTCTACTTTATCTTTTCTTCTCTCGTTTTGAGATAGGCTGTCATAGCTTCCAGGATGCCCTCAAACTCACTATGGAGCTAAGGATGTCTTTGGATTTCTGATCCTTCTGCTTCCACCCCTGCAGTGCTGGGATTACGAGCTTGTGCTACCACCAGACCCTGTTTACGTGGTACTAAGAATCAAACCCATGGCTTTGTGCAGGCTGGCAACTACATCCTCAGCTCAGTCTTTCTGATTTAAAAAGCTAATTCAGTTTAAAACAAACAAAATAAACAGTCTCTGCAACCCACTGCTGTGAATAGCTGGCCTCCTATCAGGCTTAGCCCTTGTGGTAGGGTGAGCTGTGTCCCTCCCTGCAGTCAGTATGTAAAGCTCCTACTTGCTCTCCACCCAGGCCCCATAACTCAGACTATGGACTGATTAGGAAAGAGGCTCCACCAGGGCAGATGAGATGAAGCTAAGATGAAGTCATGCTGGTGTGGCAGACTCTAAGTAAGTACAATCAGCATGTTTAGTAAAAAGAGATTTGGGGGCTGGCAATTGGGCTTAGTGGTTAAAACTACTGTTTGCTCTTCTAGAGGATCTGGGTTAAATCCCCAGTATGTCCATGGTGGCTCGGAACCATCTGTAATTCCAGTTCCAGATCTGATGCTGCCTTTTGGCCTCCACAAGCACCAGGCAACCGTCTAGTCCACATGTACATGTACGGGCAAAACACTCACACACATAAAATAGCTTTTAAGAGAGAAAAATTTTTAAAAGATTTATTTATTATTTATACAGTGTTCTGCCCACATGTGCACCTTCCTGCCACAAGAAGGCACTGGATCTCATTACAGATAGTCATGAGCCACCATGTGGTTGCTGGGAATTGAACTCAGGACCTCTGGAAGAGCAGATGGTGCTCTTAACCTCTGAGCCATCTCTCCAGCCCTTAAGAGAGAAATTTGAAGGCAGATGCATCTCCAGTAAGAATGCCATGCAAAGTTAAAGCCAGAATGAAGCACCAGCTACCACTGCCGCTGGGAGAAGCCCAGAGGAGATTCTCCCTCCAGCTCTCTGAAGGAAGGTACCCTTGAGACACGTGGGCCTGGACTTTAACCTCGACAGTTGCAAGGAACACAGTTCAGCAGCTCGAATCACTCACTCACTCTGTGATGCTTTGCGATGTCAGTCCTAGCAAACCAAAGCACTTATTTTGAACGTTGTCTACCTAATAAGCCACAACAAGTTATCAGTGTTTAATATATAATCCACAATGACAGCAATTCCTTATCTCAGCACTTACATTTTGTGTTTAAGAGAACAGAAAATTTCTGTCTATCAGAACTTTCACCCCTGTAAATCCCACCTTTTGTTTTGTTTTTGCTTAAGTTAAATGCAGCATAAAGCCATAACTATAAACACAAATATTCAGAAGGCAGTTTGACATTATGAACATTTATTGAAACAAAGTCAGTAGGTTCCTACCTAAGGCTTATGACCTCCACAGTGATGGGCTTTTAGCCAGGTTTACAGTACCAGACATAGAAATTCTTCCTGTGTAGTAGGCTGCAGATCCAATCAGAAAGTGGTTGGTTACCACCATAAACCATAATGCCACTATTACACCAACTGGAACAAGTTGCCTAAGTAGCCAATATTATATAGCGTGCAGGGCCCAGCACTGGGCAAGACTACTTGGTACCTTCTCCCTCGTCAGCGGCCTGCATAGTGCCTTTAGCACTGTGTAAGCTAGGCAGCAAAAAGAGTTTCCTGGCCGTTTTGAGACTTATTATTCCATGTCCTGCAACTAAAGTGAGTGGTATCTTTAGCATGGAGGGGGGCGGTTACCAGTAAGATATAACGGGCACCCAAGACCAATGGCGGCAGCCTGTGCTGTTCTGGGTGCCTCAGGGACTCCGCCTGCAGCACCTTCTTCTCACCGTCTGGTTCTTCTCTGGGCATCAGCCAGTGAGAAATAATAAATGCCCAATAAAACCAGCCGGCCACAATGGCTGCCACTTAACAGCCCACGTCCAAATCCATATATAGACATCAGCTGTTCCCTTGACCTCGAAAGGACTTCCTTGACCTCGAAAGGACTTCCTTGACCTCAGGAAACTAGACAGTGATGTGACTCAGACTCACAGTCCCTCACGTATCTCGCTGAATTCACTTGGCAGGTAGAACAAGTCTTGTTACTTATCAACCATTTTATGTGCTTCATCCCCCGGCAACTCCGCGCTGTTAAGGGGGTGGGTCCTGGTTGCCATTCTGACTTTCATGATTGCTTGAAATGATTTGCAATGGAGCTTTCAACCGTATCAACCCCTGGAATCAGTGGTTTCTAACCTTTCTGCAGCTGCAGCCCTTTAATACAGTTCCTCATGCTGCGGGGACCCCCCACCCAACCCTTTAATACAGTTCCTTGTGCTGTGGGGACCCCCCACTCAACCCTTTAATACAGTTCCTCATGCTGCGGGGACCCCCACCCATAGGTGGAGAACCGCTGCTCAAACTAAACACACAAATCAATAAGAGGCCAGCCAGTCTCTTTTACTCACAACAAGGAAGTGAACAAGTGAGAGGTTTATGCCACAGGAAGTCATATTTATGTGGCAAAATTAAACCATAAACCTTGCGAGTGATGAAAGCCTTGGCTTCGGCTCTGGCTCATACAGTGTTTCGCAGGGCTTTCTCTCATGCCCACACACGAGTCACAACCTGGTAAGGCAGTTTTAGGCAAGGTGCTGGCCAACTTTTTACTTCTTAAGAGGACTAGAGAGCGACCGTGAGAACAACCTCTCCTATTAAATATCAGATTCTGTCACCGTCCTAGGGCCTGGGTTTTCCTTGTCAGGGAGGCAAACACTGAGAGGCGATCAGAACCTGCCTCTTCAGTCAAACCTCACACACAGCATTTGCCTGCTGTGATCACTACATGAACTTTAACCCTAGCAGTTAAAGTGGTTACCTAACATGGGGCTCACTAAAGGATTAAAATGTCCTTTATTTGCCTTGGCGTAGTAACAAACACAAGAGATTAGAACAGGAGAAATCAATGAACTCTGCTGAACTGTGGCTCTGCTTAGAGACTAACAAGCAAGAGAGGCCACTGTGGCCTCTGAGAGTCGGCAAGGTTCTCCACATCCCATTGAAAGTATTCCCCGACTATGGGCAAACGCGAGGCTGGAGTTGATCCCCCCACCCCCCCCCACACACCCCCCCTGGAGAAAAGCCAGACAGAGAAGTGGGAGTGTCACCTGCTGTGCCAGAAGACACGCTCCTCTCAGCACCTTGCTGAAGAGATGAAGACACAGGGGGAAAGCCTTTTTTGAGCAGAGTCCCAGCTACCCAGGACAGCACTGCAACTGCATGTAGGCAGCTCTCATCGCGCACAGTGAATAAAAAAAAAAAAAGAAATCACATGGATGTTTCTGACATGCTTTCTCTCCCCATTACTGATGAAAGCCTCTTGCCTGACTGATAAAACATGTATGTTGAGTACTTAACCACAACTTGTAGTTTAGCCTGCAGTGCGTCTAGCGAAAAACCAGTTGCACAGCACGAGCAGGAAAATTCAAGTTTATCTCGCTTACGTTGTAACCTAGAAAAGCATCTTTCAGGCCATAAAACTGACGATGGTTCTGCGGAGCACAGCTGAAGCTCCCTAGCCATCTCCAGAGACAACTCAGTCTATGAAGGCTTGCCATGAAAGGCATGGTGCCCCAAACCCAATCCCAGTACCCATATGAAAGAGCAGGGCCTGGTGGCATGCACTTACAAATCCACTCCTGGACAGGCAGAGATTGGTGGATCCTGAAATCTGGCTGAGCAGCCAGCCTAGCATAATTAGTGAGTCCTGTGTCCTAGGGGGAGACTCTGTCTCAAAAAACACAGTGGGGCTGGAGAGACAGAACAGCGGTTAAGAGCACAGGCTGCTTTTCTAGAGGACCCAGGTTTGGTTCCCATAATGCTCAGAGCTGTCTGCGACTCCAGCTTCCCAGGACATCACGTCCTCTTCCTGCCTCCTCAAGCACCGGATACACACATCGTGCACAGACACACACGTAGGCAAAACGCCTATACACACGCAATAGAAATCAATGAATTTTTAAAAGGCACAACAAACAACAACAAAAACTCAACGGCACTTGAGGAAAAACACCCAAAGTTGACCTCTGGCTTCTACACGCAGATATACAACACACACACACACACACACACACACACACACACACACACACACACCCCGCACCGGAAGCCTGAGGCCCTTCCATTGATTCTCTGTAGAAAGGCTTTGCTTCCAGGGCCTGCTGGTGCCTACAGAGAAAGAATTCTTCATCCCAACACTGCCAGGAAGACCATCATCAAGCACCTTCCACAGAAGCAGGGCTCAGAACACTCACTCTTCCCCCCTGGATGCTGATGGGGGTTGGATGCTGCTCAGATGCTGATGGGGGTTGGATGCTGCTCAGATGCTGATGGGGGTTGGATGCTGCTCAGATGCTGATGGGGGTTGGATGCTGCTCAGATGCTGGTGGGGGTTGGATGCTGCTCAGATGCTGGTGGGGGTTGGATGCTGCTCAGATGCTGGTGGGGGTTGGATGCTGCTCAGATGCTGATGGGGGTTGGATGCTGCTCAGATGCTGATGGGGGTTGGATGCTGCTCAATGCCCCAATCCACTCAGACTGCAGCTGACTCCTGAGGTTTACCCCATAGGTACCCCAGCGGGAGCCAGAGGCAGCCACCCAACTGCAGACCTCTGCATCTCCCTGGGCATCTTGCTCCAGTTTCTGGAACAAGAGGACTCCTATGGCGGCAACACCATCATGGACAGGCTCTGGGCAACTGTTAGCTCCAAGGGATTGAGATGTAGTCTCATTGCTCAAAGCAGGAGTCTAAGGTCTAGGTCGTAGTGGACAGAAACCTTCCAGGTGCAAGCGAAAAAACTCACCCTGAACTGACTTAACCAATAAGGAAATATGTGGGTTTCAGCTCTTTCGTAAAACTGACAGGACTTACTATTCCCGTAGGTCAAAGTGCCAGCAACATCCCACCCTGCAAACCTACTGGAAACCCACAGTGCAGACGGGCTTCAGGAGAGACGTCATCTGCTGCTTAGCAAGCACTCGGGGGGACTCAGACTCCCCAGGGCATTGGGGACAGGTTCAGCTTCAATCTCCCTGAGCTTCCTCTCAGAAAGACCTCGTGATGCCAAAATGTCTGCAACAGTTCCCTGCCTGTATCACTATTCCTTACATAGAAGTTGGGGAGGGGGGTGCAGACTGCCTTCTCCACAAACCTTGGAGGTAACTCTTCCACCTTACTGGTTCTTACGGAGATGAACCATTTGGTCCCACTCTGGTGAGGATATAGGATATTCTTTTACCCCAAGCCAATTCTAACTCACACAGAGTAAGGAGTGAGGCCTATCCCATGTGTGCCCTGTAGCTAGGAATGTGGCTGGAGGTCTCACTTTGCTTTTCCAACAGGGGGAGTGGTTCTTCTTTGGCAAATGACATTTCCATGCACTGAGATGAGTAGAAAGAGTGAGCCTAGGCTAGGGAACCCATAAAAGAGAGACCCGAAGGAGGAAGCCCTGGAGAACAAAAAACAACCCCATGAGCCTCACCCCAGCTTCCCAGTAGGCTCTGGGGAAGCTATGCCCCGGCCTTGGCCTTGTGGCTCTGCATCCTTCCATAGTTCGGTCAGTCCTGCCCTTCACAGACATCGTCACAGCCTGTCCCTTCTTACCTGCCCCACCTTCCCTAGGGGTTGCTTCAAGATCAGAAGACGGGGGTCTGGGGTGGGGTGGGTGGAAGGGGTGGGGGATGGGGGTGAGGGGTGAGGGGTGAGGGGGTTGTCGCATTGCTGGTTTCGCTTTACACCTCTCCCCCATTCCCAATTTTAGGGTCAGATCACCTTGCGGGATCCTCTGGAAGAGGTAGCATTCCTCCTCTGAGGATGGGAGGCTAAGTTTTCCCCTCCTTCCCTCCAGAGGCCTTGGCCAGTCAGCCCAGTGTCAGCTCTGAAAGAGTTTGAGCATCATAGCTTCTTCCACCTTTAAAATCAGATGCAACGAGAAGCCCCAACTGCCAAATCTCTTTCCTCTGGATCAGAGCCAACTTTCTTGAAATTAAAGTCCCTGCTTTTCTGGTCTCCTAGAAGCCACGTCCCAGCACTTCCTGTCCCCCTGGGTGCTGCCCCAGGTGAGACACTATGGTTACTCCACGTGGGCGTGTCCTGTTTGAGTCTGAGGGCTCGGGGGAAGTCAAGAGGACGCTTCAGCTAGACCCTAGCCCTGGCGCTCACGTGGAGGGGAACCTCAGCAAAGCCCACTTTACCTCCCTAGCTACGTTTTAAAAGTAGAAACCACGGTCATACCCGTGACAGTTTCTACGCACACTAACCCTGATCTGCACTGAATGCTGCTCAGACTCCTCCCCTCCACCTCCTCCCAGATGTTTTCCCGATCCGCTGAGTCCAGTCAGTGCTGCCTCTGTGTGTGGGTGTTGGGGAGGTGGGGGAGAGGGCACCTTGGGCGATATCCTGGAGCATGAGAACCCTGCCAGGGACTGAGGAATACTGGCTGCCCCTACTCCAGCATCCAGCAGCTCCTCAGCTAAGGGTGGGGTTTCACAGCTCCCCTGCAGAATCCATGCTGAAAGTCTGACTGGCTGAAGCCAGAACCTTTCAGTTAAGTAAAGAAACTCAGCCACCAGACACCACAGCTGTTTCAAACTGTTCTTCTCTAGAATGGGCAAAACCATGTATAAATAGTGACCCCTGACCTTTAGGGACTGCCTCAAAGAGTCTGAGAACAATTTCCTCAGAAAAGGTGCGCGCGCGTGCGTGCACACACACACACACACACACACACACACACACACACACACACACGGCGTGCGCTCCTGGAATGGCTAACGCTAGTCCAACTATCTTGACTTGCATACCTGCCGCTCCAGATTCCCTTTGACACCTCCTTCAGCTACCCATGAAGCCACTAGGAGGTCTCTCACTGAGAGAGAATTAGCACTGCTATTGGTTGGTAGTAGGTTATATGGAAGGAATGCACACAGCACCAGCACCAAAACACAGCTGTAGACACACAACTTGAACATAAAGTGTTGACAATCAGTAGTCTTCACTCAACAGCCTAACCAGAAAGCCTCTACAGATCCATGTCAGTTACCTCTCAGGTAGATGGTCTCCTGCTAGGTCCTCTGAAACACGCAGGTCAATGGCCATGACACACACAGCTGAGTAATGCTTCCATGTAACCTGCCCTGCCTGCCTTAACTAGACTGTTCTTTACTGTGTTTGTTCCCAAGCGCCTAAGATGTCTATACAACTGCTGCTATGCTAATTGAGTGTTATATAACTCAGAAAATAACAAAGTACTCAGCTCAGTGGATAAAGGTACTTGCTGCATTAGCCTGCAGACCCCAGTTCAATCCCCAGAACCCAAAGTCAGAACAGGAAGCCCAAACTCCCCTGAGTGAATCAGGCCACTACTGGATGCACGGCAAGAGTTGCTCTTTGTCTTTAACATGGCATTGTCACACATGCTTTCCCTAAAGGGTTTTGTTTTCTATGATCTATGAAAACTTCAAATCAAAACATCAGCTACTACAACTCAATCTCCTGGGACCTGCCGGGTGCTGAGTGTGGCGCTCATGAGTGACGGCATGCCCCCAAACAAACACAAATGTGGTCTTTCTGCAGCAGAATGTTTTGGGTGCTGATATAGTCACCCTTTTCCTCCTGCAAGGAGAGTGTCACTTGCAGGTTTGGGGAAAATGGAGGGTAGTCAGGACAGGGCACGTTACCTGAAGCTTGACCTCCCTGGCTCACCACCTGAACCTCGCCTGGTTGCTATTGTTAGGCACTGGGGCTGAGCAATGATACCAGAAGTTATCAAAACACAACTTCCTTGGCCTTAAGAGCATGAGGCTGCCCCACCCTGTGTGTGCGCGCCTCTGATAACCTTCTACCGTGCCCCGCCCTGGAGGTTCTGGATGGACTTCAAGATAAACGTCTCTATAGTATTTCACAAACCAACAGGATCTGGAGAGTTAGGAGTATCAGAGCATGTACTTCACTTCTTGCCATCTGGGCAACCGCAGGAGCTAACCCACCTCCAGGCCAACAAGCGAGACCCAGAAGTGACCATTCTCAGAACACTCTGCCTAAACAGTTGGGGAGCAGTCTAGTGTGGCCTTGAACTTGGTGCCTTCAGCGCCTCCTGGAGGAGCCCAGTGGCTGTCCTGTTCCCAGCACTCCACAGTGCTAGGGTTACAAGTGGACACAGCTACATCCAGCTTCTTATGTGGGTCCTGGGGTTTGAACTTGGGCCTCCATGGTTTCATAGCGAGCATCAGTCCTAATCTGAATTGCAAATATTTCTATCAACTGCATATTTTGCATTATGCCCCATGCCCACCCAGGAGGACTCAAGTCTGTTAACATGAACACAGTTGTTTCACTTCTTTTCTCTGAGAATAAAACTGATGACACTACTGATAACTCTGTCTCCGAGTAGACTTGTCTTTAGGCCCATCTGGTCCCAGTATACCTCAGGGCAGAGCTCACGCAGACATGTATGCCAACACAGAGCACCCAGAGAGGGTGCTGTCCACACCCCCGTCCCTTAAACAGTGTTCTTTACGTCAGAAGTCAAACTCTCAGGCCTGGGGCTGTAGCTCTGACAGGACATTTGGCTTGAGCTTGTGAGGCTCTGAGGAAACAGAGAGGAAATTATATAACATATTTACTTTTTGTCCCCACAAAACAAGAAGTCCTACAACTGTGTGTGGACACAGGGATGTGAAGGCATAAACACTAACTGGGTTTGACATACTTAGTAACTGAGGCAGAAATTAAAATGACACAGTCTGTCAGCTGAGGGCTACTACAGGAAGGTGAGGAAACACGGCATAATGCCGGTGCCAAAGGGAGCCAGGCACGGGTGGAACCTTCAGGTGAAATTTCTGGCTTCCAGAGCTATGAGAATTAACCTGTGCTGCTTCAAACCAGAGCCCAGTTCCACAGAGAAGCTCAGAATTCAGAAATAGATCTAAACGCTCCTCAAAAGCAGAACCTTCTAAGGGAGCTGTCCCCCATGAGCTCCCACTGCCCTATCTAGACATCTGATGGACAAGGAGACCTTTCTGCTGCACACAGTGTCCATGAGAAGTCAGTGAGCCAGGGAGGCTGTGGGACATCTCACGTTACTCTGTCTACTCGCCACTTAACACAGTAACAAACAGCACTGGAAAGCTATGGAGACCTTCGACTCTCCTAGTGCAAAGCAGTAGAGAAAATGTTACCAACTATCGCGGGAGCAGTGGGAGACTGAGGAGGTGACTCAGTAGGTAAGTGTGCTCTCTCGGCAGGCAAGCGGAGGATCCGAGTTCAAATCCACGGCTGCTTGTGCCTGCAACCCTAGCTTTGGAAAATGGAGACACACAGATGGATCCAAAGAGCTCACTCGCCAGCCAGGCTACGTGAAACATCAAGCTTCTGGCTCTGTGAGGGACCTTGTCTCAAGGCAATATGGTGGAACGCTAGAGAAGACACCTGACATCCTCGCCACATGCACACACAGACATTCACAACCAAAGACTTGTGAGCCTGCAACACACACACACACAGACACACACACACACATTTTTTTAACCTGAAAATTTGGCTGTAGAAACTCTAAATGTTTAAAATACAACATAAATCAATTAACTCTTCCTTTGTGCAACATTGCTCTTCCATGAGGAAACTCGGACAGCTTAGTTGGACTGTGTGGTACAGCCCTTAAGAGTGATCACTAGCTACAGCTGGAGACTTAGCCTTGTGGTAAATAAATAGTGCTTGCTGCACAGTTAGGAGGGCTTGAGCCAAATTCCCAGCCACACGCTTAACTGGAAGATGGTGACGCACACTTACTCTCCACATCAAGGGAGTCAGAGATGAGCAGATGCTGGGGGCTCGGTGGCTAGCCAGCCTAGCTTAACTTACAGGTCAAATGAGGGATTCTGTCTCAAAAACCAAGTTAGCGTCTGAGGAATAACGCCTAAGGATGACCTCTGGCCTCCACACTGGTGTATAACATACCTGCCTTCCCCAAAAAATAGGTGCTAAAACTGATTTAGAAATCAGTCCTGATGCCATCCAGGGTACACTGTATCCATGCCCACTCACTCCGTAGATGATTGGAGGGAAACGTTTTGTGACGCACTAAAATTGGACACTTTCAAGCAAAATACTACAGTCTTAACAAATGTATAACTTATTTTAAAGGGCATACGCACTTGTCAGCCGCAGTTCATAGCTGCTTATTCTTCTGACTCAAGCCCTCTAAACAGCACATAGGGAGCAACGTGACGAAGAGGAGACCCGAGGGGTGTACAACACGGAGAAGGTGAAAATGCCATGACCGATCCTGACCCTTCCTACTTGACAATGAGATGACCCATGATGACAAGCGGCTGGGGGTGGGGGTGGAGTTGGGGGCTCAGTGACACAGTATATACTTGGCACACGCAAGGAGTCACAGCACCATGAAAATGGTGGGAAAGGGCGACACCTGCCCCTGACTATAAAACAAGAACACTTGCTGATCTTGCAGAAGACAGGGATTCCGTTCCCAGCACCCACACAAAGCCATCTAAAATTTATTCTTGGGGTTTCAACACTCTGGTCTCTGTGGGTACTAGCTGCCCATGTGTGGTGCCCTCACACATGCAGGCAAAACACTCACACACATACAATAAAAATAACTGAAAAGTATACTTAAAAAAAAAAAAATCCATGTTTTGTAACGACAGTAACATTCCTTTCTGATGTGCTGTTTTTTAAGAATGTCACTGCAGGTCACCCAATGCCAGCTCAGTACAGACTCACTTCCCATGTAAGTAAATGACTGCCTCAGGCTTCTACGTTTAAAATGAAAAGTCACGGATGGATACTAGCAATACACCAGGCAGAGGGTAACAGCGAACGCCTCATGATCTCAATCAACCCTTGAGGGCCCAACACATTAATAAGGAGACCACACTAAACGCCTCAGAGCTCAGCACTAGGTAAGGACCAAGCATCTCCAGACCTCTGGTCTGATGACTCACTCAGCCGGTATTGCCTCTGAATGGGGAGTCTGCAGAACTTCAAAAGTTCTGAAACCGAGTCTCTGGGGCATGACTCTAACCAAAGCCAGGCAGTTACAACAGCCTCCCCGGTCTGTGAGCTGTTTATGTTGCTGTTGTTTGCCACTCACAGATGTGGCATCTCTTTTACAGACCATAAAGGCCACCTTTACAATGTGTCATACATTTCTAGTAGAAATATTACCAATCTTTGAGATATAATTTCTGAGTCTTAATTCTGAAAAAGAAGCAGCATTGGCATTTTACAGTTTGGATGTGTAATGTCCCCTCACAAGCTTATGAATTTGAACATTTGGGCTCTGCCTGGGTGGCACTGCCTCAGGAGGTTGTGGAACCTTTGCCTCCTCTATGGCCTAGCTAGCAGAAGCAGGTCACTACAGATGAAAATCCACCTTCTGTTCCTGTCCTTAGCTCTCTGCTGCCACAGCCCTGGACCCGAGTCCTCAAGCCACCCTGGCCATGGGTGACTTATAGTCTCCTCTTCTTTGCTTTGCTTCATTCATTCACTTTGTCACAGAGACAAGAAAGCAACTCATATAGACTCACGCAATAGAGCTGTGGGCTGAGTCGCAACTGTCACTGCGCAATTAAGATGAGAACGAACAAGCGCCAGGGCTGCTGCTTTACCTCATGACACAGGCAACTGGGTCTGTGTAACTAGCACATTAAGCAATTCTGTTAATCCAAAACACCAGGCAGCAAAGACAGCAGACCAACAGGCAGGCACACCTGGTACACTTTATAAAGACAACATACCAACCAGGCATGGTGACGCATGCTTTTAATTCCAGCACTTGGGAGGCAGAGGCAGGCGGATCACTGTCTGGTTTACAAAGCAAGTCTAGGACAGCCAAGGCTTCACAGAGAAAACCCTGTCCCGGGGGGGAAAAAAAAAGAGAGAGACAACATATCAACAAGCAGGCACACGTGATATACTTTAAAAGCCAGATATATTTTAAAAAGATCATGCTTACAATAAGTAAATTATGTAGTGAGGAAACATCAAAAGGAAGTTGAATAAAAAGGCACATTTGAAAAGTGTCTTTGTTCTATTAGCACAGGAGGGAAGGGAAACATATATTACAATTGCTTTCTGTCAGTGGAAGTGATTAACACTGGCTTCTTTTCTCCCCGCTCTGGGGCAGTCTTTTCCTTCCTTGGCTTCAGAGAGGGACGCTAGTCTTCTGCCACGTAGAGTCGATACATCAGGGCTACAGCCAAGGCTGAGATGGCTGGGATCACCCAGTTGGTCCACCAACTAGAAAGACACATGAGCAAAAAGATGCTTGAGCAATCCTCAACGCAGGACGCTAGGGTTGGAAGTGAGTAGCAGGACGCAACAGAACTGATATGGAGAGAGGTACTGGAGGAAAGGGAAAGGAGTTAGGAGCTGAGTGGCCATGTGGGGGGAGAAAGACAGAGAGACACACAGAGCAGGGGGGAGGGGAGAAAGACAGAGAGAGGGAGGGCGAAGAGGGGGGGAGAGAGGGAGGGAGGGCGAAGAGAAGGGGGGAGAGAGGGAGGGAAGAGAGAGAGGAGAGAGAGAGAGAGAGAGAGAGAGAGAGAGAGAGAGAGAGAGAGAGAGAGAGAGAACAGGAGCCCTTAGAGAAAGGGCAAGAGTAAGACAGTGCAAGAGACAAAGAGAGACAAGGTGGCAGGTTGGCCTTTATACTCTGGCATATATATACCTGGTGGCAGGTGATGAAGTCGCATGTTGCTAAGCAAACTAGAGGCAGTCACTTATATGTCAACAAAGAAACTTCAACCTTTGCCTCCACTGATGGAAAACTATCACGATAGATTTTTCTTACCTCTAGAACCGCTTGGGCTAAAAGAACAACCCGGCTTTGTTAAGATTGACTTGAGCACAATGCACGGGCCAGAACGCTGGCATCGTGCTCTCCCCTGTTGTCACCAGGAGAAAACTAACACCCTTGCTCTGCTTCCATCACTTCACACAAGCTTTACACAGAGAGCTGTTAATGGCTTCCTTAACATCCACTGCCTGACATTAAACTCTGGGTTACTTGTCACGAGCGTACAAAGGGAAAACGCTCCCGACATGTTCTGTCCTTGCACAGGCACTAAGATGAGAATCAGTGTTGTCACTTTCAGTATGCTGTCAGCAAGCTCTGCAGCCTACAGTCCACCCTGGCCCCAAGCCACAAAGTAGACCAAGGGGGCCACCCAGCCTCCATTTTAACATTCTCCTTTGAAAACCCAATCTCAGTATCTATACTGGATGGATCTAAACTGTTAAGAAAAGCCATGCCCTAAATTCCCAGTCTGTGGCCTAGCTCCCAAATTCAAAGGCAGATCAGCTTTACACACTGTTCAGTCTGTACAGGCTGTCAGTAGGTGATAAAGTAGAGACCGTGAGTAAAATCAGGGACATAGCCAGGAAGAGCTTTAATGCAGACATGAATTTTTAAATTGGATTTCAATCTCTAAATTTCAACTTTTTAGGAGACAAAAATTAATGCCTATACTTGGCACCCCAAAATACTATGTAAACATACATACATCTTCCCTCAAAACCTCTAACAATCATGTATCCATTCTCTCCAAAAGCAACTTTAAGTAAAGAGGCCAAGTGTGAAAGAATTAAAAGCTCAGGCTCCATGTGAGCAGAGTAGAGTAATGCTCTTCTGGCTCAGTTTAGAGAGAGACTAGCCTGCCACTGAAAACAAGCGGCCTACACCTAGAATACTGCCAGCAGGCAAGAATATTCTAGAACACCAAGAGAGTGAGGCAGTTCAGCTTGATAGAATATAGAATGAAATATGTGTGCAGCTTTGGGCTTGAGTCTAAAAAGGAAAACAGTAATAAGACCATTGCTATATAAGTCAACATGGCTGAATGGGCTTGGCCTGGAACATGGCAGGAGATCTGGCTCCTGTGGCCAGAACCAGAGAGTCACGCTGCACTTAGATTAGTGGGTGCAGCTTGAGTAACAACAAGTGAAAGCTGAGCCATGTGTGCAGTAACATAATGGCCACAGTTTAAAAGGTGCCCGTGTCAGGGAAGAATGAAACTGAGCTTCTGCCTGTAAGACTGACATGCCCAGCGACTGGCTGCCACGGGAGTAAAGAACTCCACTTGTTCTCTGTGCTCCTCAGTGCAGACACACCCAGAGGGGCCATTGACAAGTGCTGAAAGCTCCGACCGACAGTCTAGGATGCAAAGCCCCAAAGGCCTGGGAGCGCGTGGCCAGATGCACCGCTAAGGGGCAGGTCGGAGTCCAAGCGGAGGATCTGAAGGGAGGTGCAGCCTGACTCTGCTGCTACCCTCCTGGAGACCTTGCCTCAAAACAAAACCAACAGACAAGAGACAGAAAGACAGCCACTGCGTACCTGGAGTTAGACTCGACAGTAGTGATGAGAGTGTCCTGGAACACAAAAGAAGAGGTGAAGTTAAGCTTCCATGGAAGCATTCATCCCCAACTGAAATCCTGCCTTAAGATAAAAATCACAGTATTTTATTCAACTCTATCTTTTAAAGACTGTTAAAAAGCAAAATTATACCCAAGTTCTTCTTACTACAAAACCTAATCTCACCATTTTTTCAAGAAAGTAAAGTTTTAAGAACTTTCTTTAAATTACTTAAGAACATAAACTTCATAATTTGAAAATGTTAATTAATGGACCACATACAATAATCCACACTTTTAATATTTAAGCACTTCAACATAAAAACTCGCAGATACATTTACAAGACTTTTGTTCTGTTTTTTGGCAGGGAAATTCTTCAAAGAGTGAAATATAAAATAAAAATGTCATTTATTTCAATCAAATCTGATAGGACATAAAAGCTCACCTAAATTACATCAATAGTGCCTCAGTCAAAATTAAAGAGTAAGACCTGCCATGCCACGTGACAGACCACCTTTTCTGAGGTTTCTTTCACTCACCGGATGGGACCAAGTGGACCAGATTAACTCAGAAACTGCTCTTCCTAGCCAACACACAAAGCTCTGTTTCCCTTCCAGCACTTTGTGAGCACAGCCCTTCTCACGAGGACTATAAACAATGCGTGCTTTCCCAAACCGTCCTGAAACTGCAGTCCACTGAAGCACACACATTTAGGCTTTAACACTCATGTTAGGAAGCACTCCTGTAATATACCACACCAGCAAAATGGTTAGTGCTTCAATAAAAGCAGCTAAAGACAAAGTCAGCTCCATCAGAAAATCATGTCTGTAGCTTCCTGCGGATGAAAAACATCAGTAAAGCAAGCAGCTGTCTGCAGCAAGGCAAAGCAATGCCCCTGCGAGGTGTGTTAGGGAGACCCCCTCGGAAAAGCCAGTGCATTCTAGAGATGCATGAGCGAAGCCTAGCAACACACACCAACCTGGACACATCACCGTTAAGGTTCCTGACACAGGAGGGGAAGAAAAACAAGTCATTTTAAAAAAGAAAACTGCACATCTGTTATCTCTTAAACAATTTTAAATTCTAGTAACTATGGGAATTCCTAACCAGCACAAGATTATTGTTCATGAGCAAATGAGCATAACTAAGTGATTATGAGAGACAATTAAATATGCAAACAATGGTAGTCAATTATTAGAAGGAACACAATCATGTGAGAAACCTCAGCGTTCGCTGAAGATACTATGCCATGCTGAAAAGTTAAGTGTGAGGAGGCAGACAGGGACGGCCAGGAGCGTGGGACGCAGGCAGGGAGAAATGCACTTCAGGAGACCCGGTGCAACTGCAGGTGGCCTTCCTTGCTTCCCGTCTTGGTGTCTGCATTGCTAATGTAAATGTAAGGTTAAAACATTGTTGGGGTGCAAACATACCCATGCCACTTAAAATCCTGGTGTGAGGGCAGGCAAGATGGCTCCGTAGGCACAGGTACTTGCTTCAGGGCCTGACAACCTGAGCTTTACTGATCCCTGGGGGCCACATGGTAGAAGGAGAACCAATCCCCCTGAAAGCCATGCTCTGACCTCTGTGGTGAGCTATGGCCCACGAGTATGTGTGCATACACATACAAAATAAATACTTTAAAAATTGAATATAAGTAAATAAAATGGTGTTAGCACATCGCCACAACCACCATCACTGGCAATAATAACTCTCTAAAAAGTAGAACCTTAAAAAAAAAAATCATATAGTTTTGGATTGTCTATTTTCTTCATAGCCTTAAAACCCAGAGTGCTTGAGAGTTTAAGCTGCAATCACCACGTCTCTGTGGGCTCAAGACGCCCCGTTTCTCTGGCGGCCAGTGCTGCGGGGCTGAGCTGTCAGGAAGGACCCTCCAAAGGAATCAACAAAGAGCTCCGCCACCTGCTACCCGTGAAAACTGGATAGCTTCCAACTCACAGTAAAAAAGGCTAACAAACGCTGCATGGCATGTATAATCACATGCAAAGGTCATGTGAGTCAGCATAAACCATGATCTCACACACACACACACACACACACACATCTCAAGTCCCCCAAAGCCTTTGCAAATGAGTAATCTCAATTTAAGTTCATACAGCTTAGCTCACTCCCTCACTGGAAGTATAGATGTTGGCGCCTTTCTCAAAGTTCAGAGCCTCCTGCAACTTAAGAGCCCATAACAGACAAGCCAGAGGCCCCAGCTGTTCACCAGAGTTTGAGGTCTGGAGGTCTGGGGATCTCAGAGGCATATACAACCTTGTGTGCTTTGAAAGTTAATAACAAGGAAGGGCACCACTACAGCTAGCAACATATTTATAGAAGCAGATTTGGTTGTTGTGGATACACTTATAGCCGTATAATTTCTACATCTATAAATACCTTGACTTAGCTTCTTTTGGGCAGGTTCAAACCAATACTCTCTGATACATCTTATTTTTCAAAATTAAACTAGACATTTTAAGTAAGTAATACTTTTTGTCATCACTGAGGACTAATGCATATACCTTATGCATACTGTGAAGTCTCTACAGCTGAGCTCCAGCTCCAACCCCAGGCACAATGTTTACTTAAAACCATCAGACCACAGTATGTTTCCAAGGGCTGTGGCTGGTTGTAGCCATGGGATCTCCAACTGTATGGCAGAGTAACTGGAGAGACTCTGACAGGCCAGGTCAGCACAGTGCCTGCAGCTGCCACTCAGCTTTCCTATGGACACCAGCCTGGCCTTATGCTGGAGTACCGTTTGTTCTGTCACACCAAAGTTTCCTTCTGCAGGTCACACGCAAGGCTCTTGGAAATGTCTGAGAAGCTAGCCTGTCTGCCTCTGCTCATTAAACTAAGGGCCACATAAGCAGTGAAGGGGCCATCATTTACGCTTAGGTCTACAGGTGGTTGTTAAGGAGAAATTCATCAACAGGACTGACTGCCCTGGAAGCAAGCAGAAGTCTTTGGCTTATAAGTAGGCAGGCAGCACTTGAAGGCAGAGGCAGGTACATCTCAAGGCCAGCCCGGCCTGCACAGAGAGTGAAATGACTTAATGTGTAATTGTGTCAATAAAGACTTTGGAACATGGAAAAAACAAACAGACCAACCATCAGACCGCAGACCACATTCTCCAGCTACAGACGAATACATGTGGCCCTGAGAAAAACCTAAGGACCCAGTGTTGCTTGTCAGAAACAGCAAAGCACCCGGAAAAGCAGCAACCCATTTTCTTCTGTTGTCACTTGCTTCTAGTCTCTCAAATAACCAGCCGGGGTCACCCCACTTTCTCCCAGCTGTGCTCCTACTCAAGCAAAGTCACAGCAGGGAACAAAGGGAGGCTGTTTGCTGTTTTAGAACAACAAAGCACCCCAAAGTTGGCCCGTCTGTAAAACGTAGAGAATAAAAGTATCCCCTTTAAACATGGAGTAGGTGCAGATGCAGTAAAGATGAAGGCCAGGTGCCCCTGAGAGCTGCCTGCTCCCTCCTGCAAACACGGCCAGGCAGAGAGAGGGCTGTCACCAACGCTGACAGTGCGAGTCCCAGAATTCACCCTGTTAGGTGTGCTCCGAACACCAGCCATTCCAAACATCAAAGCGATTATAGATTCAAAAAGAAAACCAAACAACCACCGAGAACAGCAAACACAGAGGGTCACACACACGCCCTCCCCCTTCAACACTAGCACTACCCTTTGGGACAGGCTCCATAAATCCCAGGCTAGCCTCAAACTCACTGTGTAGCCAAGGATAGGTTAATGGTGCTTCTGTTATCCTTTCCCAAGCACTCAGGGCTGCAGGTGGGTAGAGTAACAGCCAGTTGTTGAAGACTGGACCCACGGCCTCGTTCACGCTAGGCAAGCACTCTACCAAGAGAGGTGCATGCTGCCCAATGAACACACTCAGAACTGGTGCACCAGGGTGGGTGTGGCCTGGGGCATAAGATACGCTGGCCTCCACACACCTGCATGGGCACTACGACTGGAAATGTGGCTAGCCTGTAGCAGACCAAAGCGCAGGAAACAAAACCTCCCCAAAGCCTTGTTTTCCCGCAGGTGGCTGGTGTCCAACAAAAACATCAACAAATTAAACACCTAATAGGACAGAAACAGCCTTTCCTCCTGACAGACTTCAAGAGGGCCAACAAACAGGTGTTCCAGAATTTCAGCTGGCTATAAAACAGCCACAAAACCCACGTAAGACAGAATCTGAGCAACGGTCCCAGACAGCATCCAAATTCTAAGCAGCATCCTTTTTTTTTTTTCAATCTTTTTAAAGCACTCCTATGACTAGTGTTAAGTGTGTCCTTTTTTTTTTTTTTTTTAACAGCGTCAGGGGAAAACAGAAGTGAAACTACTGTGTACTGAAAAGCACAGGCAGAGCTTTTCTTGCACTGTTGAGAGCCAGAGAAGCAAGGCATCTGCACTCACACTGCTGAGGTGCTGTATGGTGTGCACTAAAGGCAGCATCCTGTCAGCAGAAACAGTGTGATGCCTTTCCTGTACGCACTGCACACTCAGAGAAGCTCGCTGTGTGCTCCCTCCGCTAAGCAGAATGGAAAGCTGCATTCTCTTGCTGTCATTATGGAAGCAAAGTCTTCCCTCACCCTTTGTTACTTACAGGCCGGAATTAACTTTTCCTGCTTAATTAAACTTTTCCGATACAGCGGCTGGCTGTTCTCATAAATTCTTACTCTAGATTTAATGATCAAATGTAGGTGAGACGATCAGCTCAGACTAAAGACCCCGAGGATGCCAATGTAAAGCTAGCCTCTTCAGAATGCCTGTGATGCCACAAAGAGGCTCGCACCGTCCCAGCAGAGTGAGGGAGGAAAACAGGCATCAACTTAAACAAGTCCTAAGTCCTCCAAAAACAAGGCTTATATCAAGTCTTCAGAGCAGAAGCGCAATGCTGTTTTATTTAACTTATTCTGTCTGGTACTAGAAGTTGAGCCCAGGGCTTCATGCAGTTAGACAAGCATTTCCCATTGATCTATGCACCCAGACTTTTACTTATTGATGATTACACCAAGACTCTCATTTATTGATAATTGTGATGTTTAAAAAAAATCAATACATTTGTTTTATAAAGTAACACACAAGCTCTCCTCAAAACCACATGGACTGGTAAAAACAAACAAACCAACAAATGCCCTGACACCAAACTTTTGTAAAACCAGTCAGTTACACATCCACCTTACCTAGAAAGACCTGTGTAGCCTGTGATATTTGCCCCCACCTGACACATACTAAATACAATGAGACCCATAGTTGCCTCTACCCACCACTCCTTTGCGATGTTTGCACAACTTACCGAAGGCTTGGCTATCTTTGATCTGTCATCCTGTAAAGAAAACAGAGACAAGTCGGCATGAAGAATAACAGGACATCCATGAAAGTCGTTTCTGAAGGGCTGACTTTTATTGAGAACTTTTAAATACTATCCAGTGATTCGCGTTTAGCATTCGGCAAAGTTAAATGCAAAGGTTGACCCGCGTGGTCTGACAACAAAATTAACGGCAGAGTTAGGAACAAGAGGAGTTTCCAGGCACAGCCCCCAAAGTTTGGCATGGATCCATGACTATTTTATTCATACGTGGAGGTGTTGGGAGGCTTCCGGGAGTTGAGCTGACTCTTAATTCAGACAGCAGCTGGAGAGCAAGCCCTTCCCTTCCTTCTCCACTCCTGTTTCACTGAGACATGCACCTTCCTGCTATGATGGCCCCGGGGAAGCCTGCAATCGCCCAACAATGTAATTATAAACCCTTCAAACCTCAGGCTGAGGATGTCAAAATCCAAGGGCATCTAAATGCTGACTACAGAAAAGGGAAGTGACCTAGGTCAAGCCCCATCCCTCCTCACAGGAGCAGAACTTAGGAGCAGGATGGGAAGGAACGGTCCCAAGGACAGGCCTCACAGAGTCCACACAAGCGTGTCACTTCTGGGAAGTACTGCCATAAAAATGTGTGGGCTGATACTCCTCCAGGTAAGTGAGGCGGGCTCTAAAGCACGTATAACCCCCCAGCAAACCCAAAAGGCAACACACAAGCAAAGACACACAGACAGAGACAGACACAAACACACACCTGTGCAACAGAATCTGCACTAAAATGGGATTTCTGAGCCTCTACAGAAAAGCCTATTTTTTAATCTTTCCTTCATTTGTAGTTCTTACAAGAACCGTTGTTCATATACCATAAGACTCACATCTAAATAGGGATATGCCTATATTTATTTATCTTATCTTTAACGTTTCTTGGTTTGATTACTTGAGCTGGGGCTGCTGGCTATTGTCTCTCATTTGGGAAAATGTATTCATGGCCACCCTTCGCTCCCTGGCTGTAGGAGAACAAACTGCCTGGATCGATGCTTCACTCTTTCAATGTCTGTCTGTCTGTCTGTCTGTCTGTCTGTCTGTCTCTCTCTCTCTCTCTCTCTGGGCTCTCAGGGAATGAGGAGTGTCCCTAGTACAAGGCCTTGGAGTGCAGCGTTCTTACCCAGAGTACAGCAATAACTGCCACCAAAAGACAGGCTGGTCGATGTAATTATCACAAAATGGTGTCCTGCTCGGCATGGCGATGCACACCTATAATCCCAGCACTTGAGAGACAAAGGCCTAAGAAGTGAGTTCCAGGCCAGCCTAGTCTGCATAGGAAGCTCCAGCCTAGCCTGGGCTATTTTTTGAGACTCTGTCACAAAAATATTCTAAAATCAAGAGAAATTGGTTTTGGTCTATTGCTTTTTAAGTCTTCTTTCTTTCTTTCTTTCTTTTAAGTTTTCTTTAGCTGCAAATCTAGACTTACCAGTGTCAAACAGTAGCTTTAAAATAGAAGAGAGGTACTTCCCCCCACCTCCCCACCCCAAAAATGACTTACTGGGTGGACCTCTCCGATGATGTATGTTTTGGACAGTTCTCGCGCGTCAGTAGAATGCCCAACATCCTCGAAGTTCTCAGTGGCATCACCCCCAGCTTGCTCTCTGAGGACTTCTTCCCCACCAGGGTGCTGTTTAAAGGACAAGATGCACCAATATTAAGCTCTTTTCAGGCATCTACAATGTGGACAACAAACATGCTTCTTCCCTCTCCGTTTCCTAGGTGACGGTACAGTAGGACCTTCCTCTGATGGTATGTGTTCCCATGATAGCGACCCAGCCACACCAGTGCCATATAGATAGCCTTAATAATGTGGTAATGTTTGTTCTGCTCCTCCAGAAAGTTCCCCCAAAGTTGCTCCCTTCAGCTGTTCCTGAACTGTCTCTTCAGCCTTCAAACTCTCATTCTGAGCATGGACCAAGGAGAGACCATTGGTCAGAAGGAGAGAGGTAAGCGCAGACTTCCCTTCAGGATGCGCTGTGTACACCTGCAATGCACAGCCGGCACCTCCCGCTTGACAGGCAGGAAGGACCAGGCCAAGCATATATTCTTTCTGGAGGAACGTAAGTAGCTGTAAAAACATCTATAAAAAGAGCATGTGCTGCTGTGTGGGGAGGGGCGGGGAGGAAGCTTTCACTTGGCAGAGGTGTTTAGTGCTCGTAGTTGCATTAGCTGGTAAAACAAAGGACAGTCATGCTTTGGGGAGCATAGTTTACTATGAACAACCAGTGACAAGAGACCTTAGGTGGTCAGACCCACAGACTCCCAGGTAAGAGTTCTCAGACAAGCAGAAGAGACAATGCACTTGGTTAAATCACCCAAAATACTCTGGCAGGAAAGCAATGCAAAACAAAAGCCACTTCTTATGCTTTGGTGACAAGTCTAGCCTTCTGACACAGCTACACCTCCAGCCCCCAAAACCACTACTTTTTGGGTTTTTTTTTTCCAAGACAGGGTTTCTCTTGTAGTCCTGTCCTGGATATTTTGCAGACCAGGCTGGCCTCAAACTCACAGAGATCGGACTGCCTCTGCTTCCCAAGTGCTAGGATTAAAGGTGTGCGCTGCCACCACCCGGCTCAAAACCATTTCTTAAATTGAGCTTGAAGATGTACCTGGATCAACTGCCCCCTAGGGTCCAGCCGCCGCCTTCCTACGCAGCTGACCGCAGCCAGGCCTTCCTTCTTCCCAGTAACAGAAAACAACAAGGACACCCAACACTGTCAAAGGCGCCTGGTCACTTCTACTTCCTTATCTGGAGATTGGTGGCACTAAGGCCTTCTTTGTAAAATTTATCCCAAGCTACACTGTATGGGGAAAGAAGGAAGCACAGCTATAAAGCCTGCTGATAATCGTGCTGTCAAGGGATTGTTAGATAAACAACTATGTTTGAATAAATTTTTAAAGAAAAGTTATGGTCATTGTTTTGTTTTTGTTTGTTTGTTTTTTCTTTTGAGAAAGGGTTTCTCTTGTAGTCCTGGCTGTCCTGGACACTTTGTAGACCAGGCTGGCCTTGAATTCACAGTGAACTGCCTCCCGAGTGCTGGGATTGAAGGCATGCGCCACAACACCCGGCAAGTTGTGGTCATTACGTTACGCACTTGCTTTACTCACTACGAAGCAGGTGAAGCGCAGGGCACAGCGACTGTGCTGCCCAAGTGTTACTACACTCTGTGTGTGGTGGTTCAGATGACAATGACCCCCACCGGCTCATACGTTTGGATGCTTGGTCCCCAGTTGGTGGAACCGTTTGGGAAGGATTAGGAGGTGTGGCCCTATCGGAAGATGTGTGTCACTGGGGACGGGTTGTGAGGTTTCAAATGTTCACTCTATGCCCAGTGACTCCCTCTCTCTGCGTGCTGCCTACCGATCAGGACGCCAAGCTCTCAGCCACTGCTCCAGTATGTCATGTGTGTCTGCCTCCTGCCGTATTAACTGTGGACTAAGCATCTGAAACTGCAGCACCCAAGCTTCTGGTTAAAAAGTATTTTCTCTTATGAACTGCCTTGGCCTTGGTGTCTCTCCATAGACACAGAACACCAACCGAGACGCTGTGGGAACTTAGGAAAAATAGTGGTAGTTGGGATCGGAGAGGTAGCTCAGCACGCATGTGGGACAGCTCACAACCGCCTGTAATTCTAGTGCCGGCACACATGTAGTATGCATACACACACTCAGGCACTCACACGTACACACAAAACTTTAAAAAGTAAGAAAACCATGGTATTTAGCTCAAAGCTTTGGAGGGTAGTTTTTAAAATCTGTCTGGCACACACCATATGTTCCCATATGTTCAATAAAGGTAAGAGTGAGTATTCTAAACACTTCCCAGTATCAGTTTCTGTCCTCCAGATGACTCCTCGCATTGCGTAACCCTCCCCCTCAATCACTGAGATGTGCTGTGGTCCGGTTATTCTGACAACGAGGTAACTGACGAGCATCGACGTACACTAAGGGCGCCAGATGCATCTCACAGGTGCGGCAGTGGCGATCAACACGCCTTTAATCCCAGCACTTGGGAGGCAGAGGCAGGCGGATCGCTGTGAGTTCGAGGCCAGGCTGGTCTACAACGTGAGTCCTGGATGGCCAAGGCTACACAGAGAAACCCTGTCTCGAAAAACAAAACAAAACAAAACAACAACAAAAAAAGAGATTTCCTGATTGCAGAACAATCTGGACCTGTGAGCGCTGGGGTGACTAACGAGCAGAAAGTGGGCAGGTGGGAGGCAGGAAGTAACAAAGTCCCTAGAGCACAAAGGTAACCAGCCCCACACTATGGGCCTTCAGCCAAAGACCCAATCCCAGGTTCCTCGAGTCGGGATTCCTGCTCAGGACAAATGAGTGTCTCACTGAGCAGCAGGGACAGCCTGCCTGTCTTCCAGGACAGCACAAAAGAGGGAATGCCACCATCTTGGTCTGCTGTGAGTCATGACAAGCCTGGACGGGAAGTGCTCGGTGGAAAAAGCACACCGCATCCCACCTCAGTCACATAACACAGGTAACCTGAAAGAGCGGTGCAAAAGGGTGGCCCCCAACATCAGCGCCACAAAGACAGGAAGCAACGGTCGGATCTACCTGACGCACTGTCTCTGGCATGCACCTTCCTAAACCATTTGTCAGGCAGTTTTCTATGGGAAAAAGAGAAAATACTCAAAAGCAAGCAAAGACAGCGCTGGCTCCTGCCCCTGGAGAGCAGGGTCTAATAGGGAAACAGAAGTGCAAACAATGCTCAACTGTGAACAGCAAATGTGCCACCGATGGAGAAGAAAAGAGCAGAGACAGCTGGAGTTGTGAGGACAGGGGTCACAGCAGGCCTAACGCAGGGAGGGGACGCCCCTGAGTTCAGGGACAGGAAGGAAGGCAGCCAGGGGCCCAGGATGGGAAAGAACGGCTTCCAGGTCTCTTCACAGATCTTGATCTTTATCTATGGCGAGCCACAGAAAAACATGTAAGGAGGAAGGAAGGTGATGACGCCAGAGTTCACTTTGAGAAGAGTCCTGAGGGTAAGAGAGCAAAGTAACGGAGGCCAGGAAAGGCAGCAGCTCATCCTGGGGCAGTGAAGATGGGAGGGTGAGAGGGGGTGGCGGGCTGGTGTGGGAGCCTGCAGAAGACAGTAGGAATGGATGTGAGGCAGAGGTGCGAAGTTGAGAGATGTGAGACAGCAGACTACACAGGGCTTCCAGTTAGTGAGGTGGGACACAAATATTTGGTGAATGGATGCCGGGATGCTTAGGAGACAAACTAGAACAATTACAGGACCAACCGAAGGAACTAAGAGTGAGAATCCCACAGAGACCAGGTCTAAAGCCACTGAAGCTGCATGGATGTGCTCCATCCACACATCTTGCAAGATCATGATTTCTTCCCTGTGTTTTTGTGGATTCCCGACTTCTTTAGCTGCCCTGACACACTCAGATCCTTCCAGTACATGAGAACTCCAGAGGCGAGGGAGTGCCAGTCAACATTCACTCACTCACTTTCTGATCTGATAATAAACAGGAACTCTGTTTTAAAAGACTAAACGTCAGCACGATCCATAACTGGAGAGATTTCCTGCCACACCTCCAACTCTGGCACTCAGGGTACGTTCAGGAAGTCATGGACAAGTCACACATTCCTAGCCGAAAAACCCCAAATCCAAAACTTACTGAGTTCTGGCATGATGCCCTGATTGGAAAATTCTATAACTTGACTTCATGCAAGGGGTTATAGTCAAAACACAGGCACACCAAGATTATATAAAATTACTTGCAGGCAACGTGTGTGAGAAGGGTACAGCTTGCCATATCCTGCAAGAACGAGGAACATTCTCGGCAATGAGGCTGTTGACATTCCAGAAACATCTACACAGCAACTCTGTAGGGACACACAGTTGTGAAGGGACCCAGAAGCCCCTGGAGTCCTTCAGTTGCAACAATTACCCTCGACACAAAGCTCAGTCTACTTACAATGAAAAAAAGCCTCTCGCTTACGAAATGGCCGGGAAACCGGAAACAGACAGCTGTTCATACATCTGCAGCCATGTACGGAACGTGATAGCATCTGTGGATGCTCATGCCCCATCAGGAGGCTGACTTTCTTCAGGGTTCTCACGAGGCCAAGTGTTACCTGGTTTTGTTTCTCAAGCCCAGAAAGATGAGTTAATAATCCCTGAAGGAAATGACACTGAACTCATTTCAAATTTAGTGGATTTGACTCAGATAGATAGCAGGGCTTTGTTGTTCCTTATTTGTTTTTAAAGGACGGCAGGAAGGTGTAGATGGTATCTCTGCTTCTGAAAAATGAATAGCACCGTGGGCTGGAGCAGACTCACCCATCTAGAGAACCACAGCCCTGGAGGAGAACTGTAACTCGGGCTCACTACATGCAGCAGCTGAGGGGCAGAGCGTCCTCACTCGCAACAGATCGCGCAAAGCTCCTTCCCCCGGTCACGTGACTTCACGATCAACTGATAAATTATTAAATTAAGATCTACTATGTGGAAAGCACTCTGAGGCATGTAAGAAAGAATGCTCCCAATCTTATCTGATCGAATAGCTAGCTAAACAGGCTCAAGTCTGTTAGTAGTTATCAAATGGAAGAAAAATCATTTTAAAAAGTATGATCTTGATGAAGCATGCAATTCCTTTGTGCTGAAGGAAAACAAAAACAAAAACCAGAACCAGAAGACCTATGCCCCTCTTTGTTAGAGCCTAAGTTTTAACTAATCATCAACACCCAACAGGTCCTAAATGAGGCGTGACCTCAAGCAATGCTCCCTGATAGGGCAAGCAGACGTGAGCCCCATAGTTGACAGCACCCCAAAGCACTGTGCAGCTGCATGATTTTAGTCAGCCCTCCCCGAGCCCCCCCCCCCCCCGTGTGTGTGTGTGTGTGTGTGTGTGTGTGTGTGTGAGACAACATAATCATTCTGACATGATTCAAGCAAGCTAATTAACCTACCCATCACCTCACACACCTGCAGGCTTTTAGGGTGTTTTGTTTTGTAGTAAATTTAAGATTCACCCTCCTAACAATTTGCAACTGTGCATCATACTTAGCAACAATCATGATGCTCAACACACCCCAGAAGAAAAGTCTAACACAAACTAAAACACTTCAGAAGAACCGCTCTGGAGGCTGACTCATCCCAGAAAGGTGCACAAGTGAGCCAAGGACCAAGTGACTCTCTGTGACTATGGGATGGATATTAGGATCAAGCCAAACCTGTTTCACAATCTTCCCAGTCCTAGGGCATGAAGAAGTTCTGAACAGGTCTTGCTTGCACAATGCATTTAAAGCTTACATAACAGTTCATTCATCTTAATTAACATAAACTAGGAGTTATTGCGTTAGACATTGCTTTACACTCACTGAAGATCTGGAGTGGCTTCTTCACCTTCTCACCTAAATTTTATTTAACTCATTAATTAATTTAAATCATTTAGTGCAAAACATAGCAATATGTCATAAATTAGAACCCAAGGCCCTATCTGTAAAAAACAAAAACTATAAATAAGGTGGAAAGTAAGCATTAAGTGAATGACAGTTGTAAACTCAGGCAAACACTGGCCATTTCTCGGAGAATAGCTAAGAAAAGAACCAGCACTATTCTAAGTAACTGACAGGGACCGTGGGGCTACCCCTGACAACATTAATTGGGTACCCCCAATCAATGCCACTTGGTGAGCTACTGTAAGATTCAAACATGTGAAAGGTATGTCTTTGGTTGCCTAAAAAAAAAAAAAGTGTTCTAAAAAGGAAGATAACATCACAAACTTGATCATTAGTCTTGACTGAGCAACATTTATCTGTAGTGAATTAATTTCTATTTACAGAACTTTGGCCAATGCTGACAAAAGCTGAGGTTCTCTTTTCATCTCTCACTAATAATGCTAACCTGATATTTTCATATACTTACTGTTCAACTAGTTGCTGTGAAAATTCAACCCAGCCGTTAAAAGCCTAAGCACAGCAGCTCATCTACAAAGCCACCCATGACCTGCTCATGCTACGCCTTTCCAAATAAACTCTAGGGAAGAATTTCACATGAAAACCCCCTCTCCTGGGATGGCTTCCTCCGTGAGGGTCACTGAAGTCATCAAAGGTCCTGGGCACATATAGAATCTCCCTAAGGGACCAATGACAACACCATTCACAATCAAGTCTAAGAAGCTCAGAGGGAACACAAGTCTCTTGTTTAAGACTACAGTGCACAGTGTTTTCACGCACACATCCTGGGCAGCACTGGCAAGCCTGTGTGTGTCTAACTCAGTGCTGGTTGTGGCCAAGCCTGTCCCCCGAAGCCCTTCACCTCACCCCATCTCCAGCTCCTCGTTGACCCTCTACTTCAGTCAACACCCAGGAATAACGACACAAGCCATGCAACCGCTTTGCCAGTGGACGCAAGAGTAGGATTTCTCATAGAAAGAAAACCAACGGATACGAGAGCAAAACAGAAGGCATTCTCCAAAGCACAGAACCCCCCCATACATCACACAGCCGCAGAACGCATTTCAAAGTCACGACCTGGGGTCACCTTTTATGTTCACAGCACAAGAACGATAAAATATTAGTAAACCAATACTTTAAACCCTTTTTAGAATGAGGCCAAAGATAAATGGTAGAGACAGGTGCATTATTATAGACTCGTCTGGAGCAGCGGGTCTCACCTCCCCCGGCCCCCCGACGCTGCAACCCTTTAATACAGTTCCTCGTGTTGTGCTGATCCCCCCCGGCCGCAACATTACTTCGTTTCTACTTCATTAATGTAATTTTGCTACTGTTATGAACTGTAATGTCTGACATGCAGGATGTCTGATATTCAACCCCAGTGAAAGGGTCCTCCTACCCCCAAATGGGTCACAGCCCACAGGATGAGAAATGCTGCTCTATAAGAACCAGGGTTTTGTTTTTTTTTGTTGTTGTTTTTGGGTTTTTTGTTGTTGTTGTTGTTTTGGGTTTTTTGTTTTGTTTTTTGTTTTTGTTTTGTTTTGTTTTGTTTTTTGCAAAGAGGAAAAAAATCCATTTCAGATTTTCTCAGACCTAAAAATGTATCAACAAGAACTGACGATAAAACAACTTTAGATACTAGTTCTGATATATATTCCTTGAGTGAATAATATTTCACTTATCATAGAGGCAATGAGCTCAAGGAGGAAAAAATGCTGCTAGAGGGGTCAGAATGACTTTAGACTCAAACACACAGCCCACAACTTCCACCACAGAGAGAATCTGTCCTCAGTTAAAACCCCTCCAAGCTCAGTCTTCACGCTTGTTAGTTTAGTTCCTAGGGCCATTTCTGAAATACCTGAAATAGGGTATAGCTTTGGAGTTATCTCTGCCAGATGTGTTTTTCCTTGACAGAAATAATTTAATAAAATAAAATTATCTTAAGGTTGATCTAGAACATTTTTGTCCTGTGCTTGGCCTTGGTCCCTGGAATGGCTACATTTCAGTGGGCTTGGAACACACATTATAAACATCCTAACTCAAAGGTCCAAACGCCTTATGATGCAGGTCAAGTTTTACATGCTTGTCCATGAAAGCTGGGCAGTCTTCGGCAACAGTGAACCGACCTCTGCAGCCGGAGGGAGCAGCTCCACCTTGGGCACAGGTGACCAGCGACATCAGAGGGGCAGCTCCACCTCGGGCACAGGTGACCAGCAACATCAGAGGGGCAGCTCCACCTCGGGCACAGGTGACCAGCAACATCAGAGGGGCAGCGCCACCTCAGGCGCATGAGACCAGCAACATCAGAGGGGCAGCTCCACCTCAGGCGCATGAGACCAGCAACATCAGAGGGGCAGCTCCACCTCGGCGCAGGTGATCACCGACATCAGAGGGGCAGCTCCACCTCGGTGCAGGTGACCAGCGACATCAGAGGGGCAGCTCCACCTCGGGCACAGGTGACCAGCGACATCAGAGGGGCAGCTCCACCTCAGGCGCATGAGACCAGCAACATCAGAGGGGCAGATCCACCTTGGTGCAGGTGACCAGCGACATCAGAGGGGCAGCTCCACCTCAGGCGCATGGGACTAGCAACATCAGAGGAGGAGGGCCGTTCCAAGACATGTCTCTTGCTCAGTAGCATTTACATTCAGCCGATGTAGGAGGCATCTCCCAGCTCTAACGGAAGGAGAATTCCGCAGAGGACTGTAGACGACTCCTGCAGAGGCCCTCCCTCCTCTGCCCTGTCTCCTCTATCTCCTTCACTGGACCGCTGCCTGCTGCCCCTGAACTTGCGGCTGAGGTTGCCTGAGAAGGAAGCTAGATATGCCGGCTCCTCAGGACAGAGCAGCTCAGGCACAGCCCCAGATGAGAACGCTGCTTGGTTTGGCAAATGAGTAAACTCTTGCCTCCCTACACACAGTTATTTGAGCTTCCTCTCAGTTTAAGTCTAATTAGTACATCAATTACCTAGTCAAGAAACCCAGCCTGTCAGACACCATCCTTAGAGGCATCGATCAAGTTTTAAGTCTCAAGAAATTTCAAACACAGGGGCAAGTGTCGACATATATCAATTAGAGAACTCTTTAGAAAACTTCTGTATTGTTGACTGAACAGTATAGATTAGACATCTAGATAGAAAAGTAAGAATTTTAAAAAACCAAAACAATCTGAGTCCTTTCTGGATTGTTAAAATTGAAATTCAAAGAGCAGGTAAATGAAGGAGTAGAGATTTACAAACAAACAAACAATGTTCGTGGCTGGTATGTGTAGGACCTATTATTAGCAAAGAAATTAGTTTAAATAAAGAAAACTATGAAAGACTAGGTAGTTAGAATGAAGTAAGCACACAGGCGTGGAAAGTCAGCGTGTCGCAGGAGACACCAGGACCACCTGAGGCCTGAAGAAGACGGCAGGGCAGATATGCCAAAGAGCTTGTCCCCACCCAATGCAACGGGCCACATGTAGGCTAAAAGCCGCAGCAACTCACCTTTAGGAAGCCACAGCAATGCTGCCTGACAGTGCTGCAATGAACAACGATACTGTCACTCTTGCTTGCTCTGAACCAGCCCGGGGCAGCCTGCCTGGCCTTACACCACCACTCCTAGATTTCGGCAAAGTCTGACCTCTTCCTCCATAGCCCAGAGCCAAGCTCAGAAACACACATCTGGGCCAAAGAGCCTGACTCCAAACACTAGGCTGAAGGTTAAAAGCCCAGATGTGCAGAGGTTTTAAAAAAGGACCTCCTGGGAGTGACCTTCCTAAATTTACAAGCAAAGAAAATGGGACACAGACACTTTTCTGACTCGGATAAGTTGCTTTAAAAAAAAAAAAAAAATTTGGGGGCTGGAGAGACGGCTCAGTGGTTAAGAGTACTGCCTGTTCTTCCAAAGGACCCGGTTTCAATTCCCAGCACCCACATGGCAGCTCACACCTGTCTGTAACTCTAAGATCTGACACTCTCACACCAATGCACATAAATTAAAAATTAAATAAAATATTAAAAAAAATATGTGGCTGGGCATGGTGGCACACGCCTCCAATCCCAGCACCTGGGAGGCAGAGGCAGGTGGACTGCTGTGAGTTTGAGGCCAGCCTGGTCTATAAAGCTAGTCTAGGACAGCCAAGGCTACACAGAGAAACCCTGTCTCGAAAAACAAAAAACACAAAACAAAACAAAACAAAAATGTGAAAAGAGTAACTTTATATGTTTTTAAAACAAACTTTCTTCATAAATTTCTTTTTGGGGAATATAGAGGGAACTCACTCCTTTAAACTCAAGAAAACTTAACGCTTACCTTCCTAGGTGCAATAATTCAAAGGGCGCGCGCATGTGCGCGCGCGCGCACACACACACACACACACACACACACACACACACACACTTTTACGTCAGAGCTCTTCACTGACCACATATCGCCTGTATTTAAAAAAAAAAAAAAAAGGTGGAAGAGGCCGGAGAGGACAGAGAAGACGGAGAGGCAGGAGAGGCCAGAGAGGCTGGGGAGGCCGGAGAGACCAGGGAAGCAGCTAGTGGTGGGAGAGCCCAGAAGAGGAAGCAGATCACACAATGTCATACAATGCATAAGGTCAGGGTTGCCCTCTGAGTTTGCTTGACCAAAACCAAGAAAACAACCACATAACCCAAAACATCTTCACCACATAAATGTAACCAAATGGTCCAAAAGCCCACCAGTTCTGAAGTTTAAAACAGGCTCTTTCATTCAAAACATGAAAAAAAAAAAAAAAAAAAAAAAAAAAAAAAAAGCCAAAAAAAAAAAAAAAAAAGCAAAGTAAACAAATTTCCTAAAGCATTGACAAAGCAAAAATGACAACGAAAACCCATTTTAAAAAGAAGCCCCCGCCAAAAAAATCACAAATATAAAGTTATTAGAGATTATCTGGAATAGTTAAAACAAAAATACAAAAAAAATGGAAAGCAGTTTAAATAAGATTTATGTCTGGATTGTGTTTTTCTAAGACAATAAAGCATGGTGCCTTTGAAGTTGGCTTGACTTCATCAGACTTCTGTCTGCTCACTCTGCAGTCTGAGGAGGAGCCAGCCCCTCTGCGGCATGAACTCCCTTGCTCGCCAGCTGCTCCCAAGCACAGCCTGAATCATGAGCTGCTCCAGAGTGAAGACCTTAGATGGACTCTAACTGGAGACCCACCCAGGCAGTCAGTCACCTGCTGACACACAGGCCTGCCACTCACTCAGACACCTGCGCGCTAGCCCAAGCCCCGTGAGCAAGATGGAAAAGCCAAGGAACGGGTCTGGTAAGGACTCTTGACAATGTAAGCAACCCCAGAAGCAACAGCACAGAGACAGAACAGAGAAAGGGACAACACAGAGGCCTGGAAAGAACATGAGGGACTTGTCGCAGAGGAACAAACAGCTGTGAATAACAAGGAAAATCTGAGGAAGTCTCATGGGGCCAGACAGGCTCCTATCACCAGACAGAATTAGCCAGTAGACTGGAGAAGACTCTCCTCCATGATTTTGCCTGAAATACCTGGATTTCACACTCACACCTCAAAGTTTCTATATCTATCTATCTATCCATCCAGCAGCCATCCATCCATTCATCCACCCACCTATCCATCATCCCTCTATCTATCTTGTACCCACCCACCCACCCATCCATCCACCCACCTATCCATCCATCCATCCATCATCCAAAGTTCCTCATCCTTCCTTGTCACCTGTCATGGCAGCTCTCAATCCCTGCCCTCCACTTGTGTAGTGAAAGGTCTCCTATTGGGAGGCAAGAGTGCTCAAGGAGGACACTGAGACAAACTGGGGATTAAGGTGCTTATTAGAAGAATTACTAACACCATGGACTTTCAGCCCAGACAGCATGGTAGAACTGAGTTGACACAGCACGTGGAAGACTCTGCAGAGAGGATTCTGGGCCCTGGTAGCACAAACAGGAATGTCTTCTCACATTTCTGAGAACGGAGGAGATTTCACAGCGCAGGCCACACCCAGACTCTGTGATTGCTAGGCAGGAGGCAGGGAGGAGTGTGGGAAACAAATGTATGGTCTTCCATCTTTTATGTAAACTCCTCCAGGTGAGAGATCCTAGCACGTGAAGCGTGTTAGATGGGAGAACTAGAAGCTACGTCTCCACAGCGCCTGCAGTACCTGTGGGAAGAGAGGAGTCTAACAAGTAGCTGTTTCCTCCAGATTAAAACGGCCCATCTTCGGGGGGAAGTAGAGGCTAAGAGGCTCATGAAACTTACCAGACTCACAGGCCACTCCCCACAGGGTCACATGAGGTGAGGGAAGGAGGGCTACCTAAAAGCTGCACAGGGAACTCTGAGTCTTCACTCATTCTGGGCGGACATTTTGTTGATGCACCTTCCCAAAGCTCCCTTAAGGAACCCCCTGACTCAGACTAGGGTAAGTAACACCAATACACTCATGGTTCAGCAAGACTTGGATAGGATCGTTTCCCTGGCCTGTTGCCAATTCTCCTCACGGGGTGAGTAGACATTTCCTTACAGCTCCCTGGGAAAAGTCACTCAACACTCTTCTACTAGCTAGGAAAACAAAGCAGGGCCCAAAGTGTCAAGTAACAGTGTTAAGAAATTCCAACTCAGCTGGGTTCGGTGGCACACGCCTGTAATCCCAGCACTCCAGGAAGCAGAGGCACACCTAGCTCTGTGTGTTCGAGACGAGCCTGGTCTACAAAGTGAGTCCAGGACTGCCAAAGCTACACAGAGAAACCCTGTCTCAAAAAAAATAAATAAATAAAATTAAATTTAAAAAAAGAAAGAAAGAAAAAGAAAAGAAAACAAAGAAAGAAAAGAAAGAATAAAGAAAAAGAAAAGCCAATTCTGTGACAGGAAGAATTCTGAAGCCCTTCCATCCCTTTCCACATGCCTAAATGTGGATATTTCCACCATCACCCCAATTTCAGATGTACAAGCTGAGGCGCAAGGTGGTGAAACTTATCAGGGAGAATCTAGGGCAGGAATTCAGGCAGCCTGATGGCAACCAAGTTTCCACCCATGTTGTGTGTGTGCGCAGAAAGTTCTGCCTCGGTTCCGCTACCAGAAAGCTAAGCCCAGGATGATCTCTACACAGCCGAGCAGTGCACAGCTGGTGGCCGCTTGCCCCAATCTCTCCACAAGTTTTTTGGTGGCCTTGTCTGTGTCAAGGTTGCCCTTGAGAGCCTAACCAGGTTTTACAAGTATAAAAATATTGTGGTTCATAGTTTGCTTACTTGATTCATGTATTAAGAAAACATTCAGAAAGGAAGAACAAATATCACTTTCATGGTAAGTGAACACCTCTCCCCATGATAATTTATCAAAACCTTAAAGTAGACCCTCAAGCGCCAGGTTAAACAGCACAACAGTATTAAGTCAGGGTGTTCAAGCAATAACGCTGTTTCCCTTCTTCCCCACCCCACGACCCAACGACCCCCACTCCCCGTAAGTTGTTGAAAGCCAGTTCTAGCACCAGACCCCAACTCTCCCATCATCAACGCATTATAGACTTACTCAGCTCCCATGATTCCGAGCAACTAAGAGTTAGACTCCATGGTAGCAGATAGGGAAAGAGGGCCTGGCTAGGTAGTTTAGGCGGAGAGTCCCCAAGATGGCCAGCCTCTTCTTCAACCTCCCCCTGACCTGAGACAAAAGCAGCCTACCAAGAAGTCTATCTGACTCCTAGTTTCTCAATTCTACTAAGCCAGAGGCTCAGAGAGTCCACAGAAACATCATAAAAACAATGAGCTCCTTAAGGTCAGTTCTGAGGGGAGAAGCTAAGCAATACAGTGTCATCTGTGAGCTGGCAGACAACTAGTGGTTTTCTCTCCTTGAAAAGGGAGTGCAAAATTCCTCTGTTTAGAAATAAAATAGTCAGTATTTAGACTAAAACATTTCATGAGTCAATGATGACCGTATGTTTGGTCAGTGTGCCCTGACCAGTGTTTTAAACCCACCATTACTAAGCCTATCTCGTTAGGTAAAGTAAAACAAGACGTTGTTCTGATTCCTGAAGCACATGGAAGCCCGCAGTTCTGATGCAATGACTTTGAAGTAGGGGGAAGAAAGGCTGGGGCCAGGCCTGCTCCGGGGACAGATGTCATCGGGCTGGTGGGCTCATAGTGGACTTCCTGACTCACTACCCAACTTCACTAAGATTAGCAAAGCTGCAAAAACCAGGGGCCCCGAGGCACCTGCCTTTGACCTGAGAGAGCCTGCTGCTCCACCTGAAATCTACCTGGGGTCAGAAGCCCCCAAGAACACCAGGAGGGACTGCTCACCCTCCCTGCTTCCGGCTCTGCTGGTGCTAAAGAAAGAATGGGGGTGGGGCTCTTCTTTCATGGTGATGGTGAACTGGGCTGAAATCTGCATATGGGCAAAGAAAGAAAAATAAACAGGCTGCCGGGAAATTAGTCAAGTGACCCAACAGCTGTCCTCTATGAGTTTTCTTCTATTTCGTACTTTTCAGATTTCACCCCTTCAATCAATTCACACACACGGAGTCCCTTCTCCATATGGTGCTATTCTAGAGACTAGGAGGCACCCATAAATAAGACTGAAAAGCTCCAGGATTCAGAGGGCATCCTTCAGTAGGAAACAGATATGCAACAATGTAATAAATAAATTACACGTTTGGGGGTCGTGTACTATAGAAAACACACACAAAGCTGGGGATGAACTCAATGACATATCACCTGCCCAGCATGACCCAGCCATGCGGTGATCCCCAGCACCGAGGGGAGGAGAGAGACAAACACAGCAGGGCAAGGAACTCTAGACAGACTACTAGTTCAGAATAATGTCGTCTGGAGAGGTTGGCTAGTTCTGTCTGTCGTTTTAAGAGGACCTCATTCGGTAGCTTAGGCTGCCCTGGAAAACACTAGGAAGCCCACACTGGCCTCAATTCACAGCAGTCCAAGCCTTGTGCATGCTGAGATTGCAGGTGGGAGCCACCAGAGGTAGCAAGATATGCCTTCTTGGAGAGTGACTGGCTAATACTGGAAGAGGAGAAAGGAGTGAACTTATGTAGGAATTTTGTTTTGGTTTAGTTGGTTTTGTTGTTGTTGGTGGTAGTGGTGGCTTGTTGGTTTTTGTTTTAGTTTTTCAAGACAGGGTTTCTCTGTGTAGCCTTGGCTGTCCTGGACTCACTTTATAGACCAGACTGGCCTTGAATTCACAGAGATCCACCTGCTTCTGCCTCCAGAGCTGGGATTAAAGGCATGTGCCACCACACCTGGCTCTGTGTACGAGTTTTTAAGGTATAACTTTCTCACACAAAGAGCTTAGAATGGGTCACACTTTCAGGAGCATGCTAAGAATACTCCATCTAAACCTAATTTCTTCAAAAAGTTTCTGTGGTCCATTTTGAGCTAATTTCCACAAAATATGAGGTTTGGAACAAGGAGTACTTATTATTTTGACCACTGTTATCCAGTTGTTCCAGAATCATTCACTGAGGACCGCCCTCCCTCCACAAAACTGCCGTTATATTTTTGTGAAAAGCCAGTTAGAAGTATCTGTGCAAGTCTATTTCTGGGCTTTTCTATTTCTACTCCAGTGATCTACATATGTCCCTCTGCCAGCGCCACACTCACTCTCCAGAATACTGTAGCTACATCCTAAGGTTCTTAATTAGGCAGAACAATTAACCATGAAGGGTTTAAACAGAATAAAGTGACACAGTTGGAGCCACTTCTAAAATGTCAATCTATTGTGATGAGCACACTTTGGGTCATAGGAGACCTGTCTAGGCATGAGATGGCAGAGGATGGATCAGAGAGAGCAGCAGAGATAGTAAAAAGTCAGTCAGATTTGACTTTAATATGAAAGATAAGCCACGAGCTATCCTGGTGGATTTAACGTGGCCTGCAAGAGAGGCAAGATTCGGGGACTGGCCCAGAAGGTGAGGCCAGAGGAGAGAACTTCTTCACATGGAACGGAAAACAGAAGGTGGTAAAGAAATGTCATGTCATCAAGTAAGAAAGCAGAACCCAAAGCCACCATGGCAGCATCGGCTTTGACAGGAAGAGGCAGGAAAGTGTGTCTGAATGCAGTCTGTGCTAAACTCCACTGTGTCATATACAGCACAGGACCCGGGTCAAGCGTTCTTTGCTCTGTGGTTATAGAAGAGTCCAGGTTTTCACAACAAAGTCCCAGAAGCGCTGAGTGATAAATCCTTCAGGACAGAGTCTCATCAAGTGTCTGTGACAAAGAAAAGATCCTACTACTACTACTAAGGGCCACTAGTGGGAAAGGGGCGGGGCCAGGGGGATGAAATATGACCGCTGCAGAGAGTGAGCTGGCAGCTGTGTTCCATCGCAGCACCCTTTGCTGTGGGCCAGACAGGAAACCTGTCCAGTGAGACACAGCACCTGCTCACGCCAAACACTGACTGATGTCAGGCACCTGCTCACGCCAGGCTCTCACCGATGTCAGGCACCTGCTCATGCCAGGCTCTCACCGATGTCAGGCACCTGCTCACGCCGGACACTCACTGATGTCAGGCACCTGCTCACACCAGGCTCTCACCGATGTCAGGCACCTGCTCACGCCAGGCTCTCACCGATGTCAGGCACCTGCTCATGCCAGACACTCACCGATGTCAGGCACCTGCTCATGCCAGACACTCACCGATGTCAGGCACCTGCTCATGCCAGGATCTCACCGATGTCAGGCATGCACTCACTGATTTCAGGCACTTGCTCATGTCAGGTACTCACTGATGTCACTGTCAGCAGGCATAGAAAGCAGGACAGAAAACTCTCCGTTCTATGGAGCTGTCATCCATAGAACAGAGAACAAAGGGCAAGCAGCGAGGAAAGAAGAGCAAAAAAGTTTTAGGCAGAAACAAGTCCAGCTGGTTTGCGGAAAAAAACAAAAGCATGGTGGGAGAGAGAGACAGCAGACCTGGGCAAGGCCCAGACACCAGCTTCAAACCCTGGCAGGATGGGATTTTATTCTAAATGCAATAGGAAGCCATTGGAAGGAATCACACAAAGAAATGGCCGTCTTGCCCAGAAGGGAATTTCCCTTTCTTCTGTAGAGCACAGCCCGCAGGGTGCTGCTAGCATGTGTTAACTAGCTGAAAGCTCAAGCTGTCGCTGCCGTCAATGCAAACAGGTACCAAAGGCTTGCTCCAGAGGCCAGAGCGAGGGTGATGCAAGGGTGATGGCAGAGCCACATTTCCTCCAGGGTCCATCACTTAAAGGGCGTCTCCATAGCCTCCACAGCCTCCTCACATGTCTGCCACGTGGGAACTGTTCCTCTGTGGATAAAAAGCCAGGCCCAGTGGCCAAGAACAAATTGGGCAAGGCTGCCGAACAACTCCTGTAAGGAACTGGAACGGTAGCTTCCTCTCCCGTCTGGAAAGCCACATGAAAAAAACAAGAGAAAGGAAGAAGGCGTGTGCCTGCCCCTTGTCCTTGTCCCATCTTTGCTGCTCGTCTTATTCTCTGGTGGTTTCAGAAACCTCAGAGCAAGTAAGGGCGCGCTTGCCATGGACAGCTTCATTTAAACTATCCTGGCCACCTTCCCAACTCTGTAGGCCTCAAGTGTGGCAGTAGAACAGTGCGGGCTGTCCTCCTCCCTACTGCATGGCCTGAGCAGGCCAGGGCCTCTCTAAGCCACATTTCTTTGCCTTCAAGAGGGGAACGGTGGTAGGAGGTTTGCTTTAGAGACTGGCAGTACAAACGTGAGGAAGTTTGGGTTTGTTCTGATTTGTCTGTTCTGTATGTGTACGCATCTGTCCATGAGGATAAAAGCATGTGAGTGCATTTGCACATGGATGTATGCGTGCACAAGTGTGTGAAGGGCAAAAGTTAACCTTGAAGGCTAGACATCTCGGATGCTGTCTACCTTGTGTTTTTGGCACAAGGATTCTCAATGGCCTGTAGTCAACCAAGGTGAGTAGGTTAGGTGGCAAGCAAGCTCCAGCCTGCCTCCGCACCACTGGGATTACACGTGTGCACCAGCACACCTGGGGTTCACACCACTGGGATTACACACATATACCAGCGCACCTGGGGTTCACACCACTGGGATGACACGTGTGCACCAGCGCACCTGGGGTTCACACCACTGGGATGACACGTGTGCACCAGCGCACCTGGGGTTCACACCACTGGGATGACACGTGTGCACCAGCGCACCTGGGGTTCACACATGAATCCTGGGGATTAACCTCAGGTCCTCGTGTTTGTGCAGCACACATTTTACCAATTGAGCAACCTCCCTAACGCCAACAAAGGAGGGTTTGTATCAAAACACACTCAGCATTACAGCCTACTACGAGATGAATCTTAAACATCCAGTAAATGTCCCTTGCAATAGCATTTATTGCCTCACTGGGGAGGAGGGGATTAGTGAGTGACATTTATTTTCATAGTAAAAAGATAGGGAACAGGCAGAAGCATTTTGTGTCCCCATCCATGGTGGCCACAACTGTACAAAGCCTGACGAATAACAGCAGCCGCAGACGGGAGAAAAGTGGGACAAGGCTTGCAACCATCCATCCCAGCCAGCAGGCCAGGCAAAGGGGCGCAGCCACGTTAACAGCAGCTCCCCACTCTTGCTCTTCCTCCCGCTCCTCCCTCAGCATCTCCGCAGCCTCGGTGTGGGGTTGCATGCCATGGTTTTGACACTCACCTGACTAGAATATATTTTATGAGTATAAGAAAGTAAGGTCTATTATTTTCAATGGGAGTTGGTTATAAGTTATTATTGGCCTTATTCGGAGAGAAAACAAGGTTGGACTCAGGGATGTCTCTCTTTTCCTTTATCTTCCATTCTTAGGTTTAGAGATAGGGGTTGAAAAGAAAGAAGGGGAAATATAGAAATATATAGGGATGATAGGACAAAAAGTAAACCAGTGAATCTACTCCTCAACTTAAGGCCTTGTCACTCACAAGGTTATTTTTAATTCACTGGTATAAAGTTTTGCATATAGATGCAAAGTAAGTTTAATTTTAGATACAGTGGTATAGAATTAAAATGTAAGATTATTCTTCACACACATTATATATATTTCTACTCTAATATGCAGTATTGTACCCATATAACTCAATTATAATACAAGGTTTACTTCCAATACTTTGAAAGTGCTATTGCAGACTGTTTAGGATACAAGTTAATTGTTAGTTGATCAAATCATGGTCATATCGATTACAAGTCTATTTTTATATACATCTTAGGTACAACAGAAAGATATGATTCTATAGAAAGATAAGGTAAAATAGTTATATAAGGTCTTCAAAAACCTCAGAGACATACAGAATATGGCATTTAAAATGTTATTATTTTTAAAATTCAGTGACAACAAGACAGGTTAACTCTTGGCAACACCCAGCCTACCTCAAAGAGGAAAAGGAGCATCCAAGAACTTCCTTATGGAGATGGCTTCAAATGTGGCAAACAAGCCACTGGGCAAAATGTCCTCATTACTACCACAGACAGAATTCTGCCTAACAAAGGGCAAACTTGGCTGCAGGCAGAGTGGACGGACAAGCTCTGCCAAGACAGGGTAAGCAAGTCCTCAATAGTTCCTGCCTCACAAATATGCCTGTCAGACATATTGGACTAGAAGGCTGAAGATGATGCTTCAATGTTATAGAGTTTGGGGTGACTATTTAGACAGCAAACTGTCTCTGTCATCTTCTCACTTGGGAAACTGCTAACCTGTACTCCCAGCATACTCAGGTAACTAATTTTATTCTTTCTCAAGTCTCTGATGGGGTTGAAGACCAGATAGTTTAGTTTTACGATTAAGCTTAGTTGGTTAGGGGTTAAGTTGATAATGATGAGATATGATAGATATTGATTTACATTCAGAATTTTAGATGCACCAAGATAGGAAAGATGTTTTCTTCAAGGCTGTCAAATACAAATAGTCAAAACGCTAAGAATATAACATTTATATAATTCCTGATTGTTTCATGATTCTTCTTGCTGTAGGTAGTTCACTGTGTGTATGTATGTGTATATATGTAATAATATAAATGTATATGTAAAAAATTAAAAATATTTTAAAATGAAAGGTCCATCTTTGTGATCCTCCTGACCAGAGGCTACAAAGGCCGAGGTCTGTGCGGACACCTAAATAGAATTGGGCCTACCGAATCTTCAATTCCTTCTCCTGGTTCCAATGGCAGCTAAAAGCCCAAGAGCCAGTTCACAAACACATTTAAAGGTTCGTTTCCAAGGAGACTACATCCCAGGGTAACACCAAGAGTACACTGTTTTAAGAGGAGAGAATGGCATCTGGCCACCACCATTTCATGTCCCACTGGATCTGACGTTTTCTCAGGCTGTGTGTCAGATGGTCCTGCACCCTACACAAAAAGCAGGCCCGTGCTGATGATGGTGGCTAAGGCTCCCAGAGAACAGAGGGGTGTCCTGCTCAAATGGCAATATTAATATAATTTGCATGCTAAAGGTAGCAAGCATTTTTCTGTGAGTAAATCATAAGCAAGATTCCTGGTTACTAAGAGAACTCAAAAGAATCAGGAAAAAAACCCTCTGGTGTGTGAGCCCACCACGCCAGAGCAGCTTGGTGATACTTATCAAAATTAAATGTAAAAGCACACAGCTTCTCACAAGTTTTCACTGTCACAAGGGGTCACAGGGAAACTGAGTGGAAACTATACAAGGAGGAGATGGCTGGTATGCTGAAGACACAGCAGGAGGAAGGGAGCCCTAAGATGGCTCCTCGGCGGACTTCAGCGGGAACAGATGTGACAGATGACAGCACAACACCGAGAGCATCTCTGCACTGCGATAAAGCACACCCATGAGCAAGTGCGGGCATGTGCTTGAACTCGTGAGCTGACTGGAAAACATTCACGAGGCTGTAGGTTTCTTTTTCCCTTCCCACTCTTTCTTATCACCCAGTTTTTTACAATCATTGTGGATTTTTCTCCCCACTCAATATTATACTGTATATTTAAAAGTTCCAGAAGAGGGGCTGGAGAGATGGCTCAGTGGTTAAGAGCACTGACTGCTCTTCCAGAGGTCCTGAGTTCAATTCCTAGCAACCACATTGGTGGCTCACAACCATCTATAATGTGATCTGATGTCCTCTTCTGGCATGTAGGTGTACACGCAGATAGAGCATTCATATACATTAAATAAATAAATAAATCTTTCAAAAAACTTTTTCAAAAAAGTTCCAGAAGAGAAGTGGTTTCCCCTTGTATGTGACACATCTTCCTAGAAAATCATATTTCAGGTGAATATTTGGATTTCAAATAGTTTCTTTTGCTGGTGAACATTATAATTTCTAATTATAAATTAAGTCAATATTGAACCTAACAGTAAAAATTAATGATTATAATTTTCCCTTATATATAAGGGAAAATTCATGTGCTGGGGGTCAAATCTACAGCCTCGACCATGCTATATAATACTCTGCCATGAAGCCATACCCTCACCCAAGAAGATAGTAATCAAAACGCAATTGTTGGAAGTGGGTATGGTGGCACACACTGGTAATCCTGGTTCTTAGGAGGCTGGGGTAAGAGGCTCATGCTGAATGGCAGCCTGTGCAAGACCTTGTCTCACAGTAAAATCAAGTAGCAAGGATGTACCTTGGTGGCTGACGGCAAGCTCAAGGCCAAACCAACAGCAAACAAACAAAAACCCAATAAACTTTTAATTGTCTGAGCGCCTTCTCATTCCATGTTTTTCTAAATGTTTTTCACACACGTTATTTTCCCGATGTACTAAGAGCAGAAGCAGACTCCCCACCACAGCCCAACGTTTTCCCATGAGTGGAGAATCATAGTTATTCAGATTCTATTACACAGCAGAGGTGCTGTAGGTTGTCTCCCAGGGTTCTGGAGTCTTCTCGAATGACAGACATGCATATTAAGTAGTGACTAGTCTAACCTGTTGCCTGATTTATCCCAGCTGGCTGGGATAACCTGTTTACTTCCTTATTTACAAAACTTTCCTTACCTTAAAGATAAGCAAAGCAATGACAGACAGGTGCCTCCAGTGTGATGTGTTGCCTTTATTTTGCTTTTATTTTACTAAATGCTTTTGTTTTGGTTTGATTTTTACTGTTTTAAAACAAAACTGGAATCTCTTTTCAGAACAGGTAACTTCCGCACACGACCCACAGTAGGAATGTCTAAAAGACACACAGGCACAGTGCTCAGATGGCCTTGCAAGACATGGCTTCCTACCTATTTACCCAGGGTGCCTAAACCACAACCCAAACACACCACTAAGTCATGAGATTTCCATTTTACATTCAGTAAAGGACCATGTGGCTGCCGCATGACAGTCTCATCCTGAGCTAGGGGCACGGCTGCACCCAAGGGCAGGGTCCTGGGTCCTACTTCTCAAAACCAAAAGCAGGCATGTTTCTCTTAAGATTTATTTATTTATTACCTATACAGTATTCTGCCTGCATGTGGGCCAAAAGAGGGCACCAGATCTCTTACAGATGGTTATGAGTCACCACATGGTTGCTGGGAACTGAACACAGGACCTTTGGAAGAACAGCCAGCACTTTTAACCTCTGAGCCATCTCTCCAGCCCCAAAGGCAGGCATCTTAAATGTCTTAGGAAGACAGAGGTCTCCAGACTCTGAATGCTTCAGCTATGGAAGGTAAGCAGCCACAGAAAGTAAAATGTGACAACAAAATCTCATTTTAAGGCCTCAAAAAGCCAAAGTGAGTCACAAGCTAATAGCCTCTGCAAGGCAGGGTGCTTTTAAAGAGTATTCAAGACTCAGTTTAGAATCACAGACTCTAGAAAGTACTGTGGGGAGGAGAGTCAACTTGCCTTATGACACTGTCCAGACGCCTGTGCTACACTCGCTCACTGCCCAGATGGGAAAGGTAATGGGATTATTATGTAACGCTTGCTTCCCCTACCCCCTCCACAGCTCTGCTGACACCTGGCCCAACCGCAGAAGGGGGAAACGCAAATTTGGCTTTGGGCCTTAAACACCTGTTTTCATTTCAAATAATGATCTCTCAAATTTCTACAATCATTAATCTGGCTAATAACATGATCTGATATGACAGGGCTCAGAGTTCATAAATATGAACTCAAAACCTAGGGGTCAGGACTAGAAATGAGGGGCTCGTAATATTAAGTAATGAGGCTTATCATTCTGTTGGCAGGTCACAGGTAGGAACCAACGGCCCCCCACCCTCACCCCAACCCCCATCCACCACACCCCCACCCCACCCCTGCTGCTGTTTAGACTGCCTTCCTGTGGAGCTCTACCTGCTCTCTGAACCTCAGGACACTGCTTCGAGAACACAGTGCTCACATTGCACAAGTAACCTTCAAACTGTGTTCTTGGCTAGAAAGAGTTTTCTAATACCCTCCTATTTCAAGATTATCTTCTGGATTTACATTTTACCTAAAACCCAGCTCAAGCACTCAGCTACACAGGACACTGAAAAAAGGAAAGGACCGCTCAAGGCTGCGGAACTACAAATGAACACAAACACCCATCTTCCTTGGTGTTCAACAAGCATTGTTTTTGTTTGTTTTGCTTTTCCTGGTTTTGAATTCTGGACACAGATCCTCGCCGTTGCCCAGGCTGGCCTCTCTGACTCCCGGGTCCAGGGAGTGCTGAGATTACAGGCACACACTTTACACTAATCAATGCTTTAATTCTTAAGTCAGCTACAGCAGCCACTGCTAGTCTCCCATGTGAGGAATCTAAGGCACAGAGAAGGTAGAGCAGAAACCAGCCAACATCACAGCACGTGCTTCCTTCTTAAAGGATAAGGCAGCCTCAGGAAAGCTTGGCCCCATGGGTGGGTACACCCAGGGCTTGGGGAGCCAAACGCCAGGAAGTTCCACGCGGAGCTAAGAAGGAGGAGGCAGGGAAAGTGGGGCAGAGGGCTGGATACTCTGGGCCTTGAAAAATATTCCTGCTTTAAGCCAAAGCATGAGATAAACTATGTAGACCTAACAAAATAACTGAAACCGGAGGGCTTTAGAAAGAAGAAAAACAAACAAACAACAAGGAAGAAGAAGAAGAAGAAGAAGAAGAAGAAGAAGAAGAAGAAGAAGAAGAAGAAGAAGAAGAAAAACTGTGGCAGTTTGTCCTCACAGCCGAGCTGAGGAGCTCCGCATGAGACGCTGTGTGGAAGCAGCAAGCAGTCACCTGGCCGGTGCACCAGATATCCTAAAGGCAATGCTACCCTGGGGGTGGAAAGCCAGTGACCAGGGCACTGTGTGAAACAAGCAGTCAGAAGTAGTAAAACCAAGCCACAAAAATGTCAAAGAGGAGAAACATCTCAACACCAGGTGGAAGGTGGATACACTGAGAAGCCTGCCGCTCGCAGGAAATGCACCTGCTGCACCCCAGCATGCCAGAACAGTCACACACGGGGCGGGCAGGGGGTAGGAGAGCAGGCAGGTCCTTGGTCCCTCTAACCCTTAAGTCAACAGGACCCAACTGCTCTCTCTGCTTCCCCGAAATCAACCCTCTCCATCAGCCTCCTAGCTGACTGGCTCCCAGCGAGCTCTCCATTTCCTCAAGAAGCATTCTTCCCAAGCCAGTCTCAAAGATGGGGTGCTGAAAACTTGCGGGGGGGGGGGCAGGGGAACGACGAAGGATTTGTTTTCCAGCTTGTTTCCCAGCTGAGCAGCTTCTTGTTCACCCTTCAGCCTAGCCCAGTAAACCTGTGGGACCCTCTCACCCGCTTCCTGCCTCGTGAGACTGGAACAAGATAATAATAAACGGCTTCAAACATAGCTGAGTAATCTCTTCCTTGTTACTTGCTTCTAAAAGCCACACGCAATGCATTTTAGGGCAGCGATTCTCTATCAGGAGCAAAGGCACGCCCTGTGGGACATCTGGCAGTATCTGGATACAGAGTTAGTTGTCACTGCTAGGACATCCAGTGAATACAGGACAGGGAGGCCACCTACTGGGTCCACAGTACTGAGGTCTATACACCTTGCTCGACAGGACAATGAGGCAAGTTAAGACGGCTTCTTATAGTATAAAATATCCTGCTGGGTTTTTTTGTTTTTTACAAATGCTGTAATTTATTATAGATACAAAGTTAAGGGACACATTATATCATAAAACTCCAGAATTACATATATCATGGAAGGGGACAAAGGCACACTCACCTGGCCCTGGGCTTATCGTACAGGACTGTTAGTTTGAGAAGCTGTGATACAAACCTGCTCTGGGCACAGCGGAAGGATGGCAGATCTGAGTCCACACCTGAAACCCAACTGAACTGGAACCCTATTTTATCTTTAATAGTCAAGAATTTTAACAAGAAACATCAACTCCAAACTTCCAAGTTTTTTTTCTGTGTTTAACATTCTCTGCAAAATAAATGTCTCTGGTGTAAATTATAATCTAACTAGGACTGAGCCTCTCAACTTTTGCCCAGCCCGCCAACAAACAAACAAACATGCAAATCTTCCCTCATCAATACGCATTCTCGTTCACTGGGAAGAAGTGGGGTGTAAAAGTTGATGTGACTCAAAAAGCCCTCAAAGCAACAAAGTGCATCCAGAGGGAATAAAGAAAAAACTACAAAATGCCGCTTGGGCTGTGCAAGAAAAATTACAATCTTGAGACCGGTATTGCCAAAGGAAAGTCTTCCTTTCAATTAAGCCATTTCACAACTTCCGAAGTAGCTTTAGGATGAAGTCCCAGTTTTCTGCAGCATGCTGCCTACCTTCCTTCCCTTTTACTAGCTCAAGGCACACACTAACGAGTCTTCGGGTCACCCCGCAGTCAGGCGCTGGGGATCTTGGACAAGTCACTATGGTATTAAGGTTGACATCACACTCAGCTGAGTGAACATTAGTGAGCTTATAGGTCTGGACTCTGACGAATGAGCTCTCCAAACCAGTGGTCTCAAACCGGCGGATATGGGAAGTCCTTTCGGAAATCGAGGGGTTCTCTGTTCTACATGGTGAGTGCATTATATACAAACACGCTAGGGCAAAAAAGAAAAAAAAAAAACCCGAACTTTTAAAATCCTTGCGCGGTGGTGCCCTCTCCTAGCAAGTGGGTAGCATTTATTCAGGACAGCCGAACATCTAGTAGGGATCCGGCTTCATCGCGCAAGTACTCCGCCGTTCGCAGCCGGCAAGCTTCCCGACCTCCTGGGGGCATGCCCAGGTGCGCAAACCCAAGGCGCTCAGGGGCACAGACACAGGTGTGCACGCGCAAGTGCGCATGCTCAGAAGCGAACCCAAGTGGGCAGACCAGGAGGTCCCACCCAAATATGCGCAAACAATTGCTCACTCACAAATAATGCAGGTTCGGACATCACTCCCAGGTCTCCGCAGGGAGACCCACACACCCTCCCCGCGCTCCACTAGAGCGTGCGTGCCCAGCTCACCTCTTCCAGAAACTTGGTCAGATCGTACACCTTGTGATGCAGGATCACCCAGGTGCTCTTGCTGTCTTTGTGTTTCTGAATCTCTTCCAGGGTGTAGTACTTCACATCCTTGTCTGCCTCCCCGGCCATCTCGGAACAGTGAGCCTCCCGGGCCCTGCCACACAGCCGTGCAGGGTGGTGCGCCCTTCTTGTCTAAGACGCCTCCGCCCGGGACATTCCCATCCCCACCCGGCCGCGTGCCCAAGACCGGAGCGGGGCGGAGTCTCGAACGGGGCGAGGACCGCATGGCCTCCGGGGATTGGCCAGTATGGTGGCCACGCCCCCAGCCGACGCCCTCCATCGGTCCAATCACGCCCCCCAGCCCAGGGCGTGGGTGTTAATTGGCTACCATAGGTGCCCTTCACGGTCACCCGCTGCCTGAGCGAAGGGTACGGGGGTGGGGGTGGGGAGCTTTACTGAGTTTGCGCAGGATGCGGCGGGTGGGGTCAGTAGGAGATGGGGAGGCGCGTTCAGAGGTCTGAGCACCCAACTGAAGAGGAGGCCATAAGGCCAGGGCAAACTCCATCCCAACCTTCACATTAACTCCTCCTAACCAAATCGGCCTTACATCCTGATGATCGCTTGTAACAAAAACTGCCGTGGTCCAAGTCCACAAAGTGACTGTGTGGGGAAACCCTTAAGCACACAAGCTAAAAGAGCGTCACAGCCATGCATTTTGCTTCACTGGTATCTGTAGCGGGGTGGGAGCCGCTCATGGAACAAACAAAAACTCCAAGGAAATTGCCGCGTAGAAATTAGACGCATCTAATAATTTCTACAACCGGAAATAACTTCTTCGCCACGAGACCCTGCCTGACATAGCAATGGCTTTCTCTTATCCTCCACAGTGCTGTATATTTAAGTCCTAAATGAGGAAGGGCGCTAAGCACAACGCTGGAGTCGCTCCCCAGCCTGTCACTCCCTGCCCTTTTGACAGGAAGCAAATACCATATATAAACTACAAATGTCTAAGAGAGGGTTGGGGGAGATAGAACACTGATCTTATCTAAGCCCTTCGTAGTTTATTTGGGTCTTTTCAGCAATGGTAATTAATTCCAAAAAAACAAATAAATAACATTGGTAATTGCCACATCTGTGATTCCCCCAGGAAATCCGAAAGGTCCTGAACAGAGCAGGGCTTGGAGAGGATTCCTTTTTCCCTAGCTTCTCCAGGAAGGCCTGCTCATTGCGAAGTAAACATTGTTTGAAGCATTCCAAACTATTTTCAACGTTTGTTTTTAACCACAAGGAAATATAAGGAAATATTTCCTGTTGTTACTCAGAAATATTTCTAAGGCAAGTTATTTGTATTAGGATGCTACTCAGTTTCACTCACATACAACAAAATATTATTTTATTTTATATCGGCCAACTAAAATATAATGTAGGAAAAATCTCCAAATGGAGCCCCCACCCCCCTTGGAGACAGGATTTCCTCTTTGTAGCCCTGGCTGTCCTAGAACTCACTCTATACATCAGGCTGGCCCTGAACTCCGGAGATCTGCCTGCCTCTATCTCCCAAGTACCACTTGGCCTGGGGCTTTTTAAAAAAAAATTTTTTTTTAACCTTTAATTTTAAAGCATAGCTTCATGGTAAGTTACAAATATACAGCAGATAGGTTCTCTGTATCTCTCACCTAGTTCCCAGAATAGCTACATATTAATGTAACTAAGTAATACCAAAACAAGGCAGCACAGACCTGCAAAATCAGCACTGCAGAGGCAAAGCGGCACAGCGAGGCTGGAGGCAGCCTGGGCTGCACCACAAGGTCCATGTCAACCTTAGCTAAGGAGCAAGACCTTGCTATAACAAGAAGGGACAAAAGAAATCCACACCAACAGAGCGCAGTTCCCTCTACTGTTAGGACTGCAGTGTGTCTGTGTGTGTGACCTCTGTATATCCAAGTGTAACTGCCCTGTCACACGCTCTAGCTGGGGCTGTGTTCTGGAATTACACCCACTCTAACTCCTGCTAATGAGGAATCTCATTCCTGTATTATTTTGACACTGTAGGGTCTGATACAAATGGAATCATACAATATCACACTTGAGATCGACTTCTTTTCTTTTCTTGCCACTGAGATCTGTCCAGGATGTGAACTGTGTCATTAGTCATTTCATCTACATCTCTCAGAAGTGGAGAAACCATGCTAGCAAGGGCAAAGGGAGAGATACTTCTATCCCTTCCCTGTAGCAATCAGATTGCAGGGACACTGACACCTAAATTGGAATTTCCATAAGAATCTCATGCTAAAGTCCAGTGCCGGCCAGAAAAGGACCTTGTCTCCCAGGAAAGATTTCGAAGAGTCCTGCAGGACAAGCTGTCAACACCTGTGGCAGGGGAGACTGGAGCTGAGACCACCCGCCATGGGTCAGTGACGAGGCTCAGCCATAACTACCTAGCTCTTGCCTTCTCTTTAACCTAAAAACTTTATGTCAGACCAACATGAGCTGAGGCAGGAAGGAAGAGGTCACTAGAGCTCTGTATTTGTCCCTATGTGAGGACACTGAGTTAATCTACTTCTCTGAGATTCACTGTCACTCGTTGGCCTCTTGAGCGTTATCTGTCGGCAGAGCCTGGCTTGTTGGGGCTGCCAGGGGCCAGGTCTGACCTAACAGTTCCAGCAGTATTTCATGGTTTGAATGTACAACAGCTGGTTTGGAAATGCACAGCTTAAGGGATGTTTTTGGTCATTTTCAGCTTTTGATTAACTACAGAAAAGTTTCTATGAGCAACTGTATACAAGATTTGTGTAAATGTAACTTTTTATTTTGTGGTATAAATGCCAAAGAGTGTAGCTACTGGGAAATATAAGTAACTTTATGATCAGTTGGTCACAAACTGCCGAGTCACTGTCTACATCACATTCCCACTGCAATGCCTGAGGGACCCAGTTTCTCAACTCTGTCTTTGTCCTGTATTAAACTGACTTCCATTCAATAGGTGTACAAAGTGGAAGTCTTCACCGGAACCATTTTTTCCATGTGCTTATTTGCCATTTGGGCTTCATCTTTCTTTGTTTTCATAATTTTGAGTTTTGAGAGTATTTTGTTTTATTAAAAAAAAAAAAAAAGGAATTGTACAGATGTACTACTAGTTCGTTGTGAGAAGTGTGATTTTTTTCCCACCCATTTGTGGCTTTTTCTATCATCATAGTCTTTGTCAAAGCAAACAGTGTTAATTTTGAGGACATTCAATTTTTTATTTGGTTCTTTGTGTTTGTTTTGTTTTGTTTTTTAAAGATTTATTTATTTATTATTTTGTATACAGTGCTCTGCCTGCATGTATGTACAGTTGAAGGCCAGAAGAGGACATCCAATTCCATTGTAGATGATTTTGAGCCACCATGTGGTTGCTGGGACTTGAACTCAGGACCTCTGGAAGAACAGCCAGTCTTCTTAACCTCTGAGCCATCTCTCCAGCCCAAGTTTTGGTGTTTTCTATGTGGTCCAGTCTGGCTGGGGACTTACTGGGACGTGTACTCTGGTTTCTATCTCCTGTTTCAAGAGATCTTTCTATCTCTTGTTCTTCGTTTGTTTATTTTTCCAGATAGGGTTTCTCTGTGTAGCCTTCTGTCCTGGACTCTCTTTGTAGACCAGGCTATCCTTGAATTCACAGTGATCCTCCTGCCTCTGCCTCCAGAGTGCTGGGATTAAAGGCATGCCCAACCATAGGCTGATTCGTTTTTGTTTTTGTTTTTGTTTTTAGTTTTTGAGACAGGGTTTCTCTGTGCAGCCTGAGCAGCTTGGACGGCAGGCATGCCCCACTACTCCCAAGTGTGATACATTCCAAGCTTCGTTTTCTTCGTATAAAGTAAATGACTAATGCTGGAGTTCCTTTTTCTTGTATCAAATTGCTCAAGCGTTATTTGTTGAGAAGACTTAAAAAGAAAAGAGTAAGAAATCCCCAGAACAGTAATTCACGTGTGGGTTATTTGCCTGTACCTAGCAATCAAACACATAGAAACTGATTAGCAAGATAAATCACATGGGTGGTATTAACCTCATGTGCACATGGAGATCTTTACAAGAGACTAAAGTTAAAAAAAAAAAAAACAAGTAAACATGGCACTTTAATAATTTTTAGATCAAGAACAATAAACTTATGAAGAGGTGACAGGGCAAAGGGACCTCTGAACTATGGTAGTAAAGTTAAGGGAAGTGATTAGGAGCTAGGCGAGAGGGACGTGAAAGCTCGAGGAAGACAGGGGCCATGTAAATGATTGATCTGTGTAGGGTTATTGCTGCCCTTGTTGATATTTGGCAATCAAGGCTATTTTTACTCCTGGTGTTAGAAAGTCAAGGTTTCAGCTTGAAGTAAGTAATCACTATACCAGAACCACATAATTGGGGACAAGTTCCTAATGTCTTCAATATCCTGTCTTTACTACATTCTTTTGGTTTATTTATAAACAAACAAACAAACAGCTAGTTATACCTACATGGAAATAATTCTGAACTTTCTATTCTGTTCCATAGGTCCCTATATCTGTGCTTCCACCAACACATCTAGTCCTAAGTACAGTGACTATGTAATAATTGCTGAAGTCAGGTGGAGTGAGTCCTGCACTTTATTTTTTTTTTCTCCAACTTTGCCTTGCCATATATACATCAGAATGTTGTCTATGTCCGCATTAGTTACTTTACAGTTACTGTGATAAAACAGCATGACCACAGCAACTTATAGAAGGAAGAGTTTATTTGGGCTTACAGTCCCAGAGGATTAAAAGTCTATCACTGAAGGACGGCATGGCTGCTGGAGCAAGACGCTGACAGTGCACATCTTGAACCAAAAGCACTATAGTGGTTTGACTAAGGATGCCCCCACAGACTCATTTATCTGAATGCTTAGTCATCAGGGAGTGACACCTACTTGAGAAGGACTGGGAAGTTGGAAGCCTTGTTGGAGGAGGTGTGTGTAGGCTCTGAGCTTTTCCAAACCTACTTCATTTGGGGTTCTTTAATGCTTGCACCTCCCTTCCAACCCACCTACCCTAGATAGGAGAGAAAAGAGGTTAACATGAACAGGAAAAGGAAACCTTTTCGGACTCAGTTCCTTCGAAGGTGTCCACACTTCGTAGCCATCAGGAACCAGGCAGACCTGTGAAACAGCAACCCAGCCATTCAGCAACAGTGACTGCACTTGCAGCAGCTGGAACCTTGAAGTGTCCCCTGCAGTGCTTCTCCCTAGGAGGGTCTCAAAGCGGAGCAACGGATAGCCAAACAGTAAGAAGCAACGGCAAAACCAAAACAGGCAAAAAGCCAAGCCTCTTGTTTTGGGACAAGAGGTGCTTCCTCTTCTAGCGGACAGACATCACCTGTCTTCTCACAAGTCTGTTTCCAAGAGAAAAACACTGGCACAGCCTCACACAAGTCTGTTTCACATGCCACACTTCGGACCAAAACAAAAACATGGTCATATCTGCTACAGGTGTGGCCTTATTGGAGGAAGTGTGCCATGGGGAGTGGGCTTTGCCGAGTCAAGGGCTCAAGCCCAGCCCTGCGGCTTTCTCTCTCCGCTGCCTGCTGCCTGCGAACCCAACATAAACTCTCAGCTACCTCTCCAGCACCGCGTCTGCCTGCGTGCGACCCGCCATGCTGCTAATGGGCTACGCTTCTGAAATGGTAAGGTCCAATCGAAAGCTTTCCTTTGTAAGAGTTGCGGTGGTCATGGCGTGTCTTTACGGCAACACAACAGTGACTGAGACAAACAAGCATAAGACAGAAGAAGAACTGGACATGGCATGGGTCTTTAAACTTTCAAAGATGCCTTCGGTGACGTGCTTCCTCCTGTAAGGCCACACCTTGTAAACCACTCTGGCCAGCACCACCAGTGGGGACCAAGTTGTTCAAATGCCCAAGACGATGGGTGCCATTTCTCTTCCAAACCACCACAGCGTCTCCAAATGTATTGCTGAGAGTTCATAAGAATTTCCTTCAGTCACAGGAGAGGGGGCTGGGTTGTCAAGAGCATGTGCGGCTCTTGCAGAGGCTGGGTTCAGTTCCCAGCTCTCACATGGAGCTGCTCACAACTGCCTCTAACTCCAGTTCCAGTTACCCTAGAGCCCTCTCTGGCTTTCATACTGACAAACTGGTGTGCATGTATACACATTTTTAAAAGATTTCTTTAAATTAAAACCTTATGTTAAGTTAGGAAGAGTTGTTTACTATTGTCCCTTCTAATAGATAAGCACAGAGTATTTGCACAGAGAGATTTCCTATATATTTTTTTATCAGCTGTTTTAATCTCATAACCTGCTGAGGGCTTTGCTGGGGGCCTCCCCAGCACGGGAGGACCTTTGCTGACAGGGCAGCCAGCAGAGAAGATAAGGATTCAGAGAGAGGAGGGAGGGGGGAGCTTTGTAGCTCTGACTATCTAGCAATCAGGCCACCTCTGTGGCTCTAGCGACTAGTTGCTTCTTTATTCAAGTCTCACAGAACAAAGACACACTAATGATTGTTCAAGTGGTATAAATTATATGTTTGATTTTTTCATTACATGTCCAGGGTTATAAGTTTAGTTATAATTAGAAAATACAAACAGAACAGATGATGATATTGTTGTTGTTGTTGTTGATATTATTGTTGTTGTTGTTGTTGTTATTATTATTATTATTATTATTATTATTATTATTATTATTATTATCCCTATAACTCCAATTTAAAGAATGCCTTGTCCAAAGCAAACATATTTAATATATGACAGCATGCTTTTGACTGGCTTGAAAGCACTCCAGACAAACAGAAAATATCTGAATTGGTTTTTTTTTTTTTGAATAGCATATACTAATACCTAACTTTTTTTTTTTTTTACTATATGTATCATCATCTTCTCTATAAATTAGGAAAAGTTTATTATACTTTATCTTATTTACTGAATTTTATTACTCTACGGTTGTACCCTGTATGATTCCCTATCTTTAAATTCTGTTTTCAGAAAGCTCTAAGCCTATACTAAAAAGAGACCTTGGCTCTGTAATCGATTCTCTTGGCCAGCTGTTTACCCTGCACTAATTATTCTGTTTGAGTTAGCTCAGGCACAGACACCCCAAGAATTCTTAGTAACGCCCTAATCCAGCTATGTGCTTATCGCCAGGGCATAAGGAAGACTTCCAAATAGTGGCTGGAGAAAGTTAATTTTAGGGTCTTCCTATAAAGCTTCAGACATAATTTTTCTTAGGAAAAGACATTAATTGAATCATATTGCAGAAAGTCCCCAAAATATAATATGCAGAGACCAAAACTCGGAAGTTACAGATAGGATAGTGATTGCAGCAATCTGCTCAGCTTTGCTGGAACTGTGTCAAGCTGCTGTGCTGGCTTCATGACTCTCATTTTTCCCAGTGGATATGGCTGTGCCAATCATACCAGTTGGTTGTTTTCATTGAAAATCCCAGATCATTCTATTTTACCAATAAAGACTCAGGAGCCAGATGCTATGGCGAAAATACAGCTAGCTCATCAAGGCAGAGAAAGCACCCAGCTGACCTTCCTACTCAGCTCACGTCCCAATGGAGAAGGCCCAAAGGCTCACTAGCTCAGCTGACAGCCCAGGAGAAGGACAAAAAAACCCAAGGCCAAGGTTTGCTAGGTCAAGCCCGAAAAGCCAAAGGCCAAGGAGCTGAGGTCCTCAAGAGCCAGAAAGCTAAGAGCCAAGCTAAAGAAGCGCCAAAGATGCTTCTATTTCTACTCGATGTCTGAAATACCCCTCAACTCAAAGTCCCTCCTACTTTTTAATCTCTGTCAGCTGGTTTCTTGTTCCACCTCTTGACCTAGGGTTAACTTTATTAGATCCTGTGTACAGATAGCTCTTGGATTAAAGGTGTGTGTAAGGCTGACTGAACCAAACCTTAATCACCTGTTTACAATAAACAGAAAGGTCTTGGCTTAAAGGTTTGTTAAGGCTCAACTACAAGAAACAGATTTATAGTTCAGTCTCAGGATCTCAGGGATCACAATGGGATCAAATAGCCTGCAGCACCAGTCCTGTGTGCTTCATTTAAATATCATTCTTACATAAGCTTTCATGTATTCCTCACTATTATTGTGTGTGTGTGATGTGCGTGGGTGCACGTGTCAATGGTACGTGTGTGAAGGTCAGGGGGACAATTCTGCTTCCGGCTTTCTGCCTTTATGTAGGTTCTAAGGATTGAATTCATGTCACCAGGCTTGCCAGGTGAGTGCCTTTTAACACTTAGCCATCTTGCCAGGCCTAAATGCTCGTTTTTTGAAATTACAAATGGTGTTGAATTTTCTTACATACATCACATATTCATTTTCAATATCTAATTACAGAACTAATTCTTACACTTTTTCTTGAGCCTGAACTTTGATACACTCAGTTTCTTTGCATGTGCTGAGATGTCCTTGTGGGCTAGTATGTCACTGACAATGACCTATACCTTTCATTTTCTTTCCTTCTTCTTTAAAAATCCTTCATCACATTGACTAGAACCATATTGAAAGGTGGCTATATTAGGTACTTGCTTGCTGCTGCAATAAAATAACTGGGAAAAACACTTTAAAGAAGGATAGGTTTTTCTGCCTCCCCCCCCCTTTGAGGCTATAGTCTAGGCTGGTGGAGAAGGCAGAGTTGCACGACTTTGAGGCAGATAAACCGCAGTTGGGAACTGGGGAGAGTGCCTGCAGAGACCCATCAGCAGGTAAGTGCACTGACGGCTCTTACAGAGGACCAGGGTTTAATTCCCATAAACCACACGATAGCTCACAACCACGTGTAACTCCAGTTCCAGGAAACCGAACACCCTTTTCTGCTAGCCATGGGCACAGGGCACACATGAAGGGCACATTCATAAATAAAATATATGAAGCTAATTTTCTTTTTTCAACGAAGCAAAGAGAGGTGTCTGCCAACCTCTGCCTTCTGCGTGCTTGGATTAAAGGTGAGCACCACCACACCAGGCCCTAACCCGTTTTTTTTGGCGGCGGCGGCGGGGGGGGGGGGGGTTGTATTTTTTTTTTTTTTTCCTGACTTCCCTTTCACTTTCTCTAATTACAGCTCAGAAGTGTAGCTGGGTTGGGGTCACCACTTCCTTTACTCCATCTAATACCTGGCTTTTCTTTAATCACGTCATCTCCCTGAGCACAGGACTTAGCTCCATTCCTCTTTCTCCTCAAATTGCAGAGTTTGTATTTTCCCTTGCTCATAAGTGTAAAAGGAACTTTCATTTGTCTGCTTCAGTTGTTGTCTCAGAGGCTTACTGCCTCCATCTGCTAACCTAGGCCTAGTCCTGGAAGCTTCTAGCCTCCATAGAATCTAACCTAGGCCTAGAATGTTTTCATCTTCTGAAACTTACTGCTGAATAAGTGCACCCTTACTTGTTCTCACTGAGCTGTGGGCTGGCTGGTTCAACTCAGCTGTTCTGGCCCAAACTCCTCTCCCAGCTGACTTATTCAATCTGGCTTCTCTCTCAGCCTCCTGAGTTTTTCTGCTTGGCCTCAAACTAACTCCAGCAGTGTGCTCTAACCTTCTGGCTCCTTCTCATTCTCTGGCTCCTTTGGTCTTCACCTGAGCCTAGCTTGTTCACTCTCTGCAGCCTGTGTGTTTTATTACCGTCCTTGTAAAACTGTCTCCTCTCTCTCTCTCTCTCTCTCTCTCTCTCTCTCTCTCTCTCTCTGCGTTACCTCTTTTTCTTTTAATTTATTCACTTTACATCCCAATTGTAGCTTCCTCCCTCCCTCCCTCCCTCCCTCCCTCCCTCTCTTCCTCATCTCTTCTCACCCCCTCTCCTAGTCCTCAGAAAGGGGGAGCCCTCCTCCCCTAATATCTGACCTCAGGCTGTCAAGTCTCTTCTGGACTGCCTGTATCCTATTCCACTGTGGCCTGGCAAGGCCACCCTGCCAGGGGGAAGTGATAAATGAGTGGGGACCAGAATCCCTGTCAGAAGCAGTCCCTACTCCCCATATTGTGTGACCCACAAGGAGACTGTGCTGTCTATCTACTACATCTGAGCAGAGAGCCTAGGTCCTCACCATACATGGTCCTTGATTGGTGCTTCAGTCTGTGTAGCACACCCCTCTTCTGTCTGGATTTGTTGGCTCCATTGGTCTCCTTGTGGCGCTCCGGTCCCCTCTAGGTGCCTCTATTCCCCAACTCTTCCATAAGACTTCCTGTGCTCCACCCTGAAAGTTTGGCTGTGAGTCTCAGCATCTGCTTGGATCCCCTGCTGGGTGGAGTCTTTCAGAGGACCTCTATGGTAGGCTCCATCCTGTTCCTTCTCTTCAGCTGCTTCTGGTGTCTATTCTGTCTGCTCTTCTGAATGAGAAGGCTCACAACCAAAAAGATAATTTATGCATTCTCCGTACGGTCCTCCTTGTTATTTAGCTCAGGTTACAACCCACATTGTCTGCATTGCCTCTTAAGTAGCTTCCTTTTCCTCTCTACTTGAGAGCTGGGCATATTCTATTCTGTCAAGTCTTTCTATGACTTGTCATTTTTTCTGCCAGTCAATTAAACATCACTTTCAAACATGTCTGCTTCCTTCTATAAACTAACTTTATCTTCGTTGTTTGGAATTAAATATCTGGACCTAAGCTTTTCTTTACCTGAAACTTGCTTTATACCAGGCTGGCCTTGAACTAAGATCTGCTTGTCTCTGCCACCAAGATTAAAGGTGCTTGTATTTCAGCCAGATCACACAGACTAAGAAGTTCTTTGAACGTGATCTCTTGCCAGAACAGCCTCTACAAATAAGAGTGAACACTAGGGCTGGAGAGAGGGCTATAGGTTAAGAGCACTGTCTGCTCTTCCAGAGGTCTGAGTTCAATTTTCTGCAACCACATGGCGGCTCACAACCATCTATAATGTGATCTGATGCCCTTTTCTGGCATGCAGGTGTACATGCAGTAGAGCACTCATATACATAAAAATAAATATTATTAGAAAAAGTGTGTACACTAATAACCACACAGCAGAGTCAATACTAGACTGTTTTTCAATTTCCTCTGCCAATACAATTAATCCAAACTCTTCAATTTAGGCAGATTTTTTTGGACAAGGGCAAAGAGCAGCCACATTCTTTGCCAAAATATCATAAGACAATCTCTAGACCACCGGCTAACATTCTTCTCCTCTGAAGCCCCTTGAGGCAGGCTCCTCACAGTTCAAATCACCTTCAACACCAGTGTCTTCATGTTCCTCCTAGTATGGCCTACTAAGCCCCGCCCCCTCCTTAAAGTGTTCTAGGGCTTCTCTAATCCCAAGTCCCAAAGTCCAAGAAGGGACGCACAGTCGGGCCTGTCACAGCAATACCCCAGTTCCTGGCACCAACGTCTGTCATGGCTGTAAAGAGACACCATGGCTATGGCAACTCTTATAAAGGAAAACACTTAATTTTTGACTGGCTCACAGTTTCAGGGGTTCAGTTCATTATCGCCATGGCAGGAAGCATGGCGGGAAGCATGGCAGCATGCAGGCAGACACGGTGCTGGAGAAGGAGCTGAGAGTTCTGCATCTGGATGTGCAGGCAGCAGGAGGAGACTGTGAGCCACACTGGGAGTATTGCTCAGCTGGCTTTCTCTTTTTTATTCAGCCCAGGATCCCAGGTCATGGAATGGGTGGGTCTTCCTATTCAGTTAAGCTAATCTAGAAAACCCCACAAAGACATTCTCAGAAGCTTATTTTTGGGGAGACACCAAATCCCACCAGGTGGACAGGTAAGACTGACCCCACAGGTGGTGGGGTTGATTATTTCTGTAGATGCCCTTTCTTTACAAACTTGAAAAGCTTCTCCATGACAGGAATAGAGCTTTAATTTTGTTTTACATCAGTAGAAATGGCCATTGATTTCCCTTCTTTAGCCTTTTCCTATGATGGAATGTTGAGCTTTTGAACTAGCATTGTGTTTCTAGAACAAGCCTCAGTTATTTGTGATTTAACTTTTTTGTATACACTGCTGGATACTATATATATTTTGCCTGGAATTGTGTGCCTACATCTGTAAGAGATGATGTGGCCTCACTTTTGCATTAGGTACTGTAGTTTGCAGGGTTGAATATTAAGGGAATATAATATGCCTTCACATAACAGGTTGGGCCTGTGGCCTTCTTTCATATTTTTCTGGGATGGGACTTGGTGGGATACTTTTACTTAAAGATTTCTTGGAATTTCTAGTTAAACCATATTGGTCTACTTTGGGACAACAGACCTCTTTTTGAGTTTTTTGTTTTTTTGTTTTCTGACTAGTTAAAGGACTATTTAATGCATCTGTTTCATACTGAGCAAGTTATGATCCTTTAAACTTGTGCGCATGCGCCTGTGCCTGTGTGTGTGTGTGTGTGTGTGTGTGTGTGTGTATGTTTATGTGTGGTATGAGTGTGATGTGTCTATAGTCATGTGTGTGAATTCAGATACACCATGTGCCACTAGAAGACAGCCTTGGGCCCTCCTCCCCCTGTTTCACCTTATTTCAGGCAGGGCTTCCCTCTTTACCTCTGTGTGCCAGGCTACCTGGCTTGGGTCTGAACAAACGCTCCAGACTGCCCTGTCTCCACTGCCCAGGTCCTCATAGCAGCTCAGGGGTTGTAGACACACGTCAGCGCCTGTGGGTTTGCATGGCACGTGCTTTGCTCACTAGGCCGTTGCCCCATTTGAACTGTGTGATGAGGAGGCCGATCTGACCATATTAGTCTCTCCTGCACGACCTGTAGTCACATTGTCTCTTCAGATCCTGACGTTAGTAACAGGTGCTGTTTTCTTTGTCACTTTTGTTAGAACTTTGCTATTTTTCTCATTTTGACAAAAAGCAAAAGATAAGTTTTTAGTTTGACTGGATTTCTTTCTCCTCTTTTTAAAATTTTCATTGATTTAAAAAAAGCATCCTATGGAGCTAGAGAGATGGCTCAGAAGTTAAGAGCATTGCCTATTCTTCCAAAGATCCTGAGTTCAATTCCCAGCAACCCCATCATGGCTCACAACCATATATAATGGGATCTGGTGCCCTCTTCTTGCCTGCAGGCAAAACACTGTATATGTAATAAATAAATAAATATTTTTTTAAAAAAGCATCCTTATATAATTTTCTTATTTTATCCATCCTTAGATTGTTGGTGTTTTGGTTTTTCTTTTTTCAGATATATGCATTTAGTGAGCCATATTAACTTCTCACTTGAACCCCATGACTATGGAACCTCCCTGTGGCCTTCACTGCAGCCTTCTCTTGCGGTTGCCACAACCTTTATAATCCAATACCAAAGGCTGTTTCAAACTTTGGCTCCAAATAACTCCCGATATATTTCAAAACAAAACTTTAAAACGCGAGAGATATATCATATGTACATGCTTGCTGTGCAAGAACCAGGAGTGTGGATGCCTGGAACCCACTTAAATGCTGAGTGGGCATGGCAATGCTCCTGCAAGTGGGCGTGGCAGTGCTCCTGCAAGTGGGTGTGGCAGCGCTCCTGCAACCCTAGCTCAGGGCAGGCAGGGAGGCAGGAACAGAGAATCATTTTGGCAGGATTGCTAGCTAGACTAGTCAAGATGGCAAGTGCAGGTTCAGTGGGAGAGCAAATAAGGTAGAGAACAATTGAGAAAGACATCTAAGACACCTCAGGCCTTGACCCACATGTGCACACACCTGCACACCCACTAATACACATGTGCAAACAAAAACAAAGCCACTTGGGGACTGGTGACCTGAATTCTCCCTATTGTTTTATCAGATATGTGATAAAGGACACGGTGGTGGCTGACTCAGCAACTGTTGTCAGCCATTAACTCATGCTTCGCACATAGAAATCAGGAGAGCTTACCTCGTGCAATTGTCATTATTACTCAATAAGACTTCTAAAGCACAGGTATGAGGAAGTGGCCCACCTGATAAAGTACTGTAAACAGGGAAATTTGGACATGAAACCTTAGAAATTAAAAGTACACAAATATTTACAAATGCCTTCTGACTTCTACAGCAAGAACATTGTAATAAACATTTAGAAAGTCAATTCCACTCCTAACTTTGTGCAAATAAAAATATACTATAAAAAGTATTTGCCCCTCTTTCTCTCCCTGCTTTCTTATCAAATAAACTTTTCTATAAGAATGGACTCCAATTTAGATACACACAGAGGACCCCTACACTGTATCTGTGCCTCCTGAACAACACGGTAAGGTAGGGCAGCTTCTCCTTCCCAGAAAACACCTCTCTCTGTCTCTTGTGCATATTTAGCTTTATGCAAACAGTTATCCATCTGGCAGAAGTAATTCCCAAATTTTCTAAAATAGAGATTCATTTAAAAATAAAACATCTTTCTATGGGCTGAAGTTGTTTTCTCCCACGACTGTTCATAAACAGCAACAAAGCTGCTGAGATTCTTCCAGGAGCAGTGTGGAATGGAGTGCATCAGCCTGTTGTATCTGCCCATAAGGCTCCTGAAAGTATCCAGAGACGCAGTTCTCCCTAGGGAAGAGCAGACCGATCGCTGCCACTACCAGTCGTCCTGAAACCAGGCATACAAGTACCATTATATGGACTGAAAAGGAGATGTGTGTGTGTGTGTGTGTGTGTGTGTGTGTGTGTGTGTGTGTGTGTGTGTTCCTATTAACAATTAATGAAAAATAGATGGAAGGGTTTAGAGGGAGAGAGAGGAGAAACATTGTAATTAAAACATAATCCCAAAAACAAACAACTCTTAAAAAGCATCTGGAGTTCATTGATGACTAGAGCCATTTATCACAGTAACTTCAGACAATGGCAAGCTAATTATATGTAGGACATCCCGTATAAATTCATTACATTAGTTAACTTTGCAAAGTTGCAACCAAATAACCAAATACATAAATACATGGAGGAGGAGAGTTACTGACTTTAGCTCACAGTTTCAGAGAGGTCAGTACACGGTCATTTGGTCCCATGCACTTGGTCCAAACCACAGGATGGGAGCTTGTGGCAGGTTTCTCAGCTCACAAGAAATTCAAACATAGAGGAAAGAACTGGGGGCCAGGTGTAACTTCCAAAATCATGTCCCCACAGGTGTCTGCTGCCCCCAGCTGGGCTTACAATGCTAAAGTTCACATCTTAGCTGAGGACCAACCACACATAAGTCAATGGTGAACATTTCATTTTCAAACCCTAAGAACAATCTTTGGCACATTTGCCTGTGCGTCCCTCTTGAAAAAGAAGTAGAGCAATAAGAATAATAAAAATTTTAAGGTAATGGTTTAAATACTAAATTTATTTTACAACTCTTTTGTCTTCAGCAGAAACTGTAGGGGGCTTTGCGCTCATACATATGTAAGCACTGCGGGAACCTGGAGTGTTAAGTACACAGGGTTGTTCCTTTTTCTTTCTTTCTTTTGCTTTTCTTTCTTTTTTCTTTTTTTAAAAGACTTATTTATTATGTATAGTGCTCTGCCTGCTTTTACCCCTGCAGACCAGAAGAGGGCACCAGATCACATTACAGATGGTTGTGAGCCACCATGTGGTTGCTGGGAATTGAACTCGGGACCTCTGGAAGAGCAATCAGTGCTCTTAACTGCTGAGCCATCTCTCCACCCCCAGGGTTGTTTCTTAAAGGAAGGAAAGCTATGCCCATTATCTACCCAAGAGGCTGGGAGCAAATGTGTTTACTAGCCTACTGGCTGTGAGTAGACACTTTTCTTGTACTGGATACTCCCCTAGACCCTTATGGTAAGCTTGTTTTTCTCAGTCAAACTATAGAACCCACTTTTATGGACTTTACAAAGAATGAAAAAGATTTATGTATATTCTGTTATGATCATAAAATTAATTATCATCAGAGTAAGTTTTCACCAAATTGTACCGTGCTTAAGTATTTCTAAAATAAATTATTCGTGGTCAGACTCCAGAAGCTTGAACTAACACCAGCTACTGAGTCGTGCTGAATTAAACTGCCTTCTTACCTACTCCGGCTTGTCACTCTGCTGGCCATGTGGTCACAGAGACTCCTTCAACAATATTAAAATAATATGAATAGGAGAATTTCAGATTTTTAACTATGCAGGGTGTTCAGGATCCTTGACAGTCCCAGAAAATAGAGAGATGACGGTGTCACCCAGGCCAGAAGCTAGGGAATTGTCTAAGCAATCCTCAAAGGCAAATCCATCACCAGTGCATTGTTTCGCTTTGCTTAGAAAACTACCATTTATTTATAAACAAGGCCTCACTAAAGTCTTCGGAGACACGCTCTTCCATTCAGAGTTACAGCACCACGATGAACTATATGTATATTTCAGAAGCTTGAGGAGAAAGAATATTGGATGGCAAAAGGCAAGAACCTCGGGTGAGTTGTTCGTACACAAAATTCATTAGTATTAGAGGCCTTAATGAGCAGTTAGGGTGAGCTCACTGGTGGAGGATTTCCTTCTTTCTTTTTTCTTTTTCTTTTTTCTGAGCATGAATTCTGATAAGCACATCTTGTCTGCATTGTTTGAGTCTTAAGAACGTTATAAGTAAACTTTGTCACAGAAATCTGAATCTGTGAGAAGAAAGCTCTTTGGAGTCTTGCAAAAGATCTTATCAGAGACAACAAGTCCCCCATTACTTGCCGACTCTCGTCTTCTCTGGGTCTGACAAGAATGAGTTCACTCCAGTATTACTAATTTTTCCTACTCGGGGAAATTCTTCCGGACACAAATACTGTTTGCTTACTGCTTCGTCGCCATCGGCTCCTAGGAGAGCTGATGAGTGCGGTGTGTGCTTAATAAGCCTCTGCCAAGTGCTTATAAGGGGAGCGTGTGTCAAGCTTGTTAGGACCTTCGTCATCACAAAGGCGCTCGAGAGGCTGCGAGGAGCAGAGAATCCGAGCAGAACCGTGTCCTGTAAACAGCCCGCCGGCTACTCCCCTGTGGGCCCGCGCCTTCACAGCCATCTCTCGGCGCTGACCCGGGGACCGCACACTCTTAGGCTAGGCAACCCTGACTTCGGTGGGGAGAACCCTTGGGTAGTGCCGGGCGGCGTCAGAACACACGCAAGTGTTCCATGGGGGGACCGACGACGCTGAGAGGCACCGAAGCACTCGGTGAAGAAAGGGCGGCCTTGTGGTGTGCAGGCAACCGAGAGGCCCGGCGGCACGGAGGCCTCGGCATGCTGGGCCTGACCCCAGGGCGGACCCTGCAGGGCGGGAGCAGGGGGCTGCCTGGGACTCCGGGGTCCAACGGGACAGCAGGACGGTCAGGAGCACGAGGCTGGAGCAGAGAGAGCACGTGGCTCCACGGAGCACGGGGCGCAGGGCCTGATGGGAGTGAGGCCGGCTGGAGCGCAAGGCCTGATGGGAGAGAGGACAGCGGGAGCGCAGGGCCTGATGGGAGTTGGGGCGCGGGACTTGACAGGAGCTGGGTCTGAGGAGAGCGCGAGCCTTGCCTGGAGTGCAGCGTCCTGGCAGCGCTGAGGGACCAGCGGACGGGCCGGACAGGACGGGCTCTGACGGGGCGCAGGCTCCACGCGGGCCTGGCCGCCCTCGCCGCCCGGAGCAAGGTGCGTCGGGAAGGGCCCCTCGAGGGGAAAGGACCGCACCGAAGACCCCAGGGTTGAACAGCGCGAGCCCTAGGGCCAGGAAAAAAAAGGTTATTATTCCGTTAAAACCTCACATGTTTCGATTAAAAAAAAAAGAAAGAAAGAAAGAAAGAAAGAAAGAAAGAAAGAAAGAAAGAAAGAAAAAAGGGGGATGGGAGGGAGCATTAGAAATTTCTAGAATCACCTTTTAAATTTTTGTTTTTGAAGACTTTGAAGATAGTGCTGTCACTGGGGAAGTGCAGCCTAAAGAGGCAAAGGAACTCATTCTGAAGGCCCGTAGAAAGCATTAGCGAATCCAGCACTAAAATATGACTGAAGCACATTTCAGGTACTGTGGTTTGAGTGAGCTAGCTGTGTCCAGGCCAAAGGTCACGGCGAGCATTCCTCCAATGAAAACACAAATGCATTTGACTGCTGTGGATCAGGCTAAGGTCCGCCCACGCTTCCGACTCCGGGGCAAATGTGTTCCTGTTAAGTGTAGCATTCTGCAGTCCAGGTCGCCTCCCACTCATGGGTTTGTGCACCTCCCAGTGCTTGACCTTCCACAGCCTGGCCTGCATTTACGTTCCAGTTTCCTGTAGTGCGTGAGATACTTTAAAGGCAGAAAGCGAATTAGCAGCTTTAAAATGCGCCCCGAGTAGAAGTTTAAAGCCAAGAAATTTGTTGGAAATGAAATCGGCTTTACAGTTACAGATCCCTGGGTAACATTTTCTTTCATGTAAAGTAAAAAATAATATAGTCTTTAACTTTGACCTGGTTTATAGGGAGAATCCAAAGTAGTGGGCTATACTTTTTTTTTTTTAATTTTTAATTATGTGAAAGCAAAGATTTTGTTTTTCTGAAAATAAAACTTTAAGGATAGCCAGGATCTGTAAATGAAACTATTAAACACAATGTGGCAGATATATAGCAAGTACCTAGGAAAGACTTAGGTGGTTAACAAATTAGGGTTGATGATGATGATGGTGATGGTGATGATAATGGTGATGGTGATGATGGTGATGATGATGATGGTGGTGATGATGATGGTGTGATGAGGGTGTGATGATGATGAGGGTGGTGGTGATGATATGGTGATGAGGATGATGGTGGTGGTGGTGATGGTGTGTGATGATGGTGGTGGTGTGATGATGATGGTGGTGTGATGAGGTGATGGTGGTGATGGTGTGATGATGGTGGTGGGGTGGTGGTGGTGATGATGGTGATGCTGATGGTGGTGGGTGGATGCTGCTGGTGATGGGTATGGTGGTGGTGAGTGCTGCTGGTGCTGCATGCTGGTGATGCTGGTGGTGGTGGTGGCTGATGATGCTGGTGCTGGTGCTGATGGTGCTGCTACTGATGATGTGGCGGGGTGCTGCTGTGGTGGTGCTGGTGATGTGGTGCTCTGCTAGCGTCGGTCGTACATACCCCATTCCTTTGTGTTGTAGCTGCCGCTTAGCGTCTTGGGCGGTGCGAAAGGTTTTGATTTATTGCATGACTAGGTTCATGAGTCCATGAGTGTAGTGTTAAAATAAAGCAGTGGACTGTATACTCCCTGGACAGTTGTAGGTGAACAATATCTTAATAAAGCTGTGCTCAGTACACATGATTAGAAATGAGTAGCAAGGAAACCATGGAAGCGAAATGGTGGTGCTTATGTGGCTAAAGTTTACTAACTTACTTTTATTTCTTATTATAACAAGACCTCACATACCTGCCGAGTTAGTATTGAAACCTTGTGGCGAAACTGTTTATGTATGTGTTTGTTTTTTTTTTTTACTGCTGTTTGTGTTTGTAGGTCTGGTTGCTGGAACACATCATAGTCAACAAGAAAATATGAATGAGTCCAGGCAGCAGTCTCTGTTCTTTGTCATACTTCCAGATTTACACAAACTCTGCGCTGTCCAGATACTGTTGAGTAGCGGGGTGGCAGAAGTAGACATGAGGAGCACGCAGATGAAGATGTGCAGGTGAAAGCGTGTCTTCTAAATAAGCTTGTAAACTTTAAAAATTTCATTATAGCTACTTTAGAAGGATTCTTCAAAATATTTATAAATTTATAAACATTTATAAGTCTGTATATATACTTTGAAAGCAAAGAACCCAAGTATGTTCAATTACATTTAAAGAGAGACTTAAAATACTTGAGGTAAATATCTCACTGTTGAGCTTATATTTGTGAACTTGTGTGTGCTTTAATTTTTTTTTCTTTTTTAAATTCTTGGGGCTGGAGAGATGGCTCAGCAGTTAAGAGCAGTGGTTGCTCTTCCAGAGGACCTGGGTTCAATTCCCAGCACCCTCATAGCAGTTCACAGCTGTCTGTGACTCCTATTCTGTGGGATCCAACACCCTTACATAGACATTCATGCAGGGAAAACACTTATACACATAAAATAAAAGTACATTTTAATTCTCTATAAGACTTTATCCATGAATTAAGTGAGGCGCCTCAAAACTTAGAGACACGAAGTAATGCATATTTGCTATCTACTCTTTACAAGGCACTTAAAAATACTAAATATTAATGTAATTTCTGAATGTTCACACCAAAACATGACAGTGACGAATACTTGTCTAAGAATTATCTTGAAACAACCTGACCCAAGACAATCTTTAAGGGGCAGCTCAGCTGAAGGCTGATTCTAAGGACTCCTCGTGTGTTCTAGGTTCCTGTCAGATGTCCTCAAAGAGGGACTAAAGACACGATTATATATTTAAATGAATATCCTGGAGAAGAAGAAGACCTGTAAGATTTCTAGGCTCCAGCTGGCTGCAGTGCGGGGCGGAGGAGTGAGGCTCTCAAGTGAAAGGCATCCCGAACGAGACAGTAAGGTGGTTGCGAGACAGAACAAAATGCTAGTAGCAGAATGAGGAAGACGGTCTGGGAGTGCACCCATCAGGAAGTCTGTGCCCTCCCTGGTTGGGTGTAATTACTACAGATCACCTCTGACCCCTCGGAAAAGTAAGGAGACGGGCAGAAAGTGAGAGTGCCGACTGTCCCCAAGAGGCCGGCAACATTCAAGTGCAGAAGTAGACAAGTCCAACGTGAAAATAACGTGTCTCTTCTCCACAGGCAGCTGCTCTTTCTGCATGAAGACATTCTTACAGCACCCATGCCTGGAATAGTAAACCAAATTTGGGTAGTGATGTCGGTTAGTATGACTGCTTATTGGGAGCAATATTGATAAACAATTCAAGCGTGCTATCAGGAATTAAAGATGGCTTACAAGGACTAACCACCCTGTATTTTAGTTTGATCTGCCTGATGCTTAAATCTACCTGTTATTCTAAATTAACACTTAACTTTACCTGGCATAAATGCTGAGATAAAGACCAGTAGTGAGCATACCATGCTGTGGTACACTGTCTAAGGTAGGGTGGGTTTTAATGCCTTTTGTCAGCGTTTTCGTTATACTCAAGTTTCTCGTCTCAGTAAGTCAACTTTTTAATATTCTGTAAGAATATCATATATATATACAATTTATTTCTATCACTTTCGCCCTTCACTTTCTCCCTCCACATCCTTCCAGATATAGCCCCTTCCTCTTCCCAACTTCATACCTTCTTAAAATAAAATAATTCACTGACCCTAATTAGCGCTGCCCATACATCCATACATGGGGGTGGTCGTCTACTCTGCGGTCACCTGGCAGTTGCCATGCCTCTAAAGACATCACACTCTCTTCCCTAGTAGTCACCAATCTCAACAGCTGCTCAGCTAGTGGGCCTTGTGTCTCCTGCACCCCACCCCAGCCATGCTGGCATGTTGGTTGTTTTCACTGACACAACTCCTGTGAATTCACCACACACAGAAGAAACTACCCAACAGCAGCCTCCCTGACCTGGCTCTTAGTCTTTCTGGCTGCCCCTCCTCTGTGATGTCCACGAGCCTTGGGTGTAGGGAGTACAGTGTAGTATCCCACTTAGGACCGAAACACTCATCGTCCCCTACTCTCTGCACACTGACCAGCTGTGGGTCTGCTGGTCACCATCTACCACATGAGGAAGCTTCTCTGGTGAGGACTGCGTGCTGCACTGATCTATGGCTACAAATGCACATAGAAGCCATTTTGATACTGTGTCTTTAGCAAAATAATGTCTAGTAAGATAAAAATGATAATCTTTTAAAAACTTACATTTAAACTTCTATGTAGGTCCAGTTTCCACATTCCTGTCTAAGTATGTCTTGTATCTGTAAAAGGTGTTAAATACCTACTTATATGAAATTTATTTTCCTTTTCTTTTATATGGATTGGAGATCATTCCTATACGAGACAACTTTACCTTGACAATGTACCTGTCACAGATCCTGTTTCAGGGGAAAAGTGGTTATCACAGCATCTTTCTTCAAATGAATAGAGAGTAGAAACATAGAACAATAGGCAGAATGCATACCCTCTATTGTATTTTGCTTAAAATATTTGTGTCTAACAATATTTTGTTATATATCTATGTTAAGTCCTTTTTACAAATGTGGACTTTGTCTTATAGATACCATTTTTTAAATCTGGGAGACTCAATCCTTACATTGAAAACCACAGAGCAAAGGTATGTATTTAAAATAATATAGATGCTATATTGGCTGTCTAGTCTACTTCTTTTATCAGTGTCCTAGTTGGCTTTCTGTTGCTCTGATAAAACCCCGTGACCAAATAGCAACTTCGGGGAGAGAAGGGTTTCTCTGGCTTCTCCTTCTGCTCACACGCACCGTCAGTGGAAGCCAGGGCAGGCAGGAGCTGAGGCCCCACCGCAGAGGACAGCTGCTGACAGGCCTGCAGTGCGACTCACACAAAGCAGGGCCACCTGCCAAAGGCTGGGCTGGGCCCTCACAGGGCAATCACTAATTTTAAAAAATGATCCCTACCCCCCCAAAAAAGATCCACAGACTTGCCTGGAGGCTAATCTGATGAAGGCATTTTCTCAGGTTCCCTCTTTTCCGATGACCCTAGTTTATGAACAGTTGCCAAAGATAAACAAACAAATAGCCGGAACCAGCACAGCCAACCAGCCAAGTCTGGAGTGCCCTTCTCACAAGTCACTGTTAGCATGGGAAGACCTCAGGATTTTCCCCACATTTATGCTGTGCACACTGAAGGACAAAGAGGAATGAGGGTCTTTCTACATTTTTACACAGGGGAAAAAGTGAAATCCTGAGAGATGGTATTATTGCCACAATCATATAGCCAATATCTAGAGAAACACAATTATAGATTGCATTCTATATGGTGAGCTTCTTTAAAGGGAGAAAGTTGCTGTGAGGTTGGGCAGCCCATCACAGCTTCAGAGGGCCGAGCACACTGGTGAAGTCACAGAGCACCGTGTCACCCAGGTGAGAGCACTCTTGATTCCTACTTTGTCCTCTCTTATTTCAAGCTGGTCTCAGCTGCAGCCTGCGAGCCCAGCACTGCCACATGCACCGTGGGTCCTATCCCTCAGCTGCTCTTTCTAGAAACCCTCTCACACATGCCCAGAAGGTTTACTCATGCCTTCAGCGCTTTTCAAGTCAGTCTATTTGACCATTAAGATGAGCCATAGTGGCTATAGGTCAGCTAAGACTCTTACCATTGAAAATCATCTGGTAAAAATAATATCCCTTTCAAAGAAGTCATGTCTAACTTTGCTGTTTCTCCCCTAAATGTTGTTGCTGTTGTTTTGTTTTTGTTTGTTTGTTTGTTTTTCTCAAGACAAGGTTTCACTGTATAGCTTTTGTCTTTTGAGACAGGGTTTCTCTGTGTAACAGCCCTGGCTGTCCTGGAACTCTCTTTGTAGACCAGGCTGGCCTCGAACTCACAGCGATCTTCCTGCCTCTGCCTCCCGTGTACTGGGATTAAAGGCGTGCGCCACCATGCCTGGCTCTCCTAAATGTTTCATGAGTCTCATCCATAGGGATATCTGGAGCTTAGATTTTGAGGAAGTTCAACTGTAATGTTAACTGGTAATAGAGCTATTAAGTATTTGAATTTAATAACTTAAGTATTAAGTTATTTCTTTCAAGGGTGTGTTTTTTTCATCTATACTCTCAAATTCACTTTAATAAAGTTGCTTTAGTAGTCTATTTTCTTTTGGTGTAAAATCTGAAGTGATGTCTCCTTTCTTATTTTTAGCACTGGTTACATATGCAACCTTTTCCAGTTCTTGTTGCTGTTTTCTTTTCTTTTTCATACTCTCTCATCAGTCTAGCTAGAGAGTTGACAATCGTCGATAGCATTAAGGAGAAGGGGTGTGGTTCACTGACTTTTCTCTATTGTTTTACCACTTTGTATCTCACTGATACAGTATTTCCTTTCTGCTACTTAAGGTGGTCACTGAGGCCACTGAGTTGGGAACCTCGTATTCTCTAGTGCTTAGTGTTATACATGTTCTCTAGGTGGCTGTCCCCTGTGACCTCAGGTATAAATGCTTCCTAACACCTGTTACAGATAGGCTGTGTGGTTTCCACACGGGGGTTAGGAGACAGCTTTCTGCTGCTTCCTCATTCGATTTCTATTTAGAAAGATGTTTCATAAAGCTTTAACTTTTTTTTTTAATTGAGATTTTTTTTTAAAGGTCCAGAGTATAATCTATTATAGTAAATGTCCCTTGTCATCTTGACAAGAATATGTATTCTGGTCTTATTGTATCACATATCCTATAAATGTTAAATGAGTCTCATTGGTTGACAATGATAATTCTACTACATTTTTGTTTTCTGTTTATGTTAGTTATTGGGATCAGAGTATCAAAATCTCTGCTTATAAATATGGATTTACAAGTGATTAATACTGGGAGACAATTCTGCGCTCTTTCACTTTTCTACTTTTCTTTCTTACAGATCCCACTGCACATTTTTTCTGGATTGTATTCAATGCTTAAAAAGAAAACAACCTTGATTTTCATTCTAACCTTCAGGGTTTTCCTCACATCTGTGTGTTAATCCTTGCTCAGCAGAAACTCAGGAAACACTCTACTGATCTGCAGCCTGCTCCCTGCAGCGCTGTCCTCTACAGCACTTTCTAGCTGCTTTGACTCCCAGTGAACTCTCAGTTCTATCTCTTCAGCTCATGAAGACTAACAGACTCACTAGATTGCTTCTCCAGTGAGCACAGGCAGAACACCCTTTACACACTAACCCTCTATAGAGGAAAAGCCAACAAGACCAGCTTTGCGAATTCCCAGGGCTCACCTTGTTGTCTTTTTTCTATAGAGAATAACTCACCTTTGTTTATACTGTCCAGTACTTCATGAACCATTGTTTCAAATAACTTGCCCAGTTTTTAAAAGAGACTTCAGTGATTCCTGTTACTTGGGAGTGAGCAATGAAAGCTTTAATATTAAAGAGTAAGTATGACTAAGAAGGTATATATTGGCTTGCATGTGTGATTTTTGCACTTAGCCATTTCTAATGTTAAACTACTTGGAACAGAAGGAACAATGTCCCTGTTGCTTGAGTTCCTCTGTGTGGATCAGGACTCAGCACAGCTCTCGAGTTTAGGCTTAAGCATGAGCAGGAAAAGGTGGCGTGGAGCACTGCCCGGCAGCACCTCCCAGCTGAGCATGGCTGTAAGTTCTCTAGCCTTGTAACTAAACAGTACTAGCTGTAGGAGCAACTGTACTTTCTATTTAGAATTGCTTAGTTTATTGGATGGTGACCTGGCACTGCAGGCATTATCTGAGCTTATGGATACATAGCAATTGTTCTTTATTTGCCCATCTTTTCTTTAATGTTTTAGATGGAGGCTCCACAAAGAGTAATTCCTGTGATTCTTCAAAACTGCCTTTCATATTCACTCACGGCTAGACTTGCTCCAGCCTGGAATAAAACAGGTCATCTCTTGGTACAAGGTGACTTTGTGTTGGCCAGTCTTTGGGACCTTATAAAGTAGACTGTCTGTTTTTAGTTTCAAGCTATCTATCTTACTTTTAGAGAAGAGTTTTTAGCTCCAACTTTTAACATACTCAGACAAGCCACGATAACACCACTGTCATCTCCTTACGTGAATTTACTATAGAGGCCTGTTGATGCTGCTTTAAAATGCTTTTATTATTGTAATACTTGATATTTGAGAATAAACTTGAAGCTTGAGAACTATTTGATAAAATAAACACAGATTCTCAGTATTGTTGGACCCAAAGGGCCCTCTTGAAATTTTTGCTGAAGTCTGACAGTTTTCTAAGTATCTTCTAGCAAGAGATAATATTTTGAAGGAAGAACTGGGTATTTTGGTCCTTCTCAGTGGAGAGATACTTTTTGAGTGATTATATTTTTTTCTGTGAACTGTCATTATATATTTATTTTATAATTTTCATAGCCTTGATACTTTAAATGGTTATATTTATACATAATGATTATTTCTGAATTATAATAATGTGGTATATCCTGTGAATTTTTTAAGGAAAAGATTTCCTTTCTCATATGGGAAAGCAAAGTGCTGTTGGTAAGTAAAAGTATATAACACAATAGACAAAGCATTACTATGACTGACAGTTGTTTAAAAACCAGTGTTGGGTTATTACAGTCTTGGTGATCACTATGTGTCAGGAGATGCTAAGACATAACTACAATCAGAATTTCACCCAGGAAGTTACTGCTCATTCAAAATTTATATCTACTTGAGAAAAAATTCACTTAGTTGAGAGGCAAGGTGTATTCTAATTTCTCTACTTAAGAAAATGATTATAAAGATATTTAATTCTGCAAATGTTTGAATATATTTTTCAAAATTATATTATCAAAATTTGTGTTCCCCATGTTAAAGCCCAGCTTTATTAGAATATTATTTTTCTCCTGAAAGTATTATCTGGAGGAACATGAATGATCTCAAAGATAGACCTTATTATAACATGCTATCTAATGCACTGTAGGTGTGTATGTTCCTAAATATCAGTGCTGAGGTAGCAGACAGATGGCTCGTAAGCCTCCAGTAGGCATTATTAGCCAGCGGTGGTAGGTTTCGCATCATTTGGACGTAGTTGTCAGACCCTCACCTGTAATCCCCAAGTGCTGGAGCAGAGCCACCTGTCCTGTCTGGCACTAGCTCTGTGTTTTAGACAGGAGCAGTCGCTCTGATCTCATTCTTGATGAATGAGTTTTTCACCTAAATTTAGCTTCAATCTTAGCCAGAGATTCAAGACAACAATTTAGAAAGACAAGTTTCTTCAGCTCCTGTTAGATGATTGTTTTTACTTTTGTTTAAATGTACTTAGAAAAAACTCAGGAATTTTAAGTGTATACTCGATAAAGCTTTACAAAGTAAACACAGGTGGAGCCCAGCTCAAGAAGTAGTAGTGTCTACATCTCTGCTCCCCACACTCTCCTCAGATGCTGTCTTCTCCCCAGGGCCCCATCACTGACCGCTTTAGTCAGATCAGAAGCCTGGTGAGATCTCACTGGAAGTTAGTAATACGTGTCAGATTTGCAGAATATATTTATCAAGTGTACTATAAGCTGTAGGAAGTATTATTTTTCTTACTGCCGTCCTGCTGAAGGACCCACCCTCCCACATGTATCCATATTGTTTCATATCTTTGTCTTAGAAGTGAAAGACTGTCAAGCCTATGGTGCAAAGCTGTTCTTAATGTGTAAGTTGAGTAAAGTGCTATGTGTTACTAAAATGCCTCATTTGATGGGATGGAGTACTAATTTCAGAAAACCCATGGTAATTCTTTTTCAGTATTAGACATCAATGTAACAGAAACGCAAGTTTGTCTAAGTATAGAAGTCTACACTATCAGATTGCCACCACCTGAGGTACAAAATATTTGTTTTCTCTAAGCTCCTATATTTACTATATACTTAATAAACACATGTTATTATTACTAACATGCTATTCGACTTTAGTTTTTAACATGGAAGCTGATAGGAAGTTTTGTTGCCAAACACATGCAATGTTTTCTCTCATATGTAGGATATACATGTATGCACACATACGTGCACATATTTGAAAACAGAAGGAGGACTATTTGGAGGGAGAAGGAATGGGAGGGAGCTAGCAGGAGTGCAGGGTAAACGAGGGAGAACAATGGGATGGCTGTGAACAAAGTACACGTCACAAATGTACACATTAATGTCTTAATGAAGCCCGTTATTTTGTGCTAATGTTTAAAAGAGCTTAATTAATGGTTGTTTGTTGTTTGTGTTTGTTGGCATCTGGTGTTTTGAAACAGCATCTCACTTTATAGCTCAGGCTGGTTAGCAGTTGGTATCTGCCTGGCTGGCCTTAAACTTGTAGCTGTCCTTGTACCTCCACCGCCTGAGTACTAGGACTGTAGGCACAAGACCCCATGCCCAGCTTAAAATATAATAATAAATAAAACACATCCTGCTAAATGCTTGACATGCCCGTGCTGTTCCTCCAGTATCATCATATTGTTCCTGTCAAAACTATCATTAGACACACTCACAATGTCACTACTTTACCTTGCCTCAGCACCAATTTCTGCTACTTTTTTACCTTGAAACATTAAAAAATATAGTTTTATCTCATTGTAAATATGCTTATCTTTTGCTCTTGGCATTCTACTTGCATTTTTACATCTCTTTTTTATTTTATTTTATTTATTTATTTGGTTTGTTGAAACAGGGTCTCTCTGTATAATAGCTCTGGCTGTCCTGGAACTCACTCTGTAGACCAGGCTGGCCTTGAATTCATGGAGATCCACCTGCCTCTGCCTCCCAAGTGCTGAGATTAAAGGTGTGCACCACCATCACCTGGCTACATCTCTTTTATACAACATGTTTTCTGTCTTTGTCTTGTGTTTTACTAATTCCCATAGCATCTGGCATAGAGCCCTGTGCATCAGTGATCACTCTGACCTGTTGTCTGTACATGGTGCCACTGGTTCCTCAGTGACAGAAAGGGATGGAGGAGGAAATAAATGTTTTTGCTTTCCATGAGACATTTAACAATACCTAGAGGCTGGTTTGGGTTACCAGGGTGTAGGGAAGAAGGGTGTGATTTTTGTTACTAGCACCTAACTGGCAGAAGCAAGGAATGCTTCTGAATGCTTTACTGTATGCAGAACAAATCCCACCTCTACCCAGCAAAGAATTATCCCACACAAAGTGTCAGTGGTGCAGAGTTAAGAGCTTGTCTGGAGGCTCTATTGAGGGAGAACAGCTACTCATACCCTTGGCTGAAGACAGGTTCTCCTCTACAGGAAAGGCGGTTCTTTTCAACCCAGCATAGAGCTGTATGTGTGAGGGAAGAAGGAGGCACCTGCCTAGCCAACTTCATCAGTCTAATCAACCCTGATGATTAATGGGGTGACAGATGTTGTTGCTAGGTGCCACACTCCCCACTCCAGCTTGTCCTGCATACATCTCTCCCCTTGTTTAAAGTGTGCTATGTTCTCCGTTGACTATATAATGAAATCCCAGCTTCTTAGTATGATGGATGAGGTCCTCATCAATCTGATCCAAACTTTCCTCATATGTGGTCTCCTCTACCATCACTGCTTCCTATAGCTGATGTCAGCTGTTTCTCCAAGGCAGCATAGTCCTACACGCTCTCAAGTCTTGCCTCAAACTGTTCTCTGAGCTCTCAATACTTGTGCCCCTGTTCATCTCCTAGTTCATCAAGACTTTGAAACTCTCAAGGGTCATCTCTCTTTGTTCATAGTATTTACTATACAAATATATCGTTATGCTGGGAAGGTTTAGAGCAAAGGGTCTTGTCTTTCCAACTTTTCTTTCATATAACTTCACACACTACCGTAAAATGTGCAGTAAGTGAGGCTCGAGTGGCATAAGCTTCAAAGTCTAGTCTTATAAGTAGAAACTCTAGTAGTTCCCTGAGCATTGAGCTTTGATCTTGTTTACATAACTCTTTAAGACAGTTTATCATGACTTCTTATAAGAAATGGTATGTCAGCCCCTGCTTTTGTAATTTAAAAAATCCATATGTTTTCCTCAATAATAGAAATTTCTCCAATTTTACTCTGTGTTAAACTAACCCTGTGTTAAACTATACTATTTTCCTAAGACTCATGTAAATATCTAGATATAAATCTATATGTATCAACTGCCACAAGTTGATACATCCCAATTGTAATTGAATCTATAACTGCCTGAGGAGCATGTTCCAGAGAGGTAATGTGTAATATCAAACTGTTGCCTGAGGATTTAATAAGCACCTGGAAACAAATTCGTGTTTATTCCACAGATAGCTATTTATCGTGGATCATTATGTCCATGAACAAAGTGTTTTTTCCAAAGAAGAAAAGTCAGCATAAAGATGAGAACATTCACAAAACACTCATTACTATTTGCACACCTAAAACATTCAGAGTTGGCTTAAACTCACATTAAAATTCTCAGATCTTCATTTAATAAGAGTTCCACCATGAGCAATCTACTTATTTTCCCTTAACCCACCTCCTTGCTCAGCTGTATACCATAAGCCCACGTCCTTGATCCAGATGTATTAAATGCTCTTAGTTTTCAGGCTCTGTAGGAGGCCTCTGTAAGGGAACAGTTTCAGGCTTCACTCAGCCCTGAGGAGAAAGCGGTGGTTGATAGTTTCTGCATATACTGGTCAATTGTTTGTAAATGTTTGTACTTGGACCAGATGAAGGCTTTGTGATGCTTCTGAGCCTCACCCAGGAAAGGTTTGCTACACCCTGTGTCTGAGGTGTTGGAGTCCTTGACATGACTCTGCCCCATGTTAACACCACATTCACTCAAGACTTCATCTGCTTCCCACAGCAGAGGTAGCAGGTCACTGGCAGAAAGCCACATATTGAACCACAAACACAAAGCGAAGAGCGCAAACTGGAAACAATTAGAAGGCTTTGAGACCTCAAGGCATACCCTCAATGACATCTTTCCCCCAACAAAGCCACACCCTCTAAACCTACCCAATCAGTATGACCTACTGATGACCAAGAATTCACAGGTCTGAGCTTATGGGAGATATTCTCTCTTAAACCACCACACACTCAGGCTTATGATACCTAAATGTGTGTCACTCTCCCCAGCCCACATCTGTTCTTCCTTTGCATTTCCTATTTTGTCATCAAGAGACAGTATGTTATCTCTGTAGAGACTTCATTGCTACTTCGGTACTGTTTCTTTTTCACATCCACTAACTAATTTGTTACCTGCCTTGGTCTCTGTAATGACCTCTTCTCCACTTCCACTATTCTGATTTAGACCTACACTTTCGTCTCAAGCACTCAACTAATCTCCACATAGGCCTTGTTTCTGGCGTGTTTTCCTCTGTGTTGCCTGTTTCTTCACAGTGTGAACAGATGTCTATTTCTAAAAGCTTCCCAACCTAAATATCTCTGAGATCTCAACATTGCTTAGAAAACTAGGTCCAAGTTTTTTAGATTGTTGTTAGGTAGAATAATTTTTTATTTATTAGTACTCTCTTGTCAGTTTGATTTTAGTTGAATAGTGATGCTTTCTAAATATTTCTGAAGTGAGTAAATATAATGGTTAGCAGTCTCTTGAGATATATGTTAACAGGTGAATAATCCCTTAGTGTTCAGAATAATCTGGGTTGATAAGGACCAATATAGGCATATAGGTATAGTGGAAAGCCCCACAGCAATTGGCTTGAGCCTCTGTATAGTGTTGACAAGTAGCTATAAAGTTAGGTATATGTGAAACCCACAAATTGTGAACATTTCCTTTAATGTTTACCTTTAGAGTTTTGTTTTAGATTCTGTTTTCTCTCAAGCCAGTCATTCTACCTAGTGCCAGTATATGGTGACACTCATGGCTCTACCCTGGCCATACTTATCTATTTATTTATTCTTTTCTTCCTTCTTTCCTTCTTCCTAACTTCATGTTTTTTCATTGCATAGTTTGGGGAACAGACTTCTCAAGCACAGTACATCACAACATAATGTTTACCTCTTGAGGCTAAAGAGATGGCTCAGAAGCTAAGAGCATGCATTGCTTTTCCAGAAAACTGAATTAAGTTCTCAAGACTCATATCAGGTTGCTCACAACACTTATAATCCCGGCTGAAGGACATCTACACCCTCTTCTGGCCTCCCTAGGTCAGCTCCCATGCGTGCACACACATTGTGGTGTGAACTTGTGATTCCAGAACTGGAGTGACAGACAAGCAGACCCTTAGGCTCTCTGCCAGAGTTCCAGAGCAGTGAGACCCTGTCTCAGAAAAGGGGTTACACTCCTAAAGAATGACTCCCAAGGCCGTCTTCTGCCCTCACACATGCACACACGTCCACATGTACACACACACTCCTAAAGAATGACTCCCAAGGCCGTCTTCTGCCCTCACACATGCACACACGTCCACATATACAAGCATATACACACACAGATACACACAGAATATAAATACTTTCCTTTACAAGGGATTCAGCTTCTACAAATTAACATAATCAAATTGATTGAATTGAACATAAACTAATAGTTAGGGTTTGGAAGATGGAAGGGTAAACAACCTGTGTTTCTGCCTCCTGTGCAGTGGAGAAGTAGTGTGTGCGGAAACTCTGCTGCGGCCGTGTACCGTGTGCATGTACAGCACTCAGAAGGGCATAACTCACGAAGACATTTACAAGTCATCATCAGTGTGGATTGTTTTAATGTTTCTCTTTGTGGCAAATTCTTTGAGGACTTACATATTGAAATCTTATTTCAATTAAAAGCTACAGGAGTTTGATATTTCTCAGCACATTATAGAGGATTTTCATACCAATCAGAGTGCTGTCATCGAGAGGCATTCCATTTTAAACAGCTGGTGCTATGTTTTGCCAAGGTAAGGTTTTAGCTGTATTGTGATGCTAATATCTTACAGATGCACTTAAGGAGGGAAGGTTTACTTGGCTTTACAGTTTTAGATGGTTCAAAACATCATGTTCTGTAAGTGACTGAGGGACAGGATAGTTTATGTCATCAAGGCCAAGAAGCAGAAATGGAGATGGCCAGTGCTTGCCACACTTTGTATGTTCCTCTCCATTGTGTCTGGGTCCCCCACATCTAGGGTAAGCTGTCTGTTCTTTCTGGAGTCTTCACAGAGACTGCTAGAAGTATCCCTCAGCAATCTCTTAGTCATTCTAAATCCAACTGAGTTGACTATGACGTGTCACCATTGCAGGTGGACTCAAAATACAGTGAGGTGTATATTTTGCTTCCTTGGCATTGTGTTCACAGCTACACACTGCTCTGAACTTCCAAATACAATTATGGTACTGTAAAGTACTGGAGCAGCGCTGGGGAGATGCTTGGTAGTGGGAGACACCTGTTGCTTGTGCAGAGGACCCCAGTTCAGTTCTCAGCACCCACGTGGCGGCTTGCAACTGCTTGTAATGACTTCCAGAGGATCTGCAATCTTCTCGCCTCTTTACCAGGCACACAGGTGCTGCTCATATATTCATGTAGGCAAAACACTTATATACATAAAAACAAAAATGAAAGTACTGGAACAGTTTTATTTTGTAACAGACGCTATAACTTTTCTCTTTTGAATTACTAAAATAATTTGTTTTGCATTTACGTTTTTGTTGGATCTCCTTTTTAAATTTTTTTGTTTTTTGAGATGGGTTTCTCTGTGTAGCCTTAGCTTCCTGGAGCTCACGCTGTAGACTAGCCTGGCCTCAGAGTCACAGAGATCCACCTGCCTCTGCCTTTGCCTCCTGAGTGCTGGGATCACAGGCTGTGTTACCACACCCAGCTGGATCTACTTCCACAGCAATCCTAATACCAAACTCTATGAATTTTACCTAATAATGATTTATTATGTTTGTATTATCATCAGAAAAATTATTCATTTCTGATACAGAAAAAACTATTTAGAAGATATTTTAACTTGCTCAGGGAAATTAAGAGTTTACACATGGTAAAATATTGAAGGGGAAGGGCATGATTCTGACTCACTTATCTCCTAACAGTCTTAACAAGCACCAGGCATCCTTGCAGATGGGAACACTCTGTGCTTGTTTTGAGTGTGTGATTGGCACATTGTCTGTAGCTGGTCAACTCAGTTTTCCTCACCATTTCAGTTATTATGCTTAATACAAGTAAAAGCCATACATAATAAATACACTGTAAGGTCATTTTTAATGGTGAAAGTTTGGAAGCTTTTCATTAAGATCAGGAACAAGAAAAGAATTTCACTTTCACAACTTCTACTCAGCATAGTAATAGAAGCCCTGGGGCTAGAGAGATGACTCAGTGGTTAAGAGCACTGCCTGCTTTTCCAAAGGACCCGGGTTCAATTCCCAGCACCCACGTAGCAGCTCACAACTGTCTGTAACTCCAAGATCTGACACTTTCACACAAATGCACATAGATTAAAACTAAATAAAATATTAAAAAAAAGAAGTCCTGACCTGTGCACTTAGGACAGAGGAAAATCAAAAGCACTGTAACTGCAAAGGAAGAGGATAAACTGCCTCTACTGACCAAAGATGCGATGTTACAAACAGAAAACCTTAAGGACCCCATCAAAACCTAGAACTGAGAAGTAATTCAAAAAGTTGCATGCCACAGAATCAGCTTATAAAAATCCAAAGTGTCTGGTGCACACCTGTAATTCCAGAATGTGGGAGGTTGAGGCAGATGGATAATAAGTTTACGACAAGCCTGGATTACATAACAAGACTGTCTCAACCACCATCAACAAGAAATAAGACCTAGCAGCATTTCTGTACTTCAACAAGGAACTATTTAAAGAAGAAATTAATAAAACAATCTCATTCAAAGTATCTACCAAAAAGAAGTTATAGAATAAATCCAACCAAAGAAGTGAATATTAAAATTACAAAACACTTTTAAAAGGAATTGAGGAAGACACAAATAATTGGAAAGAGAACTCAGTCATGGATTAGAAGAATTAAAATTGTTAAAATGTTCACAATACCAGAAGTAATCTATAGATTTTATGTAATCTTTACTAAAATATGCCATTCTTCAAACAATAGTGAAAAATAATTTCATGTAGAAATAAAAAGACCCAAGGAGCTATAGCAATCTTGGAGGAATCACACTTGCATTATGATACTGACATATGAGCAGACATATAGACAGAGAACAGAACAGCAAGTCTGTAAGTAAATATGTACTTATAACCAATTGATTTTCAGAAAAATTACCATGAAGAAAAGATAGACAAGATGATCTTTTTCAAAATGGTACTGGGAAAAATGTATATCCACATGTAGAAGAATTAAATTAGACCCTTATTTCTTACTTTATACAAAAATTTAATGCTATGCTGAAAAACTACATGGCTTTCATCTAGGGATAGCCTTTTTGTATATTGCCTGAAACATTGTACTACAAAAGTAGAAATGGATCAGTAGAACTGAATCAAACTAAAAAGCGTTTTGCATACCAAAGAAAATAGGAGAAAGTACTTCTGAAGCACAATTCTCTAAGAATATTTTGTGCTTCTATAATAGAATGCCAAGTAGTGGGTAATTTATAAGCAATACAAACTGATTTCTCATAGAGGTCTGGAGGCTAGGAAGTCTGAGATCAAAGTGCCAGCACATTAAGTCTCTGGTAAGAGTTTCTTTGTTGCATCATCCCATGGTGTATAGACTAAATGAGGGCCAGAAAGACACACAAAAAGTCCAAGATCTCTATTTTATAAGGAACTCAAACCTGAAATAATTGCATCAATGTACTCTTTGTGAGCAGAACCTTCACAGCCTAATTAACTGTTAAAAGTGTTACAATGTTAATTAAATTTAGGAGGCAACAAACATTCCATCTACATCAGGGTAGACATAACAAGAACTCAATTCAGTAGTAGCAAAGAAACAAGTTTCTTTGATTTTCAAGTCAACAAAAAAGAGACACCAGCCCTCCTCTTCCTGCTCCTCTTCCTCCTCCTCCTCCTCTTCCTCCTCCTCCTCCTCTTCCTCCTCCTCCTCTTGCTAGGGTCTCACTCTTCTTCAAGACAGGATTTCACTCTGCAGCCCTGTGTGTCCTAGAATTGTTATTAGACTTTGAACTCACAGAATTCTGCCTTCCCTCTGTCTTTTGAGTGCTGGGATTAAAAGCAGGTACCACTACACCCAACTTAGACAAAAGAGGATATCTAGATGACCAGTGAGTACATGAAAAAAAAAAAAAAAAAAAACACTTCAACAACAATAGGGGACTCTAAATTAAAGTCATAATGAGAGATCAACTCGTGTGTTAAAATGGCATTATCAAAAAGAAAAAATAACAATAGGTGTAAAAAAAGAGCCTATGACAAAATCCAACATCCCTTGATGATAAAAATCCTAATAGAATAGAACTTGAAGAAGCATATGTCAACATAAAAAAACTATATGACAAACCAGCCAGCATCCTAAATGGAGAAAACTTTTAAAGCAAATGCATTAAAAATCAAGAATGAGAGAAAGGTGTCCTTTGTTACCTTCATTTTCAGCACTTGCAGCCCTGGCTAGAGATAAGGACAAGAGGAAGGAGTTAAAAGGATACAAATAAGAAGTTAAATTACCCCTGTTTGCAGATGGTACGAAATTATATATAAGAAACCTTGAATAGTACACCAGAAAATTAGAAATGATAACAGTTTCAGCAAGTGGCCGGATACAAAAGTAACTTACAAAAATTAACATCTTTCCTCATACCAGTAATAAACATGCTGAGAAAGGAACCCATATACACATGCCTATTCACAATATCTTCAAACAGACAGATGGGCTGGGGGTGGGGAGAAAGCCCAGTATAGCTGCAGTGAAAAGTTAAACTTCTTAAGAAATAAGTGGAAGAAATCACTAGAAAATGGAATGCTCATGGATTGCTGGAATTAATTTTGTTAAACTGACTGTCCTACCAAAAGCAGTTTACAGATTCAATGCAATCTCAAACTCTATATGACATATAGAAACAAAAGCTTTAAATTTCATATGAAAATACAAAAAGTCATGGATAATGACAACAATTCTGGATTTGAAAAATAATAATGCTGGAAGGATTACCATACAAAATTTTTAAGTTATATTACACAGCAATAGCAATAAAAGCAGCATGTGTTGACACAAAAGTAGATATGTAGATCAGTGGAATGGAAGACCCAGTTTCAAATGCACACAATGCCAGCCATGAGATATTCAACCAAGATACCAAAAACACACACTGAAGGAAAGACAGCGTCTTCCACAAACCGTGCTGAAGAAACTGCGTGTGCACATGTAGAAGTATGTTAGATGTATATCTATTATCGTGCAAAAAATTAACTCCATAGAAACCAAAGACTTCAGTGAGAAACTAGAAAGTCTGAAATTGCTAGAAGAAAACAGGCTGTACCCTACAAGACACAGGTGTAGAAGAAGACATGTTTACTAGGATTCTATCGACCAGTCCTAACAATTGACAAGTGGGAGCTTAAACAACTAAAAGCTTCTGTATAGTAAAGGAAACAATCAAGTGAAGAGTGTATCTGCAAAGCAGGAGAGAAGCTTTACTGGGTACACACCCAAGAGAGGGCTAATGCCTAGAATATACAAAGAACTTAAAAAGATAAGGAATAAAGAAAAACAACCCAATAAAAGGGGTGCTATAAATCTTAGTGATTAAATGAAATTGTCCCACATAGGCTCAGGCATTTGAATACTTGGTCCCCACTTCATGATGCTAAAAGAAAACATATAACATTACGATTTTAAAGAAAAAAATGTTGTCACATGTAAAGGGAATGCCAGCATACTGTCCATGAGAATGTAAATTAGTATAAACATTATGGAAAACAACATGGAAATTTCTCAAAAGAGTATATGGAATTTTAAAATATAATTATCATATGGTCATTAGTCATAATATATTATATGCTATATGTCCAAAGGAAATAAAATCAGTATGTTAAAGACATTTCTGCACTCTCATATTCACTGTAGCACTATTCACAGTAGCCTAAATGTGGAGATAGCCTAAGTGTTTACCTAGGTGGGACAGATGAAGATAAGGTTGGTGGACGCAATGTAGCACACACAATTCAGCCTTAGTGCAATCCCATTGTGTGGGACAATATGGATGATAAGCCTGAAACATGTTATACTAAGTGAAATAATCCAGACAGATGAATTCTGTGTCGTCTTATATGTAGCATCTAACAAGCTGGACTCATAAAAACAGTATAATTGCAGTTACCAGGGGTAGGCTGGAGCTTTGGACAGACCAGGGAGATGCTGATCAATGGTGACCTCAGGCATGGGGAAACATTTCACCACAAAACATGCACATGTGTGAAGTAATGTATGTATGAGTTGATTTAGGCTTCCCGCAAGCTTTTTATATTTCACTGCATGCTAAATGTATCCAAAGTTTATATCTTAAGATAAAAGATTGAATGGGATTGCATTTGGGACTAGCAGCAAGTCATTAGGATGCTATTTACATTTGGATAGTAACATACTTGCTACGTCTTTTGGAATTCTTTCTAAATCACAGTAATTTCTCAAGTAACAATGAACTATACTTAAGCATTGACATGATGTATCAAATCTCATTTTTCATAGCATGAAAATGGGGCAGATAATAAATATCCTTCATGCTGCACCCCCTGACTGCCCCTTTCATTCCTTTGAAGATTTCCAGAGGCACTGGGATGACCTGGTAGGAAACAAACATGTGTCACTAAATGTTATTTGATCTGTTTTCTTGCCACATAAACTAAGAGTAGTCCCACCAAAATGATTCACATCGTGTGCTTAATTTACAGTATGGCTATAAACTTCCAGACGATTGTGGAGATATGAACATATACTGTAGCATCTACTTCCGAACGGCCAACAAAAGGACCTTCACGTATCCTTTGCACACTAGTGATAGCTGATGCTTTCTGTCTGCCTCCTGGGGCAGCCTTGCTTGTGCCCCGTGATGTCAGTACTTAATGGATACATTTTTTTCTGCACAGTTGCTTTTAATTTAGCTTAGAGGCGGAGATTAGTAGGAATTTTTGTGGTTGTTTCTTTTGGGTGTTTTGGTTTTATTTTGGACGCAGGTCTCATGCAGCCCAAGCTGGCTGGGAACTCGCTATGTATCCCAGGCTGTTCTTGAATTTCTGATGTTCCTGCCTGTACTTTTCAAGTGCTGTTATTATAGCTTACAGCAACACATCCAGTGTATGCTGGGGTAGGCCTGAACCCAGCACTCACTGCAGGATAGGCGTTCACTTGGCCAGCCTAGCTGCATTCCTGAACTCTCCTCTTTTAATAAACGACCGATCAGTTCTTTTTTTTTTTTTTTTTTTTTTTTTTTTTAAACCCATCAGTTCTTAATTGTTTCTGATATGAAGCCACTTTGGTGACAGCAAGGAGGTTGAGATAAGGTCTTGTGTAACCCAGGCTATTCTTGAACTGGTCATCCTCCTGCCTCAACTTCCTCAGCGCTGGGATTACCACCATTCCAGCCTATAAGGACTTTTCCTTTAGGACTATTGCAAAAATTTAGACAAGAAAAGAAAATTCAGAATAGAAAAAAAAGGATGTACATGTATTTCCTAATAGAACAGGACACCAATCATAGTGTTCTCCTTAGCTGAGAGCTCCCCCCAGTGCTCTTTGCATGTTATTGAAAGGGTTACGTTAAAAGTTACTGAGGTCTTCCTTTTGGGAAGTTTTTTAGATTTGCGTTGCACTTAACTTACTGTATTGATTTAGGAAAATGGCTTTCTTAACACAGCTTTAAAATACCAACACATGCATTTAAGTAGAGCTCTTGAATCTACTTAGCACGGCTTTCACAGTCCAACAGGCTGGAGTTTAGACAAGGAAGGGCAATAGTGTCCTCTCTTAACCAAGACAATGCAGGTTAACCTGTGCCCACACTCGCCAGCAATTCCCTTTTATTAGATGCCGATGCTATCCCAGGGGTTTAGATTTTGCAGTAGGGAAAATGATTGCTTTCTTTGAAGGACTGCTTTTGAGTCTGAAAATAATTGATAATATGTTTCTTCTCTGTGCCAACTTTTTCATTGTTTTCTAAGAAGGAGCACTTTGCTGTCTTGTCTGCACTTTTGTCTTTATGGCTCTGTACAGGTGATGGCACATTACTTGTAAATCTTTTCTGGACTATTGTAATCTATGAAGACACAATGATTCACCCTGATTGTGTCATATCAAAGCCACCCCCACGCATACATAATTTTTTAATAAAAATCAAATAGAAGGAATGCTTTTTAGCTTTGGCATCTGTAGAACATAACATGAAACAGAAGCCGTTTATCTGTCTTGTCAACATTATCACCTTTCTGAACATGAGAACTGCTGTGTCTTGTGGACAGAAAGCCTCACGTTGTTCCTTAGCTTTGCTCAGGTACCCTCTCGGCTGCATCAGAAGTCAGCCCATCCAGTTTTTCCCTAGGGTGGATTTGGACGGCGTGTTGAAAAGCTTTCTTTCGGATTTAAAGTCTAAACTGCCGCATATATGTGGATTTCCCATAAAGATGACAACTAAGCCGTGCTACTACACACAGGAGCTAAGCAGAGCAGAGACAAAGGTGGGATTCACTTTTTCTTTTAAAAAAACAATACTGGCTGATGAGTTTAATATACAAATGTTCTGCACATCAAATACTTAAAGTATTTTTTCCAACAGAAAACAACTCATACTTCACAATTTGTAACTAGGCAAGTGAGTTATGTAAGTAAAATTTCTACCTGCAACTACTCATTAAATAGGATTGACTCACAAGATTCTATTTGTTGCATAAGACATTCACATGCCAAACTCCAAATGCTTGAGGTAGTCTCTTATTTGTTAAAGGGAATGTGAAATTTAAATCTTTCAAATGTAAGATGTATATTTGATTTTTAAAATATTTTTCCTTTTTTTTCTTTTTTTATTATTAATTTCTTCAAATTACATCTCAGTTGTTAGCCCATCCCTTATATTCTCCCATTCTTCCCTTGCTCCCCCTTGCCCCCCATTCCCCTCCCCTATGTCTGTGACTGAGGGAGACTTCCTCCCCCTATATATGCTCATAGGGTATCGAGTCTCTTCTTGATGACCTATTATCCTTCCTCTGAGTGCCACCAGGCGTCCCCATCCAAGGGACATGGTCAAATATGGGGCACCAGATTTTGTGTGAAAGTCAGATCTCCTTCTCCACTTAACGGTGGAGAATGTCCTGTTCATCGGCTAGTCTGGGTAGGGGTTCGAAGTTTACTGCCTATACTTTCCTTGACTAGTGTCATATTTTGAGGAGGGCCCAGGGCCCAGACCCACCTGTAGTTTTCCAGGACCCTCTGGATCCTTCTATTTCCTCATTCTCCCAGGCTTCTCACACCTAAAGTCTCAATAGGATGTCCTCCCCTCTGACCCACTTTCCTGATAGGTAAGGTTTTCCATGGGGACGTACCCCTTGGGCTAGTGTCTCAATATAAGTGAGTATATACCATTTAACTCTTTTTGCTTCTGGGTGAACTCACTCATTATGATCATTTCTAGTTCAATCCATTTGTCCACAAATTTCGGAAATTCCTTGTTTTTAATAGCTGAGTAGTATTCCATAGTGTAAATGTACCACAGTTTCTTTATCCATTCTTCTACTGAAGGACACGTAGGCTGTTTCCATGTTCTGGCTATTATGAATAAGGCAGCTGTGAACATGGTTGAGCATATGTCCCTGTTGTGTGGTAGTGCATCTTCTGGGTATATTCCAAGGAGTGGGATAGCTGGGTCTTGAGGAAGCCCTATTCCCATTTTTCTGAGAAAGCGCCCTCGTGCAGTTTGGCCACCGCCTACCCCTTTCTTGGGTCTCTTTATTCTTTGGTAGCACACAAGCTCTCCTCAGCCCAGCATCTCACAAAGGCCATTTGTTGTTACTGCTCCTTAACCGTTTGCCCTGCCCTCTATTGCTGTTGCATTTTAACCTGGTACACAATAGTGTCTGATATGTTTCATACATATCTAGATGTGTTATTGGAGATTAAAGAGAGAGACTTCTGTGGAGTGTTCACCTGCACAGATTGAACTGTGGGTGCAAGCTTGCTCTCTAGAAGTTGGGTGTCTGCTACCCGCCAGGTGGAGTCAGGAGAGAACTTCTTGGGAGCCTGTCAGGAGGAAGGCATACACCAGTGTTTGTCTCTGGATTGACTTCACTAGGAAACCAACACACGTGGCTCCCTACAGGTGCACACGTGGGAGGAGAAATGGCAGTCTGGGGGCTCTGCTGCACCCAGACTTAGTAGAACAGGGAAGAAGACATGATTTGAAGTTAGACCTTGAGTTTCTATATTATTAGGGTTGGAAAGTTTTAAGGGGAGGAGAGTTACTTCTGGCTTTGCCCCCTGCAATTTAGAATCTGGCTTTTGTGGGTGTTGCTGTTGTTGGTTCCGCTCCTCCTCCGTTTCCCTTGAGAAAACAGCAGGCTTCCAGTGATATCAACCAAACAGGGCTAACAAGATGCAGTAAGGCTAGACATGAACCGCTCGCCAACACACACACCTGCTGAGTAATTGCTCGTGTAATCACATGCAGGTCCCTGCTCTCACCTTCCCTATTGTCCCCAACACATATCCAGAGAGCCACATAGCCATGTCACGACTTCCTGGGGATTTTGTTTGTCTTTACTCAGTGTACATTATTAAAAACTAGGCTTTAGTTATGTCCAGTTTTGAACTTTATGCAAATGAAAGCATTGTGTTTGTATTTCTGTGCCTGACTCTTTGCTTTACAGTAGTGTTTGTGACACTTATCCATGCTGTTCCACTAAGTTATAGTCATTCGCTTTCATTTCCATGCAGCTATATGATTATGCCATAGTTTGTTTATTTTTCCAGAATACCATTGACTGACAGCTGGATTCTTTTTTTTTTTAATATTTATTTATTTATTTATTTTTGAGACAGGGTTTCTCTTTGTAGCCTTGGCTATCCTGGGTTCCCTTTGTAGACCAGGCTGGCCTTGAAGTCACAGAGTTCCACCTGCCTCTGCCTCCCTGAGTGCTGGGATTGCAGGCGTGTGCTACCACGCCCGGCTGGCAGCTGGATTGTTTTAGGGCTATTTGCAGTAACGTGATAGTGAACATTCTAATGCACATCCCCTAGGAGTGTGTACATGAATCTCATAAATGTAGACTCAGTAAGTGTATTTCCAAGTTTAGGATATATGCCAGGCTATCTCCCAAAGTGCTTGTAGCAGTTGTGAACCTCTTGCTGTTGCTCTTTGCCCTTGCTCATATATAGTATTATCAATCTTTACTTCAGCAGTTCTGCAGATATGCTTACTAGCGTGTACTTTTAATGTGCATGTTATTGATTATTTATGTATATTGGTTATTTGGATGTCTGTTTTGAAGGGCTTGTCTACCATTTTTTGTTCATAGGTTTCTGACAGTATGCTAGGTATGAGTTCTTCATCAGCTGTATAGAGTGCTTTATCCCCCGCCGTCCTGCAACACTGCTGCCTTTCTCTTAGTGGTGTATCTTAATAGCAGCTTTAATTTATAGTCTAAACTACCAGGGCATTTTTTATGATAGCCATACTTTAGTCTCACTTTAAAAAATACATGTGCATTCCAAAATCATGCACGTACTTTCCATAATGTCTTCAAACATTCAGTTGTGATTTATTTTGTAGTATATTGTGATGTGGCGATTAGATTTTTTGTTAATTAAATATATATTTGTCTACACAATGATACTGAAAAGACCATTCTTTCCCCCAATATTCTAAAATAACACCATTCTTAAGACAAACATCTCCATGTGTCTCTGGTTTACTTATTTATTCTTGCACAAATATACTACACTTTTAGAAATGTTTATTTTTAAGCTTAACATTTATAGCAAATAGTATTGTATGAACACTAATTTTAAAAATATTTTTAAATATAAAAAAAGGCATCTAGCCATTTTGTGTGTGTGTGTGTGTGTGTGTGTGTGTGTGTGTGTGTGTGTGTGTGTGTGTGTGTACTTGGTAAGTGAACCTAGGACCCCAGACATAGTAGGCAAGCACTCTGCCATTGAACTCTTACCTGCAGTCCTCTATTACTCCTTGACACAGGGTCTCACTAGACTGTCCAGGTTGGCCTTGATCCTCCAACTTTAGCCTTCTGAGGTGCTGGGATTATAGACCTGTACCAGAAGCCAAGCAGCATCTTAGCTCTCATTGGTCCGTGCATCTCGTAGACATTTCATTTAAGCTTGTCAGCTTACGCTTACACTTAGGTATACCTACACGTGTATACATATGTATAACCACAGATATTACTGACCTACATTCAAATATACTTTAATATTTAAATAATAGTACAGGGTATATGTACTTATGTTATATTTATATTTAACATTTGATTGCTTTAATGTCATTATGAATGATTTATCTTTTATCTAAAAATATTTTTTTATTTCTGTTGATTTCTCTTTTGAACCCTTCTTTTCTTAAGAGTGTCTTTCTTAGGGATGAAGAGATTGCTTAGCAGTTACAAGAGCACATTTTAGGGACCCAATGCCTCTAGCTACTACAAATACTCATGTACACACACGTGTGTGCACACTCATACACACACACATGTATGTGCATATTACTACCACAACAACAACAATAAAAAAAGAGAATTTGGAATTGCTTATTTTCCTGGTGACTTGAACTTGACATTTTATGTTGTACATGGCTCAGCTTGATACCTTAAAGTGATAAGAGTCACTGTAGGCAGCTGGATTTTATTCCGCACTTTCTACTGAGGGCACTGGAGCCTGTCAGCAGGATAGCATTGTCTTTCCTTCAAACCCGGTGAGTCTGTGAGCCTATTCTGGAATAATTCCTGTGTTCCTCCAAGTTGTGTGGAGGTTGTGCTGACTGCCTTCTGTACTGGTCACAGCTGATAGACGACACTGCTGTGCAAAGACTGCCCTTCTGTTACTGTGCTGATAGTTAGGAGGGCATTGCTGTGCTCTGTAGGACACACTGACTGGAAACTGTATTTCGAAGTCTACTAGGAGCCACTAGCACTCGAGAGATCGCTCAAGTGGCCTACAGTCTCTCTCTGCAGCACCGTGTTTATTGGTCTGCTGTGTCACTTGGGCTTCTGTTTACTGTAGCCTCCTCTGCTATGGCAATTTGCTGACCTCTATGACCAAACACTACACCCATGTCATTGTCTTCAGCTGCCACACTGTCTTCATATCCAACTTACCAGAGCCAATGGCTGAGACTTTTTTTTTTTTTTAAGATCTATTTATTATTTATACAGTGTTCTGTCCCCATGTGTGCCTGCTCACCAGAAGTAGGGCACCAGATCTCATTATAGGTGATTGTAAGCCAGCTGCATCGCCCTCTTGAGCTCTCGAACTGCAGCTGACCTCTTACAAAGTTAAATTAGCGGGGAGCTCAGCCAGACTAGGTTCACCTTTAATTTTGGAAAACTTCAAAATTGCTTAAGAGAAAATGAATGTTAAGGGAGGGCAGAGTAGATGTTTTGAAACAAATACCATTGAGAATGTCCGTCTACCACATGCAGCTTTTAAAAAGCATTTTTTACATGCCCCAGAGTCATTACTGTACCCAAAAGAATGAACGGTAGTTCCTTACTGTCACCAAATGCCAGGTCACGACCTGGTTTTCATTTTTTTCAAGATTTACTTTTAATGTTTGTCAAGTTAAAATCTAAGCATGGCCACTTCAGATCCTTGGTTGTTATATCTGCTAAGTTTTCCTGATTCTACAGGTGCTTTACGGCCATTGCTTGCTGCACAGGAGCTCTTGCCCTGGTGCGTAGTCAGCATCTGGTCTGAGGCGGTGCTTCTTTGTGTGTTACGTCACTTAAAGCTAACATCGTCTTCCTGCTTCCACATGTCACAGAAACCAGGGCCCTGCTTTAATCAACATGGACAACGAGGTGCCACAAACAGAACCCGATTTTAATAAATAATGAAAATAGGATTAGTCATTCCAGTTACTTTTCAATTTTCCCCTCCACAGACATTTTATATCACAGCTGTTACTGCTAGTGTACACACATTATATCACCCTAAATTATGTTCTATCCAGGAGTAGCAAACATGGGGAGGGTATTGTGTGTGTGTGTGTGTATGTGTGTGTGTGTGTGTGTGTGTGTGTGTGTGTGAGAGAGAGAATGTGTGTGTGTGTAGTGTGTGTAGTATGTATGTGGTGCGTGTGTGCGTGTGTGTGTGTGTGTGTGTGTGTGGTATATGTATGGTGTATGTGTGAGAGTGTGTGTGTGGTATGTGCATTTGTGTATGTGTGTGTGTTTGTGTGTGTGATGTGGGGGGCTGTGTGTCTGTGGTGTGTCTGTGGTGTGAGGGCTGTGGTGTATGTGTGTGTGTGTTGCTAAGCCTAAGTATACAGATCTCTTTTTTTCTTCAACCTACATAGAGAGCTAAGCTGATAGATATGGATGTTTTAATGGTTTACAGGAAGGAAGGGACTGTCCTGATTTTCCCACACCAAATGCACAGAAGCCAGAGAAGGACTTTCCCCTTCAGGAAAAACCCAGGCGCATAGCATAGATAAGTGGCAGGCTTCTCCACTTCTTTTTAACAGTTACCTTAGCAGTGGGCCACCATGGGATATCTGTAAAACTTTAGTTTATGTAATTTTATCACTACACAAAGTTGTATGCATATATGTCAGTGCTAGAAATTAAAGCTACATCTTCCAATGACTGAGACAAGAGATAGGTGTACTGAAGCATGTGCTTTTTAATCAGCTCACAGCTTCACAAGGCTTCCGTTTGTCGACCATTTAAGAATATTTAAGTTCTGTGAATTATTTATGCTCTCATCTGCTGTTTACATAGGTCCTTTTTGTTGTTTTCTATACATCTTGAATATAAACCTAAAAGTTTCCTCCCCTTTGGCTATGTACAGCATTTAAAAATTGACACAGTGAGTAAATAATATATAGACAAACCAGAGAGCAAAACAGTCTCACCAGGTGTGCCCTCCTCAGACAGTGAAGAAAGCCAGTGTGAACATAGCCTATCCCAAGCACAGGCGCTCGTTTTCTCAGAATCTTGCACGGAGTTTGTCCCCACCCTAATCTGCTTATGGTTTTCCTTTGTTCAAGTAAGGGATACATTAAAAAAAAAAAAAACATACAGTTTGTGAAACCCAAGGATATAAAAAGGAAGTGATCTTTTTGCTTGTCCATAATTAATTTTAGCTTAGTTCTTAAATATGTTCCTTTCAAGGCAATGGGAAAACATTTGCTCTCCGGAACGACTCCATCAGTTTTGACAAAATAGCTCTTGGTATTTGGTAGAATTTCAACCAAATTTAAGAATCCTTTTTATGGTAGCATCTGTATGCTTACATAGCATGTATAAGCCAAGGACAGTGGTCTGTGGTGAAGTATCTTGGTAGCTTATGTGGTGTTCCCTGTAGCACATGAGCAGAGAATGTCTGCACTGGACACCCAGAGATCTAGTGAGTAGACAGTGCAGCGTCTGCCTAGTGACGGTTAAGGTCAGCCAAAGTGTTTTTTTTTTTTTTAAGATTTATTTATTTATTATTATATTATTTATACAGTGCTCTGCCTGCATGTACACCTGCAGGCCAGAAGAGGGCATGAGATCACATTAAAGATGGTTGTGAGCCACCATGTGGTTGCTGGGACTTGAACTCAGGACCTCTGGAAGAGCAGACGGTGCTCTTAACCTCTGAGCCATCTCTCCAGCCCCCAAAGTGTTTATAGTTGAACTTTCAGCAAAGCTGGCACAGGCATTGCTTCCCCCTCCTTTCTCCTTTCAAATAGTTGAATATGCTTCTCATTGGCAGGCTCAAGTCAGCAGCCTAAAGACAAGTGAGAAAACGACATTTCCGGCTTGGCAGGCTCTTGTTCCTAAGGGAGCAATAGGAAGAGTGGAGGCTTGGCCCCGGGCCATTGTGCCCACTGTGGGCAGGAGAGCTCTTCCTTCTTGTCTTTGTTCATATGGCTTGATGAAGGTGCTAGGCAGGGGTTACAGACAGCTGTTAGTTTATGTTAGCTCCTTGTACAGAGAGTATTCAGAAGAACCTCTGTACCCCTTTTCATTCTTCAGAGAGTACGAATTATGTTCTCCCAAAGTGTGTATACTGAAGCCGTGGTTTTTCCTAATTTTATGTCACTTCATTTTATGTGCCTTGTTATGCCTAGTAGATAATTGGACCAATTTTATAGTTTTCTGTGCCTGCTTGTAATTCTGACCTCCAAAAACTCTCTCCTAGTCTCTTCTCAGCCAAATTAAAAAACTGAAACTTAGTAGAAGAAAATCAGTTGTTCTGGTTTGCATATTATTTTTATAACTTTTACAGTTTTTGTCTCAAGCTGTAACATACTTTTAATCTGTAAGGGTAAGAAGATAAATCTATGGTCTACATTTCCTTGTCAACTCTATTACTTTACTTTCTGTTAATCAACACCATGAACAAAAGCAACATAAAGGTAGGAGGGTATTTGGCCCACCAGATAATGGTCCATCAATGGGAAATTCAGAGCAGGAATTCAAGTAGGAGCAGAGGTGGGTGCCATGGAGAAATGGTACTGATGGCTTGCTCTCCAGGCTTGCTAAGTTTGCTTTCTTACATAACCCAGGACTACCTGTCTAGCAGTGGCACCACCGAAATGAGTGATTAATCAAGGAAACACCCCCACAGACCTGCTCATGGGCCAATCTGATAGAAACACCTCCACAGGTGTGCTCATGGGCCAATCTGATAGAAGGAGTGCCTCGCCTGAAATTACCTATTCCCAAGTGACTCTAAGAACTAACTAGCATAATTGTCCTTTCACAGAGGCTAAAGCACAGCATACATTTATTTCAAAACACTTTCAATCAACAATTGAACAGATAAGCAAACTGTCATACACATGCAGTGGAATAGTCAATCACAAGAAAGGAAATTCTGATACATGCGACAGCATAGCTAAATCTTGAAAAAAATAGTATATTGGGTAAAATAAGCCTGACACTAAAGAAAATATTGTATAATCCCATATGAGGTATCTAGAATGGCAGATACATAGTAAAGGAAAATAAAGCAGGAATTACCAGAGTAAGGAGAAATGTGAATTACTATTTACAAAGTACGCTGGGCGTAGTGGTGCATACTTTTAATCCAAGTACTCTGGAGGCAGAAGCAGGCAGACTGATGTGAGTTCAAGGCCAGCCTGGTCTACAAAGTGATTCCAGGTCAGCCAAGGCTATCGTGTCTTGAAAAAAACAAAAACAGAAAACTATTTACAAAGTACAAAGTTTTTAGTTTTGTGTGGGATGAAGAAAAAGTCGGTGACAGTTCTATCACCCAGTTCAGTGTAAGTATGCGTGAAGCCTCTGAATGACACACCTAACATGGTTCTTTGGTAGCATTTTGTTTATTTATTTATTTGCTTGTTTGATTGATTGATTTTAAGTGTGGAGCATGCCACACATTTGCCTGTCATCCTTGTGCAAGGGCCACACTAGTCCCCTCTGTTGTCCCAGGGCTGGTCTGTGTGCTCAGAAGTGAGCATGGTAACATTTAATTTATGCACACACAAAGTGTTGAAAGAAGAGGCCATGCTTGATCTCTTTGTCCCCACCTAGTCAGTTTGACAAATACTTGCTGAGTTACTGCGAGGCACCAGAAACTGTGGCAGATGGCAAACAGAAAGGCTTAAGACAGACAACCCTGCCCTGAAGTCAAAATCTCACTTAAAGGGTCCACGCAAATGTTGTACCCACCCCTTCATTAGATTTCTTTTCAGCAAGTATTTCTTAGTAAGGTGAGAGGAAATAAGCCATACTCCTTCCACTCAAAGGTGTTCAGGGAGATAGAGTGAGCATGGACACTCAAACTGCACTGCCTCATGCTATGTTTTTAAATGACAAATAAATACTAACTAGTAACAGAACCTTGAAAAGTGGAAAGAAAAGCCATTTCGGGCTGACTGGTGGAAGACTCAGGTGGACATAAAGAAAGGAGAGGCAATGGCTTAGTGGTTAGGAGCCCTGAATGGTCTTCCAGAGGACAGGGGTTCAATTCCCAGCGCCCACATGGTGGCTTACAGCTGTCTGTAACCTCAAGTCTGACAGCCTTACATAGACCTATATACAGGCAAAACACTAGTGCACATAAAATAAATATATTTTTAAAGAAGTTCATGCTTTAAAAGAAGAAGAGGAGGAGGAAGAGGGAGCACTGGGAACCAGAAGCTTCCTTGAGCACATCTGGAAGGCAGTGTAGACACATCTGGTAGTTGTATGGAATTTTTACACTTGATTTACTTAGGGCTATAATGTGCCATGAGAAATGTGCACATTATGCCAGAAAGCTCATTTATATTTTCCTTTTCAACTGTTCTATGTATTTTAGTGTTGATTTACATTCTTATTCCAATACATTGTGTTTTCTTTCTCTTTTCACTTATATTACTGTTACATTTTTAAAATTTCCTAATCTCTATCCTTTCAGGAAAACAAAGTCAAACCGCCCAATCTGACGACTAAAAAACTCTTCCGAGCTTCTCTAACTCAGGCCACGTTGGAGAAACCCTCCGGGGCTCTGTGTTTCCGCCCACAGCCAGCAGCAGCCAGCCACAAGGTGGAGCCGTCCGCCAGCCAGCAGAGGGCAGGCCTGTTCGCAGCCGCTCTCCTGCAGCCAGGGTCTTTTCACGACCCAAAGCTCTCCTGGCCTCTCAAGGAAGCTCAGCTATATCTGGAGAACTCAAAGCTCATCAGAGAAAATACACAAGTTCAACGTAAAAATCTTTGCTCAGAAACTAACAGAGCCCCGGCATTCATACCGGTTTTCAAAAAGAAATCTGAGCAAGAGAGCAAAGACGGTTCAGCACTTGGTACGGTGAAAAGAAAGCAGAATGCGGTTACAGAACCTATCCTGTTGGCGCAGGAAACTAGTCTACCTCAGAGAAGCAAACCGAGTTTAGTTACAGCCACTCGGAAACAAACAAACCGTAACATTCACACTCGTGTTGGGAATTTAAATCCGAAACTCTCGAGACCGCCGCAAGAAAAAAGCAGTGAGTTCTGTGAGCAGAAGAGGCAACATTCCGCTTCTGCTATAGAGTGGACTGTGCACCCCAGTGCACAGCTGTCAAGGAGCAGCTGGAGTGTGGTAAGAAACAGTGCTGACATCCACACCAGCGCAAAAGAAGACCTAACAAGCAGAGCCATAACACAAATTTTAGGGAAAAGCCGTGAGTCACTAAAACTCAAAAGCCAGCCACACATTTTTGAATCAGACTTAGAAACTGAAGAGTCCCAACAGCAGCAGCTAGTAAAAAAGATTAAAGACACTGATGTAGCTGAGTGCGTCCTAACTGAGGGCAAAGCAGCCCACAGCCGCAGGCGGAAGGTATGCCCCGAGTCTTCAAAATCTTCTACAAAGCATCGCTCTAATGCACACAGGCAATCTAGTGCTTCTAACAACCAGGTAAAGTTGTTTTGGTTTTTTGGTTTGTTTGTTTTTCCAATCTGGAACATTTCATAGTTGGCTATACTTAAGATGGTTAAATAAGAATGCAAATAACTTCCCAAGTAGATGTGGAAATGTGATAATTAAGAAAGCCATCTCTGCCCCACCCCAACAAGGACATCTAACTCAGCCCTTCATGATTCACCCAGCACTGCAGAAGAGGGAGCCGGAGAAGTGCTGTGAGCCTGGGTCTCTGGACATGACATGGCCACAGCACCCAGGAACCCAGCACATATGGCAAGGGACTCACGGGTGCCCACCCACTCTGAGAAACTCGCATCAGCTAATGCTTGCTAGGGGGAAGGTAGCATTGCCTTCAGTGCTGTAATCACTGATAAGTTGCCCATCCCCCAGAAAATAATGCCCACCATGATCATGTGAGTAACCAACATTAAACTCAGTTGGTCACCCAAATAAATACCTCAAAGTGGGAGCAGGACTTGTTTTAACCAGCTTTGGAGGAAGAGAGATGAGGATTGGAGAGAGTGCTAGCATGAAAGTGACCACAATTCATTATACAAGTGTAAAAAATTGTCAAAGAAATTTAAAAACAGATACTAACTCTCTTAAGAAGCAAAACTGCTAGCAGCATGGTTAGTTTGTTACAAAATGCTGTTCTTCAATTTGATACAGGCATCTAATACAATGAAACTCAAGAATTCTCTCAGCACTCCTGAGGCCGAGTGCAGTGTGGACCAGAGACTGCCCAGCAGGTAACTGCACTGGTGTGCGCACATCTTCCCTCCATTACTTAGGGAGAGAGAGCCATGCTTAAATTAGCAAGGAAATAGGAACAGCACATCCTGTGACTGAGACTGTCTTACACGGTGTAGGCCCAAAACGGAATGGCACTGAGAAAGGACCCCTCAGGCTCCCTTCTCTTTAGTTGTCACAAACTAGGAAGTCAGGACCAACCCTACAACCACAGCAGCTGCCTGAATAGCAAGTGGATGGCCCCACTAAACTGTCTTCCTGCTTGGGCATGACCCAAACAACAGACCTGAAGTGGAGCCCCAGAGATAACAGTTAAGGTAAAGTCTACACCAGAAGCTCACGGTGCCGGCTGCATGTCAGCTTGAGAGTCAGTTCTCATTCTGGGTCCCTGGCACCAAGTCCACAAAACTGTACATCTGGAAATAACGTTTTATTGCTTGTTGCCACCTGTTCTATTCTAGGAACAAATACATTACTAAAACATCCACAAGTAGTCTTCACATAGAACTATTGGCTACATTCAGATTCTTTTGTTTGTTTTGTTTTTTGAGACAGGGTTTCTCTGTGTAGCCATGGCTGTCCTGGACTCTCTTTGTAGACCAGGCTGGCCTCCAGCTCACAGCGATCTACCTACCTCTGCCTCCCAAGTGCTGGGATTAAAGGCGTGCGCCACCACTGCCTGATTTACATTCAGGTTCTTTAAGAACCAACCAGAAAATGTCATTCTCTTCCAAATGCCATTTCTTCCTATAGCTAATATGATTTCCAACCTAATTTGAGTTACCTAAAAGGTACATAATCCTATTTCTATGTATATTATGATGTGGTATTTTATGTAGTTTTAAACATCCTCATTTTAATCCTCTCAAGTAGCTGAGGAAAATATTGTATATGCCTTAGAAATGGTTATTTGCATTTTTAGAGATCTTTTCTAGGTTCCATCTTGTCTTAGAAGTATGTCACTTTCTCATTTTGAATTACTTAATGCCTTGTACAATATTAACATGAACTTATCTATTAGGAAGTATAACATGAAAAGAAAACTATGGTTTCTATATGACAGCACTGTCACCCAGTGATAAAATTAATAGACACTTCTGTAAAAGGTTTTGAGTAATATGGAATAGTTCAGTAAATAAGTTTAAAACTGTGGGGCAGTTAGGAGCATTGGCTGCTCTTCCAGAAGACATAGGTTCAATTCCTAGGACCGACATTGCGGTTCACAATTATATGTAACTGCAGTTCCAGGGGCTCTGCTCCTGCTTCTGGACTCTGTGGACATCAGGCCTGCACCCACTGCACAATCATACGTGCAGGCGAAACACCCACACACATCAAATAAAGCCTACAATTGCTCGTTGCAGGAACGCTCACTCAGAGCACTGATGACACTCTCCCAGACATTGCCTGTGCGGACGAAGAAGGCTGCATGTGCTGCTTGGTGGCCTCTTGCTTTACACAATGATTTTCTATTTAATTTGTACATAGTATTTCACTGGCTATGGGTATGTCGTGTTTAACTGGCTTCCAATTGATGGATACTTAAGTTGTTCACAACCGTTCAGTATTACAAGTTATGTTAAGTTGTTCTATACAAAATATTGTAAATTACAAAATTTTCTTAGACATTACAATGTTTTTAATAACAGAGTTTCATTCTGTAGACCCAGCTAGCCTGGAACTTGCTGCATAGATCAAGCTGGCCTCAAACTCACAGAGATCAACTTGCCTCTGCTTCCCAAGTGCTGGCTTATAGACACCTTCCCTAATGTAGTGCTTTTGATAGTTTAAAATGCTTTTATTTTGTCATTACCATTTTTATTACTGAAATTGTTTGAAATGATTCTGTTTTATTGTCAGAGTCTTGGGGCGTCACAGATACAGTAACACAAAGATAGTGCGAAGAAGCTAAGTGCTGTCACACTATCCCCTCTGTTCCTCCCGAGGACTGTTTACTGTAACATTTTAAAGCAAATTCGAGAAATCTTACAGCTCCATTCATAAACACTTCAGAACAGAACATATAGTGGACTTTTAAAGGCAAGACTTCCCATGAATATTTATGCTGTACCTTTAGAATCCTCGTCTCCAAAGTAGCCATATTACTTGCAGTTACACGAGGAGACTCTCTATAACCCCGTGCTTCTCCATAACCCTGGGCACATTGTTTAAATGTCTATTTAGGGGTTGACGGTGTGCGGTATTGTCACTAAATCTCACTTTTGTCTTTATATGTGACTAATGGGAACCCCTAGAGACACAAGGTCAGCCTCGCTGCAGAATCACAGCCTTTACTGGGGGAAATCTCTGTGCCTAGCGTGCTTATTAGCCCTGCTAGGTCCAGGCAGTGACCGTGGTCTACTCCAGAAATGGCTGGACTTGCCCTGAAGGCTGCTCTAGTCTTTAGCAAGCTCATGTGGGCTGGTGGCTTGGGCCTAGCATTGTCTCTGTGTGAAGCAAGTGCCCAGAGCTGCCTGCTTGTCCTCCACAGACAAGTCTCTGACACTCACAGGGATTAAAAAAGAGGAGCATAAATGGTGCCGCTCTCCTAATGAAAAATTCCCTCACTTCAAATATTTTAGGCTTTTATTGGGTTTGATAGCATATAATTAGCATATATTTAAAAAGTCAAGCTCTTCATTGAAAATCCTACTATAATAACCCTTTATTATGTATATAAAAATAGCCAAAAACAAGTTTCAGTTGAGCTATGATTGTTAAATGTGGATGCTGCTGCTACCAGTTCATCAAAACACTGCAGTTGACAGAGTGACTATTCCTCCCACTCCTGAAGTTTTGCCTAGTAGTTCACTTTCTCTATGCCTTATACTTTCCAGAACTCCCTTGTTCCCAACTTATCATCCTCACTGGAAGAATGTACACTTGATTCAAAGCCCATTTTAAGCTCTCCTTTCTCATGACGTCCATGTAATGCACACCATCAGGACTTAGCAAATACTAGGACAGTGTTTTGCCTGTATACAAACATATTTGGTTTTGAGAGCAATGTACCTGTGTGTGTGTGTGTGTGTGTGTGTGTGTGTGTGTGTGTGTGATCAGCATAGTCATCCATGCATGGTTATTCTTGGATAAGCCTTGCCTGGCTGCTTCCTGAGGCTGCTCCATCACTGCGGCCTAGGCTGTGACAGCATCATATTACTCAACTCAGTAAACTGGTCAAAAGTGGGTCCACCACTTAAGCTGTGTGCAGCGTTCCCAGTTCTTCAAAGAGTCTTGGTAATAATCCCTCCTCTAGTAATCAGAACTACTTAGAAATGACAGCATAATACTTCTTTCTAGATGGGCATTATGTAGCCCACACTGGCCTTGAACTCACTATGTAGCAATGACCTTGAACTGCTTGATCTTCCTGCCTCTGTTTCCAGAGTACTAGGTATGGCAGGCTCAGGTTATGTCATTCTGGAAATCAAACCCAGGGCCTTGTGCATGTGAGGCAAGCATTCTACCAACTGAGCTATATCCTAAGCACTAGTATTTAATTTTTGATAAATGTTCATATATATGCAAGTTTTGTTATGCTAAAATAAGTTATATGAGCTTGTTTCCTTGTATAAATATATATAATCTACACATACACACCAAATTTCTGTGCTCAAAATTCACCAGAGAAATCAATGAAGATCTTGGTCCATGTTAAAGATTCCAGTCTGAGGGCTGCAGATAACTCAGCAGTGAAGAGCACTTGCTCCTCTTGTTGAGGATACAAGTTTATTTCCCAGCACCGTTTAGCTGCTCACAGTCATCTGTAACTCAGGCTTGGGTTCCAGCGGGATCTGGAATCTGACACCCTCTTGGGGCCTCTCAGGCACTAGGCACACACATGATATGCATACATACATGCAGGCAAAACACTCTTAGACATAAATTAATATTTTTAAAAAGACTTCAATTTCTAAAAGCTAAAATAATTGCACAACCAATTGGGAAAAAAAGCAAATTTTCCTTTTTTAGGTTTGGATGCTTTGTTTGTAATATGGACCCCTTCCAAAAATTCATTCCTTGCTTTTCAATTCTGCGTTACAGTTTTAAATCATAAATGATTGTATGTTTGCCTATATCCAGAGGCTTAGAAATCAACCACCACACTAAAAGGAACTTATGGAAATAGGCCAAAGTTAATGCCAAGACTCATATTTATAGTTATGTAAAAATGTTCCTCGGTTTATTAGTGCTCACTGTATTTGTATGTGGTTTTATATTTTATTGTATGTTCCATTAATTTTACTTCATTTGTATTTATTACTCACTGTAGCAAGTAAAAATGTTGAGCATCTCAGTAATTGGCTTCTATTTGACTAATTTAGCAACCAATTTTCACAATTTTCATGTTGCATATGATCTGTTTTTATGCTGTACTGTGAATATGTGACTATTTATAGGTAGTTATGAATAGCCAGTATAAGGACTTACAGATGCATGACCCTTATGTATTTATGCTTAGAATGTTCATGATGTATGTTATTTCAGATGACAAACAGTAAAGGCATTTCAAGTGCATGCACTTTTCAGATGTCAGAGTGACTGTACAGAAAAGTGGAAGAGCTTGAGTCCCCGGAAAATTCCTTTCTCGCTGTAGTTTATTTTCATATGAGCACTTGCTGCTAAGCTATGGAAACCAGCTTAGATCCTTAGTACATCATTGAGGTTTAATCTCAGAAGACCTTCATTTTTCTCTACAAAGTTATTCGTTCAAGTATTTGCTATGTGCCAAGCACTATTGAGGTTTATAAGGAAGTGGTGACACTGGCTTAGAACAGGGAAAGAACCTGGGGTTCAGGAGCACCAAGCAGTGTCCAGTGGCTGGAGTGAGAGAGGCCAGAGAGCACAGTGGAGCGATCGCCCTGGGAAGAGCACTGGCTTTACTTCAACTGGCATGGGCTCAGGCCCACAGAGTAGCCCCATGTGACAAGGCTTGGCAGGGCATTCTAGCTGCTGTGCTATGGGCAGGCTGGCCAAGGAATAGGAGAGAAGGTGGGAAACCAGTTCAGAATCGTACAGGTGATAAATGCCCAGACCATCATTGTAGTTAAGGAAGTTTTTAAAAAATGGTTCTGGATATATTGGGTAGAGCTCACTGGCTTGGGGGTAGGGGTTCTGAGCTGTCTAGAATGGCTCTAATATTCTTGGTTTGGATAAGATTTCTTTTGTTTTGTTTTGTTTTGGGAGAATATTTTGATTTGGTTTGGTTTTGATTTTCTTTGATACAGGGTTTCTCTGTGCAGCCTTGCCTATCCTAGACTTGATTTTTAAACTAGGCTGGCCTTGAACTCACAGAGATCCACCTATCTCTGCCTTCCCAAGTGCTGGGATTAGAAGTGTGCGCCACCATGCCCATCTACATTAAGATTTTTTTTTTTAAGCAAGGCAGTGGTGGCACACACCTTTAATCCCAGCACTTGGGAGGCAGGGGCAGGTGGATCACTGTGAGTTCAAGGCCAGCCTGGTCTACAAAGTGAGTCTAGGACAGCCAAGGCTACACAGAGAAAACCTGTCTTGAGAAAAAAAAATTGAAAGCAGACTTTGTAGTGGAAAGAACATAATGGACGATTAGGTTTCACAGAGTGTGGTAGGCCACTGGTGACCTTGATGAGCTATGGGTCAAGGATGTCAAGTGCTGGGGTCCAGCCTCCTTCGTCATGGAACCTGTGCTGCCTGAATCAGGCAGAAGCACCGGGTTTATGTGTCCCAATCCCTGCCTGATTCTCTTTCTATACCAGATATTGTTAGGGGACAATCTAATAGTAATTCTAAAACCTTGATGGGAAACTCCTGTATTTGTTTAAAAAATAGAGTGATTACTGCTTTAGCCAAAGTGTTTCAGTGCAGTGACAAACAAGCGCACAGCACCTAAGATTCACTAGAATTCCTTCTACTTTGAAAAGCTAACACAAAGAGAGGGAGGTGTATACATTTGTCTTTAAAAAGAAAAAATTAAAATTTGTAGTTTGGAAATAGCTCAGAGTGGTCTGACTGAGCACGGCCACCCTGGCTCGTATGTTTGAACACTTGGTCCCCAGTTGGTGGAACTGTTAGTTAGCAGTGTGGCCTTGTTGCAGGAGGTGTGTCCCTGGGGCGGACCATCTAGTTAGCCCTCTTCTTCATGGTTATGTCTCAGATGTACGCTTTCAGCTGCCATGTCTGCCTGCTGCATGTGTCTGCCTGCTGCCATGCTACTTGCCATGCTGGTCAGGAGACCCAAACTAAAGCCTTCCTCTTATGAGTTGCCTTGGTCACAGTGGTTTATCATGGTACTAGAAAACCAGCTAGGACATAGCTTATATAATTTATAGGCAGTAATCTAGGTCTTAATATCTTTGTACTATCATTACTTGCAAGACAATTTTTAAATGTTTACAGTTCATTTTCAAGTTCAAAAGAGCTTTTTGATGATTATTGTCATTTATACCAACCAAATCCTGAAAAATACATATGATAATAGTTTGTTAAATACATTTTGCAATTAAAAGTATTTTGCCACCATTTCCACTTAAATTTCATAATGTGATAAAAATGATAATTTTTTTTTTTTACTCTTGAGGCAAGAAAACAGATGAATTTCTAAAATCTGCTCAATCCAATGCATCTAACTAAGTGGCAGGCTCAGGCTAAAGTCCGTGGTAACAGCCACAAAAAAGTAAATATGCCTCCCCTGAGCTGAGTAAACCCAGAAGTTGCTCTGGTGTGTGACAAAGACCAGTCATTCTGAACACTGAATTCCAGTCACCTGCTCAGTGGCAGCTTCCCCTGTGCTTCCTTGTTCTACTCTCACAGGGATGGGCAAATGTGAGAGGGTTTTTAAAAAAACATTTTTAAGCCAATTGTGTGTATATGTGAGGGTACGTGCATGTGGACCCAAGTGTGCGCAGAGCCCTAGGATTCCCTAGGGCTGGTGCTGTGAGCTGCCAGTGTGAGCCACATTGGTGCCAGGAACCAAGCTCCAGTCCTCCACAAGAACAGTACACATCTCCCTGAGGAGTCAGCCAGCCAGCCCCACATTAGAGTTCTTATACTCTAAAGTCTAACCAGCTTCCGGTGCCTCCCCTCTTACACACACAACCCCTGTACAGCCCAAAACGTGCATGCCACGGACCGCTGGGAGGGGCCAGGTCCTGTGTGGTGCGCTGAGCCCCTCTCCTCCAGGAAGGACAATCCCCTTGTGGTTATGGAGCTCCAGTCTTCTTTAGGACAGTTGCTTTGCAGGGCAGAGATCTAGCATCATCCCAGGAAATGTGTTTCCGTCTCAGGAAATATAGAAAATGGAAGAAGAAATGACTTGTCTTCCTGATCTGGTACCTATGTGAGAAATTCTTCTGTTGGTACAGAGGCATTTCTCTGTTTAACTGGCAAGACTTTGAAGGAAGTGGTGCAGTTTTAGAAATAAATCTAGGAATAATCAGAGTTCTCAGAAAATGCCATTGCTGAGCTAGCTAGAACTAGAATATAAATTTTACACATGACCTACTGTAGCATGAAGCTAAATGGTCTAATTACATCAGGCCATTTGAGGAATTTTCATTAGAAAAAGTAATGAGTAGTAAATTGAGCTGCAGTCTTGGCCTATAGTTTGCCCCATATGACTTTTACTTGATGGGACTTGTTCTTAAAAAGTCAATTTATGTGCATTCTGGTATAAAGTATAAAGTTTCCAGTTTAGTTAATACATAATGAAGATACCAAGAGGCAGGCCTGAGAACAAAAGGTAGAAGTAGGAAGTTTCATGTTAGGCATACATATGACCAGTGTTGACCTGAAATAACTGTATCATTTTGGTGATTAGCTATAAAGAACAAGAAAGCCAGAAAAGTATCCTTTCATTAACTTAAAAAGCAAACATGAGTGTTATAGTAAGAGCTATGGAGAAGTAACCAGGGCTTAGCGTATCTATCAACTTATCAAATGCCCCAACCCCAAAATTACCTGGAGACGTAGGAGACAGACATGTAAAAGCTAAATTATCCACGAATGCATGGAGAAGCAGAATCTATGTATAGACAGTGTTGCAATGAGAAGAAATAGGTACCTTATGGACACCACCAGAAGCTTCTAAAATGCCTCCCAGAGAGCCCTGCATGGGCCATCTATCCCACACCCAAGCCACTTTCAAATCCCCAACTCACAGAAACCATGTGAGATAAACTTCATTAGTGTTGTAAGACACAGTATTGGAGGTAACTTGTTACCTGATGGAGGATGATAGATTCTGCAGCACAATGTAAGTGATGGCCAAGCTTGTCTACTCACTTGATTGGCTTGGGAAATACCTAGAAGATTAAGAAATGTGTCTATGAGTGTGTCTGCTAATGTGATTCCATAGTCTGTTAAGGGATCTGACCCAAAGAATATATTTAATCCATTGATGGGAGCAGACTCTTCGGAGGCAGAGAAGCTATGGAAGGTGTGGTGTCCTGTTACTTCTTCTTAGGCTCATGATGCGAATTGTCCTGCCATGCCCTCCTTGCTTTGATGGACTGAGACTGAACTAAAGAAAACTTTCCTCATTTTGAGTTGTTTATACTAGGCATTCTGTCATAGGAGAAAACTAACAACTCATTCAGCAAGCACTTGACACTGTCAATAGAAAAAATGGCAGCCTACAGACTGAGAAAAGACCTTCACCAACCCTACATCTGACAAAGGGCCAATATCCAAAATATATAAAGAAATCAAGAAAATAAATAACCACCAAACCAAATAACCCAATTAAGAAATGGGGGTCAGAGCTAAACAGAGTTCTCAAAAGAGAAATTGCAAATGGCTGAGAAACACTTAAAGAAATGCCCGGAGGTCCTTAGTCACAAGAGAAATGCAAATCAAAACAACTCTGAGATTCCATCTTACACCCATCAGGATGACTAAGATCAAAAACTCAAGTGACAGCACATGCTGGCGAGGATGTGGAGAAAGGGGAACACTCCTCCACTGCTGGTGGGAGTGCAAACTTGTACAATCACTTTGAAAATGAATCTGGCGCTTTCTCAGAAAATTGGGAATAGTGCTACCTCAAGACCCAGCTATACCCCTCCTGGGCTTATAAGCAAAAGATGCTCTACCAAACAAGAACATTTGCTCCTCTGTGTTCATAGCAGCTGTATTCATAATAGCCTGAATCTGAAAACAGATGTCCCTCAACTGAAAATGGATAAAGAAGCTGTGGTACATTTACACACTGGAATACTACTCAGCTATTAAAAACAAAAAAATCTTGAAGTTTGCAGGCAAAGGGTGGAACTAGAAATGATCATCCTGAGTGAGCTAACTCGACCCAGAAAGACACGCATGGTATATACTCACTTATAAGTGAATATTAGCCCACATGGATGTCCTCTGAGAGCCTCCACTTAGCAGGGGATTGGGACAGATGCTGGGACTCACTACTGGACTCCAGGTGAGAGTGGTATGGAAGAATGGGGAGATAGAAGGACACAGAGGGTCCAGGATCCCCACAAGAAGACTGTCAAGACTGGTGGATCTAGACTCAGAGGGGCCTGCATAAACTGCTGTACCAACCAAGGACAATGCATGCAGTGAACCTAGACCTCCTGTTCAGATCTAGCCAATGGACATCTCATTATCCATGATTGGTGAGGGTAGCAGGGAGCCTCTGACATGAGCTCTGGTGCCATGATTTGATCACCCTCCCTTGGTGGGGAGGACCAGCAGCACTCAGAAGAAGAGCAAGCAGGCTGTCTAGATGAGGCCTGATAGGTTGTGGTCAGGTTGTGGTCATATGGTGGGGGAGGAGGTCCCCTTCTGTCAGAGGTCTAGGGGAGGGGAATAGGGTGAAAGAGGGAGGGATGAAATAAGTGAAGGGATAACAATCAGGATGTAATCTGAAAAAATTAATTTTAAAAACCCTCTAGGTGGCTCTCTACTGCTTTTCTCTTGAGAATCACTCTTGCATGGTTTGGGGCCAATGCCTAAAAGTCTTCCTAGCTTACAATGCTGAGACTTATCTGAGAAACAAGTGTTAATTTCTCATAGTTACCAACAGAAAGCCTTCATGATCAGGAGTCCAAAGTCTCTCAGAGAAACACATTTGCCTGCCGCCATGACCTCCAGATCTGTGCAGTTGGTCAGTGGTGAGGAGAGAAGCGCTGGGTGCAGAAAAACCCTCTGTGTGTGCTGGGGGCCAGTGACATGCCTTCTCAGACAACTCCACAGAAGCTCCACAAACTTGTACAAAGGGAATTAATGATATGGCCTATTTTCATAATGTATCATAAAACAAAAGACTTTTCTATGGCATAAAGTGGAGCAGTCTTGGTACCCTCCAGAGCAATAGTTCTGTCTCCTCTTTACTTCCAAGAACTAGCTTTAGTACTTTGTAAGCCAAAAAAAAAAAAAAAATCCCCCCCACACTAAATATAGGGCTGTGGAAATAAAACAAAGGAACAAAGGAAATATTTTTGTCATATTTTTCTCTGACCAGATTCACCACATTTCATTAGTTTGCTGCCTCCCATTGCCTTGCATTCCCCAAGGAAATGATGAGATGAAACTGAGAAGAGCAACAGAAAGCAGGACACCCGATACCCCAGGCTGCAAATACCCAATCAGGTCAAGCAATGATTAAATTTAGCTCTCGTTAACCTGATTTCAAGTGCAGCTCAGTTCTGAGGGATGATTAGAAACAGAGCGCTTATTCCACATTTTCAGGACACATGGCCTTCACTTTCCCTGCCTGACAGGAGCATAGCATGGCACAGGCAGGATCTCCCCACCGAGACCACTAGATGGTCCACCTGCTGTATCAGCTCAATGAGTGCCCTGTGGTCAAGGAGAACATGGACCAGCACTGCTCGCTGCCCTCCTCTCCACATGCACACTTGGATGCTCACCACTTCTACCTGTCCTGCCTGGGGAGGGAGGCACAATGGCCACCTCACGCTGGGGACCATGATGTCCTTGAGACTGCCTTGCTCAAAAAGAGGCCTCAAAGTGCAGAGAAGCTGTCTGAGTCCAGAGTGTGGACGCTGAGACATTCGAAGTTGGTTCTCTAACAAGGCTGTGTAGTTTCTTCGGGGGAAGTGCTGGGATTCAGGGGATAAAAAATGGGGATTTTCAAGTCAAACTGTTTTACTGGTTTTGATTAATCTGTAATTTTGCTGAAGAATGGAGATGTGCCAGGTGACTTCACAGCATCTCTCCAACCTGCCTGCTGTGTACTGGGTGGCAAAACATTAGAGCAGAAAGTTGCCTTCCCCCATAATTTACAAGGAAGGAGCTGAGGTGTAGAATCACATGGTAACAAGAAAATAGATGGCATTCCTCTAAGGTCTTATTTTGCTGCCTTAAAAAGCTAACCCCTTTTGTTGTGAAAAATATCAAAGACTTAAACAACTTTGTGTATATGTAATTTAAAGAATAATATTCATTACAACTCAGCAAATGATAGTGAGTGATGAGAAATAAATATGAACAAGTGAGCAATAATAACAGTGAACCAGCCAGGGTATATATGAGACACTCCCACCTCCCCCACCCTCATTCCAACAGCCGCTCTCTTGAGACCATGGGAAAAGCGAGTTATGGGTGCCTGAGGGTTCCCGAGTGGTCCGCAGGTGGATGGTGGCATTATTTGCTGAGACAGCGAACTCCAAACTCCATTTGGTGAAAAGAGGAGGGAATGTCAGGTCCTGACGCATTTGTTCCTGCACAGGTCAACTCTGAATTACTTACAACTCATTAAAAGAAGTAAGCTTTGGGGCTCAGAACACCTCACTCACAACCTTCCCTTGAGTATATTTATCCTACTCTCATGCTCAGCTGCTATAAGCTGCTAACGCCTTCGTAGCCAGCAGTAGGTACAGCCATACACTGGGAGAAAAGTTCCTGGTAAGATGGTGCAGAGTTAAAAACACTCACGGAGTAAAGCCCTATGACCTAAGTCCGATCCTTGAAGCCCACTGTGGAAGAAGACAGCCAACTAGTGCGAGCCGTCCTCTGACTTCCGCATGGTGCTGTGGCGTGTATGCAGACCCACAGGCAAAACAGACACAGAGAGACACACTGTGTGTGTGTGTGACCTTAATTTATTATGAATTTTAAAAATCCTTCATGAAAATGAATTGGGAAATTTCTGCCCAGTAGCCTCCCAGAGTTACAGTGTATGCCCCAGCCTTCATCCATTTCCCAAGGTCACATTGTTCCACTTAAAATACTACATCATGAGAAGCACTAACACTTGCATGTATGCTGCGCTACCCGGGACCCAATTGGTTCCTTCCTTAGCCCCGCCCCCACCGTCCTTAGCCCCGCCCCGCTTTCCTTAGCCCCACCCACCTTCCTTAGCCCCGCCCCACCCGACTGTACCTTTATTTTGCCTTTGTTGTTGTCGCTTCTCATTTTTCAATAGTCTCTCTCTTTCCTTTTTGAGTCATCTTTTCCAGTGCAGAGACGTCATGCCTCCTGGCTTTCCCAAAGTCCAGAGATCTCTTTTAGGGTCGCCCCGTAGGCTCTATGTACCATCTCCACAGAAATAAGCAATAACATAATAACAGTGGAGCCCAAATCCATCTGTAGGGAAGACAATTGTTCTAATAGTTCCAAGAACCACGCAGCTCTGACCACAGTAATTGCAGCCTGCTGCTGTTATGCAAAGGTGGCCAGGTCCCAAAAGCCAGAGTCCAGAGAAAACGCTCTCCGTGCCAGAGTGGGCCTCATGAAGGGAGAACACAGGTCTCAAGTTTAAACCTAAGCCCCTATGCTTGAAAGGCGAGATGTTGTCACAAATTAAAGTCTTTCTTCACTGAAGACATAGATAGAGATATATAAATCCTGAGATCTTATATCACCCCAGGTCATAGTTCATGGCTGTTGTTTAATGAAGAAGAAAAACCACATGTTGAGACATGAACATGAGCCAGACAATGTATAGCACACTTTGCTCTCTTTATGTAGCCCAAGTCCCAGGGGTATCCACTGTTATGTAAGCCAGCCCCAGGCCCCCCAGGCTTCTGCTCAGCTTCCAGAAAGTGGCCCTTCAGATCAGGTCTCTAACGCATTGGAATGGTAAGTCTGAGACACTGTGGCCATAGTCGCACCACAGCTGTTCTGTAGCACCATTCAATCACATTGCATAAAGGCAACGTCAGCCATGCTGTGAACAAAAAGTAGAAGCAGCAGTTGATGGAAATACGGTGAGGAAATGCTAAAGTCGGTCTGGATATGACGTGTCTACCGTTAGCCTTAATTCACAGCCACCATGATGACCCACAAAAGATCAAGTCAGCCAGTATGTCAGCGCGGATAGGAGGGAGCCCTTGAAGTCCCAGCCCCATCGGGGAGAAAATCATTGGTAGTTAATGGCTGCTGAGGGAGAGACAGTCACTGTCCTTTAGAGCAGTGGCTGCTGGTAGGTTGCTTGTGGCCCAGGAAGTGGCCACACAGCAGTGCGCACATGGTCAGCACTGCCTGTACTCAGTGTGTTATAACAACAATAAACAGGACACGGCATCAGGAGGAAGACAGGGTGAGGGGACTGTAGGGGGAGCTGGGAGGAGGTAGAGGTAGGTGAATATAATCATACCCATTGAATAAATATATGAAACTTTGAGAGACTGAAAGTAAATTATAAAAAGAAGTTAAACCCCAAAGTCTGTAGCTTAAATTCCTGTAAACGCTTAAAACCACCCAATTTTAAGCAATTTGGTAACATTTTGAAAGAAGAAACATAGTGACTTTTTGCCTCTCCGGAATGTCATAGTTTAAAAGAAGAGGTGGGAAGGATTGGGAACAGCTGGTGAGCAAGTGTAACAGCCATTTGGGACGTTGCAACAATTTTAACCTAAAACAGCTTGGAAGCTCTTCGCATGTTCCTTTGAAGTGTATTTCTTCTTCGGGGACTAAAACCATGGTCTCCACCACTGAGCTGGGAATTCATAGCACTTGTGTCCCACGTCTGAAACATCACGTTTATGTCTCTGTCAACATCTTGGAAAGTTCTGTGGCAGTGATTGCCCCGTGCTCCACTTCTCCGGCCAGCTGCAGCTTTGACTCCCACAAGTCCTCACTCAGCTTCTGCCTGATAAGAAGAGATACCAGTCCGCTTGTAATATCTCTAACGATTCTAGGAGCTTCCATATGCATGACGTGACCAGGACAGGGCAGACAGTTCACCTTCTCTCCACATTAATATCTTTTCTACTCTGCGTGAACTGTTGGCATAGCTGCTGTGTGTTCTGCCACCGGATTTGCTCTGGTACAGCCAAAGTCCCTTGAGACATTTATACAAGTTTTCTAAAATAAGGCCACTTATAAATGTCACTGTCACGAATGTGGCTCAGGGTTCTAACTTTTCAACAAAAATATGTTTTGAATGTTTCCACTAGCTTTCTGTTACAGAATTTCTCATATCTTCAAGGTGGACTTGGGAGACTTGACTGTGGGTGGTGTTGAAGCTGATGGACAGTTTTATCAAAGATGATTACATGGAAAGAAATTCACAAGTGAATATATTTAAAGGAAGCAATGGGAGTGGGGAGTGGTGGGGAGGTGGCATCAATGAGGCGGATGCTGGGTCAACAAAGAGTCTCCTACTAAAATGTTAGCTGCGCTGAGTCCAGAGACCCTGAGTGAGACACACCATGGTTGCATACTCTGCCTGTTGACCACTTAGAGCTGCAGGGCTGCAGAGCTACAGGGCTGCAGGGCTGCAGAGCTGCAGGGCTACAGGGCTGCAGGGCTGCAGGGCTGCAGGGCTACAGGGCTACAGGGCTGCAGGGCTGCAGCTTCTGTAGTTACCAACAGACGTGGGCTGCTCTACAGGACCCAGGCTCATGCGAAGAAGACTGGCATGTGGCATGATGAAAAGCAATGGTGGGGCGTGCTGGTCTTCCGGGGTGTGCCTGTCTCTAGATCATTAGAGAAGAGTCCTCTGCGGGCTCCAGCTGAGAGCAAGAACTCCTGAGAAATGGATGGGGAGACGAAAAAAACCTGACATTTGCAACTGAAGGTGTACTGTGTTCCAGGTGTTTTGACAGGAGTGAGGAAACCAACTTGGCTAGAATGGAGGAACGTGAAAAGGGCTGAGAGTTCAGGTAGCAAGCTGTGCTGGGCCAAACCATAGCATGAGGCCTTTCCAGACTAATGATTTTATTTCATACATCTGCCACCCTTCCTCCAGTTTAAAAAAAAAAAAAAAGACATCTTCATGCTGAAAGTAAGAGAGAGTAGGGAAAGGGAAAGAAGAAGAAGAAGAAGAAGAAGAAGAAGAAGAAGAAGAAGAAGAAGAAGAAGAAGAAGAAGAAGAAGAAGAAGAAGAAGAAGAAGAAGAAAACAAAACAAAAACCCAGAGGCAGATGTTCTCCAGCACTGGGATCCAACAGCAGTCACCAGATACCTCCACCATCCCCTTGGATTCATTCAGCAAGTATCTCTCCAGTACACTGTGTCCAGAGTGCTTTGAATGTTGACTTATAGCAAATCACGAGAATATATAATATACGTTATCCAGAGAGCCCTAAACAGAGACCTTCCTAAAAACCTTGGCAGAAAACAAACAAACACACAAAACCTTAGATATTTGAATGGGTGGCAAGTCTAGTGTCTCCTTCCAGTGGCTGGAAGCCATGCAGATGACAGAGCAGCAATTTCGTCCTCTCCGCAAGGAGATCTGGCATTCTTGGTGGCTCTCTGGGCTTTCACTTTAGGGATAGAACCTTATGTCCACATCCCAGCATCATGACCACATCCCTTGGCCCATCCTGGTCGGCCTTTCATGCTGTGCCCACACTCTTTGCTCACAGCTCTGCTTCAGGGCAGCAGGCACGAACCTCATGTGTTAAACACGTGACCGGTGGGGAAGGACGTAGTGTGGCCTGTTCCTGCGGGCACTGGTCTTCAGGGAAGCCACAGACCAATGGGAAGCCAGGAGTATGCCCCACACACTGTTCCCTCAGCCATCCCTGGTAGTGTGGGACTCACCCGTCGCACTGGGGAGGGCAGTCCATCAAGTCCCCAGGCGTGTAGCTGTCCCCAAAGCTTGGCTTCCTGGGTTAGAGTGCAGTTCTTGGCGTCTCAATTCTTGTCCCCAAGGCGATTGAATTAGCAACTTCTTATGATTCCCTATATGTCCTCACATGTGTCTCTATTTGGACTCCGCCTCTCCTCTCCCAGGAAAGCAACTCCGATGAAGGTCATCAGAACCAGTCCTTAGCCTGCCTTGCAAGTTGCCAGGAACTAATGATGTGTCTGCAGCCCCATGATCAAGGTAAGCTAATTCCTGGGTCAGGGGAGCTATTGGTTCTGTTCCCTGATAGCTGTCCAAATACAGAAATCCTCAACTTCTCCGAGTCCTTCTCTGAACGCAAGGCCTCCAATCGAGTGATGAAAAGCTTTACTCAGAAATCTAAGGAGCTCAGGGGAAAATCTCCTAAAGACACTACCAGTATCCGGGATGCCCAACAGCAAAATTCAGCAGGCACGTGAGCTGCACGCTGGCTCAAACACACCCCCTGGCTCAGAACTCAAGCCTTAGATCCAACCCCGAGGACCTGATTTTCAAAGAGACTCTGACTTTCAAGATGGAGAGCAGCGTGGACAGAGGAAAGCTGTGCAGAGAACAGAGCTGCAGAAAGAGGACAACTTCCAAAACACGGTCATTAACTTTCTCAGAGACGAGGGAACTATTTTATCTACAAACACAGGTAAGATTATTTCTCAGAAAGAAAACAGCAATAAAAGAACTCCTGGTGGCTGAAGCAAAATTTAAAATTCATAGAGAAATTAGAAGGTGGAAGTGAGGATAGAGCTGTTTGTGATCACACGGTTCCCTGTCAACAGCCATAAGGGGACGGCAGAGAGTTCTCCCTGCCCTCAGCAGTATTATACACCCCAGACACACGGAGTAGCCTATGATCCAGAGATCTGGTAGTTGAGAGGACTGTTCAGTGCTTAGAAATGGTCCGAAGTCAGACAATATTTCTTTCTTCTTTCCCCAACAGTGTTAGCAGTCCCCAACATCTCAGCTCTTGCTTCGTAGTATCTGTGACCTCCTTTACAGAGACAGAGTGTAGTGGGCAGGTCAGGCACAGCCGACAGGAATGGAGCAGTGCCATAGTTCATGATGAAGGCGGAGCCTGGGCGTGTGGCCTCTTCCTTCTATTTCCTTAAACAGTCGTGTGTCACAGAACTCTGTTTTTACCTGTCAGACCTATGCGTCTTATTTCCTTATACTATTTGTTGATATAGCATTTTAAATTTGTGGTGAGATAGTATATATTCTACACAACTCATAGGTTATGAAAGAGGGAAAACCACATTTCTTCCTCACCCTTGACTCCTACACATGCAGTTTGCTCCCACTGTCAGATAGTTGTCAAAGTCTTGTATTCCCTTCTAGTGACATTTCCCACGTATACAAGAATGTCCCTGCTCCCCCACACCCACTCTCCACAGTAGCATCTCCAGTGTCCTGGTCATCCTCTATCAGGAGTCAGTATTTGGAGGTCAGATTTGTAACCATGCGTTGCCTAGGATCCCCTCTGTCAGAGTCTGGATGTTTAGCCGGCCCTCTGCTGGTGAACACGCTAAGCCTTTTATCTTCACTGCTGTCTCACGCTTTGGGCATTTCCCACCCTGTGCTGGGGATCCAGCTGAGGCCCTCATGTGCTGAGCAAATGCTTTACCTCTCAGCTATGGCTCTAGCTTTATTTTCACTCTTTGAACATTATATGCCACAGTGCAAAACCTACTCTCATAAATATGCTACTTCTCACATCTGCCAGGTTATCTGCTATATAAATTATTTAAATGTAATTTTTGGCTCAAAGGAGAAACACGTTTTAAATATTGGCAGACACTGTCAAATAAAACCACATGTCTCAATGCTGCTTATCACAGTTTTTTAACACTGAAAAAATAAAAACGACTGAGAAAAAAGTGATGAAAAATAAACCACCAAATATGGCATACACGGAAAAGAATATATAGATGAGGAAAAGTCCAGAAACTAGACCTAAAAGAAAGACGTGAAAAAGAAGTGAGAAAGGTAAGAGAGGAGAAAAGCTGGGGCAATCCTAAAATATGAAAGAGGAATGAGAATTATTTTAAAGAGAATTATTGAAAGGACTAGTGCAGGGTATCTTGGGGAAGTAAGAGCCTTGGTCTTAGGCAGAAGAACCCAATGCTATAGGGAAGTTTCACAGCATGTGCAGAGTCAGAAGAGTGGAGAACTTTGTTTTGTAACCCAAAAAAATTTCCAGAAAGAAAAACTAAGCAGCTACAAGCAAACAGAATGTTGAGCCCCATCACAAGGCAACAGCAAAGGTGATGACAGGGGAGCAGGCTCTTCTTTGCTCTGAGAGTAAAGTCAGTGTCTAGCCCTGCACGATCGCCTGTGCTCAGAGCACACCAACAATGGGTCAGACGAGCAAGGTGTGAAATGATTTGTCTTCATGTCCCTTTCCCAGTGACTGGAAAACATGCTCCTCTCAGACAGGGCAAAGGGCACTGCTGGCCTGGGAATCAGACTATCTTGGTGTTTCCAGCACTGCTCTTGTGCCTTGTGTAGGAAAGCGGCAGTACACCAGGTGGTAGGTTTCTTACAAGCAGCATACCTTTGGTCAGGAATGTGCATCCTTGTGATCCATCTGGCCCTAATAAAACAGGGCTGGCAGCCCTGGAAGGTGGAGACAGCTAGCACTCCCTCACAGAGAGGACTCCAGGGGTGGTGCCGGAGTGTGGCAGAGCAGCGTCAGTGTCCGTGGCCGTGCCTTGCATCCCAGCCTCTCTGACGGCCTATGCAGCTGTGTCCTCATCTGGGAAGAATCTGGAGGCTTCAGATGTTCATTTGGATGTTAACACTGGTGCCCAGACAATTGGTCAGACATTAATTCTTTCTCTTTTGCTTATCAAATCCCATGTTCACTCCTATTGAGCTAGTTTACAATTCATTATTCTTTTGCTCTAGGATCTTGTGCAGGATACTGTATTTCATTTAACATGTACAATATTTTTCAGAGCTAGACATCATAGCAAGGGCCTTGTGACCCTAGGCAGGCACTCACCACGAAGCTGTGCCCCAGTCCTCACAGACAGACAGGTTTCCTAGGGGAATTACTGTGCACTGCAGTGTGCATATAGTCTCACTTAAAGGAACTGAACGTGCTTCAACAGAAAGAAGGAAATACCAGGTTTTTTTAAACAATGAAGTTTCCTTTTGTTGAACAGATGAGACTTAATCAAATAAACCCATGATCCAGAATATTATAGGTAAGTACACACACACACAAACACGTACACACCCACGCACACCCACGGTCATCATGACATAACTAGAAGCAACATAAAGTTCCAGATCACAACATAATAAAACTAGAGCTTACAATTACAAACTAGGAATTTGAAAGATACAAACAAGAATATTTCAAGCAACCTGGCTTCTTAAGAAATTCTTGTCCAGGTGTGGTGAGGTACGCTCTTAATAATAGCACATGGGAGGCAGAGGAAGGTAGATAGATCCCTGGATTCTAGGCCAGATGGAGATATATAGTGACACCCTGCCTCAAAGAAAGTTCTGGGGGATGGATCTCAAAAGAATACTGATTTTATATTTATTTGAGAGCGATAATATAGCATATGACTGAGTATAGCATAGTATGTAATTGAATGTAGTATAATATAGTAGATAAATGATTATGTTGGGAACGTGTGTGACACAATGAATGCAGGTTTGTATGAAGAAGTCTCCCAAAGTTTCATGTATCTGAACACTTGATCCCTACTGGGTGGCTCTGGAGAAATGGAGCCTTGTTGGAGGAAGCAGGTCATGTGGGCAGGCTAAACATTTGTAGCCTGGCCCTACCTCCTGCCTCTCGTCATCTCACTCTCACATGTTCTCTCACGCTCACTTGTTCTCTCGCGCTCATGCTCTCTTTCCCTTTGGCTCTCCTTCTCCCTCTCCCTCGCTCTCGCGCTCCTGCTCTCTCACTTCCTCTCACCCTCTTGGTCTCTCGCTTGCACTCCGCTCCGCTCTCCTTGCTTCCTGTGTGTGAAGGAATATGACCAGCTCTCTGGTGGCATGCCTTCCCTGTCCTGGTGGGCTCTTTCACCTCTGGAACTCGAAGACAAAATAAACCCTTTCTCCACAAAATTGTTTTGTTTCCAAGTATTTTATCATAGAAATCGAGATGTAATATAACAGTAAATGATTAAAAGAGAGTGAGATATGGGCAGCCTTTAAAGATAAAAATGAGGATATTTAAAAACAAATAACAGTCTTTGACCATAGTGATTGATGGCAAGAAGGACAGCAGTCTGAGGTTGACAGAGCAGCTGGGCATGTCCTTGCAGAGGCTTCTGGACTAATGGCCCATGGCCCCACGCTCTTCTCGGCTGTAACTGTATAAAAGGAAAGAACCCTTCATTTGGACTCTCAATTTTTTTGTGGGTACCCTCTGGTGTGACACAGATTCAGGATGCTCTCGACATCTTCTTCCAGCATGGAAGGAGTTACAGGAAGTTTTTACAGCCAGCCCCAGAAAAGGAATCACAAAACAATGCACTTACCAAATATACTGGTGGTGACATCCAGTGTGTGGACATATTTGTCACCATGACAGAACACCTGACAAAAACAACCTAAGGAAAGAAGGAAGTGTTGTGGTGTGCTAGGAGCCTTTTTTTTTTTTTTTTTTTTAGTGCTTAACAGAAGCAGGCCAGAGACCTTACAGCCTTGGCTTGCAAACTCTCACCCCGCCCTGAGGACTTGACAAGATGCTGGGTTGGCTAACTTCCTAGATAAGAAAGTTATTTATTAATTCCAGGTGTGAGTGTGAGCTTGATGTACTTCTTTAGCCTTGAGATGAAAGAAGTCTAATCATATAGGTAACTAAAGTAATTGGTAGCTTTTGTTTCTGTTCCAAGAATCCTCTGGTTCACATGGATGAATACTGTATAAAAGCTCTGAGAGAAATAAACTCAGGGCTACAGTATTTACTGTTAGTCCTCCCGGATACTTGTCCTTTTTTTCTTATTGCTTTGACTATATCTTTTCTATCTTTTCCTATATCTTTTTTACGTCTCCAGCCTCACGCTGGCTCTGGCAGTGGTGGCAGCAGCTTCTCGCGGTACACCCACAGCCAGAAAGCAGAGAGAAGCAAGTGCTGGGACCCACCCACTTTCCCTTTCATTCGTTCTGGGCCCCCAGCCCATGGTGCTGCCCACATGTAAGGCAAGTCTTCTCACCTCAGTTAGCCAAATGTAGACACTCTCACAGACACACCCAGAGGCTGTGTCTTCTAGGCGATTCTAGACCCCGTCATGCCGACTAACAATTACAGCAGAGCAGTGAGGTCCCTGCTTTGGTCTCAGATGCCTTTTGACATTAACCGTAGCTCTGAGTTGGCAGAAGCTAGAAGCGTGTTCATATTTAACATGTTCCACAGCTCTAACCTGAATATTAAAAGGACATTAGAGACAGAAGTTGGTGATGAATATGACTATCCAGTGTGCTAAGCACAGCACAGGATGACTTCGGCTTTCTCTCTGCAACACTCCAACTCTCCACAATTGTGGAAGTTCTTACCACTCAGTCTGTAGGATTTCAACACGTGTGGCTCTTAAAGGGAAAACACAGTTCACGGCCTCCTCCTCCTCCTCTTCCATCTGGCTCGACCGACCCTCGGTACCAGCATCCGTCCCTTTTGGCCAGGATGTGTGGTGAAGTCCCTGCTTAACCCTGTAGGGTCCCAGTCTTGTCTTCAGACCAGATGTTGACACTGATGCTGATCTTCAGCCATCTAACCCAAGGGCTGCAGCCATCAAGCTGCCCTCTGCAGAAGCAGATCTGTGTCTCTGCACCTGGGGGTCACAAGTTTCACTTAGCTGGAAGTAGATTCCTGTCCCCACATTAGACTGTTCCCTGAGCCTTCTCCTAACACAAGCACCCTTGGGCACCCAGGTTCGTGCCAATCCTCCACCCCCAACTCCACGGACACACCTGAGGCAGCACCTGGCCTGTCATTAGTGAATCAAGCTAGTCATGAGCAGTGAAGGCTGAGAGCACAAGAGAAAAACAGGGCCAGAAGGTCAGCACGGCCACTTGGGAAATAAGGCTAAATTAGCGACCAGCCTACACCAGGAAGAGCGCCGAGACCAACCTGGGCCACGTCAGGCTGTAAATGAGAAAGCCAAAAGGCCAGTCCCAGCCCATGAGAAAACGAAGACATGCTCTTCCGGTCTGCAGCTAACTCCACACTCCTTACTTCTCAGATTCAGGAAGTGTGTGCTCAGAGCCAGACCTCTGGGCATGTCGTCAAGAAAAACTGCCCCTCACATCTACTGAAAGCTCCCTGGGGGACGCGTGGTCAGCGCTCAGGGTTGACTTCACAGCTCATGTTCTTGTGTTTCCCAACCTGAAATACCACAGCGAACACATCAGCGGCGCAGTGCAGCCCTCAGTTGTCGGCAGTGTCAGAGCTAATGTGCCGTTTCCCTGGCACCTGCAAAAAATTGGGAGCCAGGAGGAAAAGACGCTCAGCAAGTGCATGCTCCTTAAGCGGCCTGTAACTGCCAAAGCACTTTGAAATGCTTTTAAGGTATTTATTTCTCAGCACCTCTCCTGTGAAAAGGCAGCTGTGCTCTTGAAAGCTTAGGGTAGGCTACTTCTACCCTTGTATTGTGTCAAAGTTCATAACTATTCAAGGTCACAGGTCATGCTGTGTATACTGCAAATGCCAGGCAGTACCTGCTACTTCCTGTCACCACACAGACAGCCAGGAAAGGAGCTGCTTGCCCCTGGGATTTGACTAGTACAGTGTCCCTATCACCTGCAGTATTTTACGCTGACAGGGAAATCCCAGTGTCCTTGCACTTCCGCTCTCATCACACAGCAGGGTGATGCCTGTCAGAAGGCCACATTCTGTTAAGCAAGGTGGTGATGAGCCACGTGCAGGGACCTTGAGCCTTGGGCTGTGCAGTCAGGGTAGCTGGTGGTGCAGCAGCTGCTGGAGGAGCCCCAGTGAGAGCATGGCCAGGTGAGGAGCCCCAGCGAGAGTATGGCCAGGTGAGTAAAGGTGCTTCTCAGTTTCCCTATTTTGGAAACGAGCAGGGCAGTTAACACCACAGGGTCTGTGTGTGTGTGTGTGTGTGTGTGTGTGTGTGTGTGTGTGTGTGTGTGTGCTGCCGGCTGTGCAGGTTGACGAAGCTGATGGGGGGCACACAGGAGTCAAGGTAGAGAGGGAAAGGAGACCCAGATGGAACCATAGACCTGCAGCTGGTCCTTGTTAGAAATAAAATCTGATGTGTCAATTTCAAAGGTGCCTTTGAACAGAAAGTACTAGACTTCTGCTAGTGGCTGTTAGTCCGACTATAGCCACACCCATCTAATCTACCCTACATAAGCGCACATGCGCACACACACACACACCCAAACTGCTAAGCTACTCTATATGCAAACACACACACACATGCACACACACAAACTGCTAAGCTACCCTACACACACACACACACACACACACACACACACCCCAAAAATTAAATCTCTAAAGAACCCAGTTTAGGGTTGAGGATGCAGCTCTGTTGGTGGAGTGCTTGCTTCATATGCACAAAGCCCTGGCTTCCACCCCAAACACCACATGAGCTGGTGGTGGTCACAGAGTCCATAATCCCAGCCCTTAAGAGTTAGCGGCAGAAGGGTCAGGGCATCCTCAGCTATAATGAGTTTATGCCATGCTGGGCAACGTGAGAGAGGACAGTGCCAAACAGATGCAGAAGTGATCTGAAGTTGTGTCATGTTTCTGTCCTTAAAATCTGTCTGCTCTGCACTGCCTGATGTGCCTCAGAGCCTGCTCGGCCCCATGGCAGCACTTGGGGATGAAGCAAGAAAGACTGCCCCCTCTACTGGGGTTCCTCTCATACCTTTGCTCCAGAGGGTTCTAGAAGGTTTCTTGTGCAGTCAAAGACAATGAAAAAAAAAAAAAAAGGCAGTAAGGAGACCAGTATTCTCCAGTCAGTGGGAAGGGAGAGGGCAGCACAGAGTGGCTGTAGTGGACATTCAGCTTCCTTTGGGAGTGAAGGGAGTGGTCAGGAAATATACAATGGTGGTAGTCACTCAGTGTCAGCATACTGAATTATATACCTTAAAATAATTTGATGGGCAAATTTTATGCTGTGTATATTTTACTGCAATAAATACTGCTAATTAGTAAGCCCAGCTGCCAGCATCCCTGTCACTTAGCTATGAGAGGCAAGTCTTCTCGCCAAGGACCTGCCTTGAGCTGCCTGTGGACTTCCTTCATGTGAAAAAGGGACACAGTAGTCACTGAAGGCACTGTCACCATTGGTGTTGTTATTACTGTCATGTTACTGTTACTACTGTCTTTGTTATCATTACTGTTACACCACTGGCATTACTGCTATTATTACTGTTATTACCACTGTTACTGTTATTACTGTCTGTTATTGTTACTGTTACACCACTGGCATTACTGCTATTATTACTGTTATTACCACTGTTGCTGTTATTACCTTTCTCAGGTTTCTGTTGCTGTGCTAAACACCATGACCTAAAGTGACTTGAAGAGAACGTGTTTATTTCAGCTTACAGTCATTTGTAGTTCATTATGAAGAGAAGTCAGAGCAGGAACTCAAGGCAGGATCGGAAGCAAAGAACACTGCTTGCTCCCCATGGCTTGCCCAGACTGCTTTCTTGTAGCACTCAGGACCACCTGCTGAGGGATGGTACCACCCACAATGGACTGGGCCTTCCCACATCAATGCTTAATCAAGAAGACAAGCCCTTGTTTTCACAGACAAGCCCACAGGCCCGTCCGACAGAAGCAAGTCTTCAATTGAGCTTCCATCTTCCCAGATTATTCTAGCTTGTGTCAAGCTGAAAACCAAAACAAAGCAAAAAAAAAAAAAAAAAAAAAAAAAAAAAAGCCCCAGCCAGACAGATTCTTACTCCTGCTGTTGTTATCAATATCACCATTACCATTACATTATTATTACTTTACTATTTTATTAGTACTGTTACTGCTTTTGTTACTATTATCATTATTATTATTATTATTATAGATTTTTATGTTTATGTCGCCCAAGTAGCATATGAGTGAATACAAAGCTTATCACTGAGAAACTCATCTACAGACTCTAGAAGCAAGGGTTCAAAATATTGGTTCTATTGAATAGTTATGTAAAGGTAGAGGTGGATATATTACATCTCATTATTATATTATATTATATTATTACATATCACATGGATTTCTGACATTTTCCTAAAAACATTTTTTCCTCCAAGATGCTTTTTCTGGTAGCAGTTGATCAATCCTGAGTTTCCCTCTCCCTGCTCCTCCAAATCTCTTTAACTCACTCACTTTCCATGCTACATTTTGTCATTTTTCACAATAGTCCAGCAGTCTACTGAAGAAGACAAGTGTGATGTTGTTGGTGTCAGTTTAACCAGATCTAGACTTACCTAAGAGGAAAGCCTCCATCACACCTGCGAGGAATCATGTTGGTCAAGCTGGCCCCTTTGGTGCCTGTAAGGATTTCCTTCGTAATGGAAGTTTTGGTTTCTTTGTAAACTCAGTTACATAAATATGTTTTTGTTTTAATCCAAAGTATATGATTTTAGTTTGTCCACAGCTGATAATTGTCTTGTGAGGGGTGTGGTCTTTGCCAGCTGGAGTTTGTTGAATTCTGAGGACTCTGAGGGATATATGAAAAATAGCCATGCCTCTAATCCCAGCACTCACTCACAGAGGCAACCAGCCTGGTCTGCGAGTCCAGGACAGCTGAGGCTACACAGGAAACCGTGTCTCTGAAAAAACAAAATCAAATAAACAAGCAAACAAGGCGGGGGTGGGGGGAGAGAAGGCCGTGGGTTTAGAGGAGATATATGGAGGACCCCCTACTGCAATTGCTGTTAACAGCTGAGATCCTGAGATCTGGCATTGCCTGCAAAACAAAACAAACCAAACAAACAAACAAAACCAACGACACCACCCAGCAAAAGTAAAGAGGCCTACATCCGATTTCCTCCTCCTCCTAACCCTCTTTCTTTCTTACCAAGGGTTGGGGGAGGGGGGTTGGAAGAAAGCTAAAGGTGTTTAAGACTCCTAAATAAAGTGGGTTTGTGAAAACTCAAAGCCTACAGCCTTTCTAAGGTTGATCAAGGTGGGAGGACCACTGTGGATGGGCCAGTTCCTTGGGGTGGGATCCTGAACTGGAAGAGGAGAAAGAGCAGAGCACAAGCATCTCCACCACTTCCCAATGGCCATTGTGAGCTGCTTCAACTTCCTTCTGCCTGAGGGCCTCGCCATGATGGACCGTGAACAGTGAGCCCAAATAGATCCTTTCTTTATCAAAGAAGCTAAGACACCGAGTAAAGTGTCTATACCGCAGACAGTCCCTGAGCCACGGCTTCCTGACTGAGAAGAGGGTTGACCCCGTATGTCAAGACCCGACCTGCTCCAACAAGTCTCACAGTATCCTCAGTACTTTTTTATAAACTAGGTGATTTTGCTGAGCTATGGGCTCCTGTGTTTTGAGAAAATTGGAATAGACTGTGTTGGCTAAACTGTAGTGTTCTGTAAGAAGGTGTAATGGGTGCCTTTACAGCCACAGTGTGACGTGTTTATCAAGACAGTGCGGGTACCAGTTGAGGAACAGCTTGTGACTTCACCTGGCATACTCCACGTGGCAGCCCCTCCTCCTTCTACCTCATAGCAGTACCCTGACTGTGGTGCGTCTGTTGTGCCCATCACCCAGCCCAGCACAGGGCTCTTGAATGATGATGTGCAGAGCTGGCTCCGTATCTCCTCCTCCTCCTCCTCTTTCTGACTGCCTCCCTCCCCCTCCCCCCTCCAAACTCAAGGAAATCCCACAGCTCTCAGCCAACTAAAGTCTGCGGCTGCACCACAACCAGGCTCCACACAGTGAGGGGCTTCTGGGACCTGCACACGGTAGGCAGCATGTCACCTCCCTCCTGGCTTCCTTCAACACAGGGTACCGGGCAGGAGGGACAAACTTGGAGGCAAATGCATTTCTAGACATCATGTTTCTGTGGCTCTGCTTTCCTTGGCTTTAACCCAAACCTCTTGGGCAATTATTTTTGGCTCATTCAGAAATGGCTTTAAGCCAAGTTTTTGTGTCCTGAATACTTGATGTAGGGCTTGTCTGCGTGTAGCGTCTGCGGCACTACTGGCTGGTGTTTCTCGGTAGCAAGCATTTTTGTCTCTAACCCGGTTTTCTGCTCATACTCTGGGCAGTCTGCTAGCCTAGCACAGCAAAGAAGAGAGGTGAGTTCTTCGGTGAATAGAGGGTTCTCAGATCTGGAAAACACTGTCTAGAATGTCCACAGTGTTTGACCTGTACAGACTAGCAAATGACCGCTTGAGTCCCTAATACTGTGGTCAGTAGTGGGGCAAACAAATCCAGCATGCCATCTGCCTTCTGTCTCCAGTGGCTGCAGACACATCACATAAATGGGACAGCAAATGCATTGCCTTCTGTGTCTGGGCCCTAGTGCTCTGTTGTTGTTGTTGTTATTTGTTTGTTTTGAATCTCTTAGACTTTTTTCTCCTTTTGTTAATAAGAACACATAGGCACTGGAGGCTGAGGAGATGGCTTGGAGTGTATGTGGCTTGCTAAGCAAGCAAAGAGACCTGAGTTCCAATCCCAAGGAAGAAAATAAAATAGATGGGTGTGGTTTTCATCGCCTCTCTTCGTGTTAAGACCTAATGGCACACAAACACGAGGTCCAGACTGCTTCCTCAGATAAACTCCATCCTGGCTACTGGATCCAGTCACTTGTGTGTGAAGCTTCTTTGCTCACACACTGTGTGAGATCAGTGCATGTATGAGCCATTTCATTACAATCTAGCACCTACTCTGGCACACACAGAAGTCTCACGGAGTCCCCTGGATTCACACCTGGATCCGTTTCATGCCTTAGTTTCCCCACTTGCTTCACACCCTAACGAGAGGCATCCATTCACTTCCTGCAGTTGCAAGTCCCCTAAGAGAGGGATGTGCTTCTGACCCTACTCAGATATGCGAGTCTTCCTAGTCCTGGGATCCCTGAATGACAAAGGCACCCCCAGCCCTGTGCTAGCACAATATGTTCAGTGGGGGAGAGAGACCATCTACCTCTCCTTATTCTGCAGGCAGAGCCAGAGTCCTGAGTGTTCACAGCAGGAAATCTCCATCCCAGCTCTCATCTGTGACTGTGAGTCTCCATCCTCTACCTCCAGGGGACTCTCAGCAAGGTCTCCACTTGAGTCTTTGTCAAGTACCTTCCATGTGCTGGGAAGAGGCTAGTATGTGAAAGCTCTTCTCCCAGCCAGCTCCAGCCACCATGACATATTGACCACAGTCTATAGAGTGGACCATATCAGCATTTCTAACGGTGAAATGACGGAGTCTGGCTGGAAGGGAAAGCCGCAGGATGCCATAGCTTGTGCCAACACTTCATTTTCCACTCTGAAAGTTGCCACTGTCCCCTTTTATGGTGGACGATTTCTAAATCTCTCAGCCTTGTGTCTGCCCTGCCTGTGTCCTAAAGCTGCAAAGAACCACCTGATCCTCTCTAATTTTTATAACATTTTGGAGAATGTTTTACTTTTTATTCTTTTCACTGTGGTAAAATATGCATGGCATGACGTTGCCATCTTAACCGTCTTACGTGTGGATAAGTGGCATTAAGTACAGCATAAAGTGGTGCCACCACCGTGAGCCTCTTCCTGAACACCTACTTTCAGCCTGTAGAACTCAACCCTTTTGTGGAAGAAAAAAAAAGGAAATGGATATGATCAAGATACACTGCATACACATATATTATGTTCAAAGAATAAAAACATTCTTTAAAAAGGAATATTTGATAACCAATTAAAACATACCAAGCTAGTGCTGAGGTATTAAAAGAATTGGGATACAGGCCGGGTGGCCCAGCAAGGGACACTGCAAGAGGCTGCCTGCCTAGCTGAGCAGGTCTTTGCAGATTTTCCCACCCTCCCTTCTGGAACTCTGGCTGGCCTGTTAGGCTTTCTATTAAAGCCTCCCATTCATTGGACTACAATGACTCAGTTGATCCTGCCAATGACCCACATAGTTTCAAGTAGCTCTCTGTGGGTGGCCAACTAATTACAGAGGGAGGGTGTCTAGTTACAGCCGCCCAACCAGGTGCCATCCTACCCCATAATGGGGGGGGACAGTGTCCCAATTAAGAAGTTCCTCAAGCACCCTCTCCAGAGAGGAGAGAGAGGGGAAGGGCCATTTGTCCTCACCATGGGCAGTGCAAGCAAGGAGAGGAAAACAGAAAGGGGAGAGAGAGAGGAGGATGGCAGAGCACCTCGCCAGGTTCTCCAGCCATTGAGCTGATGAGCCGTCCCCATCCTGCCTTGGGCAGTCACAGCATAGCACAGCACAAAGAGTTTATTAGACAAACTGCAGTCCACCCTGAGTATGCAAGGCAGTAGGCAGGAACTACACAGAGGCATGCAGGGGTGCTTGTACATGAGGGGGCTTCTATGCTGCCACTTGAGGAGTGTTTCGGTGTCCCTGTGCCCTGGTTGTTTGGGTATTCTCAAGGGGACACCTGTGTGGCCTCTATCTGGGTGGTGTCTATTTCACTGCTTTTGTGGGCAATGGTTTATAGTGTGAGTTGTTTCTTCTTAGGCCTGTCTATCCATAAAAGGCAGCATGAGAATCCAGAGATTACACTCCCAGTAGCTAAAGCCTGCCCCAGTGACATTCTTGGGCTGGCAAGATGTCACCTTGGGTAAAGGTGCTTGCCACCAAGCCTAATGGCCTTCGTTTGACCCCCCCCAGTACCCACATGATGGAAAGAAAGATCCAATTCATTCATATTGTTCTCTGGCCTTCATACACCCACTGTGACACGTGCGTGTCTGTGTGTGGGGGTTGGGGGGCTGCGCATGGATGTAAATAAATTAATAAATGTGATTTTAATGATTAAAGATGGCATTCTTGACAATGGCACCACTACACCCTAAGACAAACTGCAGTAAAAGTTTGCTAACTATTTCTGGTTCTGTTCAGAGGTAACAGTGGCCTTACTCAGGGCGCAGCCTGCTTTAGGGCGAAAGCAGCCATGTTCTAGCCTTAGAGTAGCCATCATGGCTGTCTATCCTAGGACAGCGCCCACATTCCCCGCTTCCACATTGTCCAGCTTAAACAAGAAAGGGTAACATGTTACAAGCAGCTTCAACACACCTGACCGGCTCAGACCAGTCCACCTTGCTGGTGGGAAGAAAAGCCCTTCAGGCTTGTCTCAGGTCAGCAGGGCAAGGAAGAAGCTGGAAGTTTGCCACCATTTTTGTCTCTCTCAGGTCCCATCCCCTGTCTGTCTGTCTGTCTGTCTGTCTGTCAGGGTCCTATCCAGTCAATGTATAAATACAAGCAAAGATTATCATGGAAAACCAGAGTGGCTCGGTAAGGCCTCATTATTATAGAGGAGCTCACAATAGTGTCCCTGCTGAAAAGCAGTCAAATCGTATGATGGAGAAGAATCTATAGTGTGCTGACTTCTCTCCAGTCAGAATCCCTGAACAACAGGCCTTGCACCGCTGGAAAATCTTCTCAGGAACAAGCGGCATTTAAAGCAGCACTTCCTGCCCACCTGCTAATGGTGCTAAGATTTAGCAGCTACCTGTTTCAATATGAGTCCTGGTCGTGTGTGTGTGTGTGTGTGTGTGTGTGTGTGTGTGTGTGTGTGTGTGTGTTCATGTGGGTGTGAACATGTGGGTGTCTATGTGTTCGTGTGTGTCTGTGTGTTTGTGTATGTATATGTGGGTGTCTGTGTGTTTGTGTGTGTCCGTGTGTATGTGTGTGTGTACATGTGGGTGTCTGTGCATTCATGTGTGTGTGTGTGTGTGCGTGCGTGTGTGGGGGTGTCTTCCTCAGTCACTTTCTGCTGTTTTTCTAAGACAGGGTCTGCTAATGAACTTGCTGCACTTGGCTGAACTGACCGGCCAGCAAGCCCCATCCCCTTCTGTCTTTGTCCCCCACCCCGTCCACCCCCCTCCACCTCCCACTCCCTCCCCCCAGTGCCGAGATTACAGCTGTGGCCACCACAGCCAGCTCCTCTCTACTGTGCTGTGTTCTCACGGCTGCAGGGCTCTGGGCTGAAATGCCAACCATCATGCCCTCGTGTTCTGTACGGGGATAACCATCAACTCAGCCTCGAAGATGAGATTTGAGTGGTCATTCTAAGGAGGAAAGTCAGGCTTGGGAATATTAACTGCATTTTTCTGGTGTGTAATCATCCTTGGCTCTATTCACAGACCGCGATAGTTAGAAACACTGTCACATCCAGTAAATGTGTGTGAGCGGCAACTCTGAGCCAGGCACCGCACTGCATGCTGGAGGCAGAGAGACACAGGAGACCTGGTCACTGGCTGAGGAGACCTTAGAGCACTGACAACATAACTCTGTGAGAATTGTTTCGGACAGGTGAGCACATCTGACTCACAGACAGGGAAATAAAGGGCTGCCATAGTTTGTGCTATTTTTTTTTTTCTCCCAGCAATAGCCTATATGGCAAGCCAGGCTTCAGCCTTCAAAGCTAGTAGTGCCTGGATTTGTTCATCAGCACGCCATGCTGACACCCAGGATTCCAAGACAGCAGCAAACCTTCCATGCTAAGAAGCAGACCAAGGTGGCACAGCCAGGACAGGAGCTGGCTTCCAGGGGCCATGCATACACGTCACCATTCGGCATTTTCCTTTCTGGAGACACCGACTTTCTGCAAGGGCCTGTGTGGCTTTGCCCTCCTCGGGGCCTCCTCTTGGCTACTCTTGTCATATGGACTCTTTCCCCTTTGGAAAGCTTGCAAGGGAGAGGACACATTCCCACACTCAGAGGGGAGCAGAACTGCATTTCCAGCCACTGCAAGTATTAGCCGGTCAGGGGGGTTCATCTTAAATGACTTCATTTGGTGTGAAAGACAAATACATTATTCATCCCTTCTTTAAAGAAAAGAATGCTGTTTGTAAAGGCAGGCCAGTTGTGAGTACCTTTCTATTCAGTCTTGGAGGCACAGTTTTAAAAAGCCTTTCCTATCCACCTTCCTCCTAGCCCCTATCAAGGCTTGTAGTGATTTGTAATCTGTGAGTCTGTGTTTTAATACCTGTAGCTGGCAAGCTGAAAACACCCTCAGCTTCACTTACTTCATAGGAGAATACAGTTTCTCAGAACAGCGTGACTTCGGGTTGAAGGGGAGATAAACACGGTGAAAACCTTCCTGTTTGTGTCCTTGATGCCTTAGTGTAGACATGACCTTGAGGCGTAGGTGACAGCAGTAACTGACACAGGCCTAAACTTCTGTCACTTTGGGCCTTTGGATCAGACACAGAGGTGGTAAGCAGGTCAGAGGGAGACTCTTTGCCTTTCCCTCAGGTGACAGTCACAGGGTCTTTACTTTCCCAGACTGAGGAGTCCCCTGACTTCAGATGGTGAGGCTTAGTGGTCTCCTCAGCTTTGCAGTTCTCTCACTGGCCTAGAAAAACTCCTCTGCACTCTACACACCTCGTCCTCAGTATGTTAGGAGGTAAACTTGCCCATCATGCATTTTTGTGCATTCGTTCACACTAAGGTATGTGGCCTGCTGATGGATGACAAAGTCCACAAAGAAGACTGAGTCCTACCCTACCCTATGAGTGCAGGCTTGTATGGTAAAAGGAACTTAGCAGACATGATTGTGAATTCTTTTCTTTTTATGTGTTCAATAAATATTTATTGACCATAAAGAGCAGGCCTGGTCTACAGCTGGATACCCATCCATGACCAAAGCAAACATGAATTCCTGCATGGAAGACACTCCTCTCTGAGTGGGAAAAGAGACAATAAAAATACCAATAAGTACTAGGGAAAAATAAATTGGAGATGGGCGTAGAGTGTGGGGAGACTCGGGAACTGAAGTAGTCAATCCTGCACAGCCACACTTTATCCCAACACAGGGACGGAGACAGCACGTGAGGAAGAGGGAGAGAGCACACGGAGGACGGAGGGGAGGACGCTATGGGCAGAGGGCTAGGGAGGGAGCCTGTCTGGCATATTCAGAAAACAGCAAGGAGGTGGGCAGTGTGACTAAAGCCAGCTTGGGGGAAGGAAAAGCAGGAGGAACAGAGGAAGAGGAGTATGAAGGCTTTTAGGTCATGTAAAGACTTCTTTGCCCTTGTACTCAAGGGAAGCCGATGGAGGTCGTTTCTTAAATATATATTGTTTATGCTTTGAGACTTTCATCTAGAGACTATGTGTTTTGATCAAATCAACCCCACACTGTCCTCTCAGACCCCTTGCCACATTCCAGAGCCCTCTTCTCTTTTCACAGCCCACTGATTGCAACCAAGCTTGTCCTTATGTGCATGGGCAACGATAGAGACACTTCCCTGAGGAAAACTGACTCCCCTGACTCCAGCAGCCTTCAGTTGCCAAAGCTTCTCAGCTAGGTGTGGCATTTCATGAGCCCTTCGCTCATCCGTGCTGGGTTTTAGACTGGCTTGACCTTCCGCAGGCCTCATTTGGACTACCAGAACCACTGTGAGTACAAGGACTCTGTTGTGGCCATTCTGGCCAACCTCTGGCTCTTAGTCTTGCTGGCTCTCTCTTTCTAGGGCGTCTCTGAGCCACCCGAGAAGGGCTGTGATACAGGTATCCTCTTCTAGGGCGGAGGCACCCACACTTGCTAGTTCTCTGAGCTCTGCCTAGCTGCGGCTATCCATTGATCAACGTCAACTGCAAAAGCAAGCTCCTCTGAGGAGAGTTTAAAGCCGCAGTGATCTGTGGGTGTGGAGTCGCATATTAGAGGCAGTTTGATAGTGTGCCACAGTCCTAGAAACACTCGAAGCTACCAGAAACTGGAAAGGTTGACCCTGCCAACCCCGTGACCCTGGCCCAGTGACGCTGACTTTGGACCACTGACCACCGGAATGGTAAGAGACACTTAGGTTGTTGAAGCTCCTGAGTGCAAGCTTTTTGCTACATCAGCCCTGGGATGCTAATACAGAGCATGCGCATTAGCTGCCTTTCTGTCGCTCTGACCAAGTATCTGATAGAAGCAGCTCATGGGGGGGGGGGGTTATTTGTCTCACAGTTTGAGGCTCAGTCCGAGGTGGCAAGGAAGATGTGGTGGTGGCAGGAGCTGGCAGCTGTGCTCCTTCACCCCCTCACACCGTGGCAGAAGCCAAGATGGAAGCTAGTGCAGCTGGGGTTTGGTTTTTGCTTTGTTCAGTCTGTGCTCATTTTTTTTATTTTACAGGTGTCTACTGTTGAGAGATTTTTAAAAAGACATTGGGCTTTGAGAGAGAACGTGGACTTTTAAAATGTTGAAGAAGTCAAAGTCTGTGGAACTTTTGAACTATACACAATGTTTTATATTGTGATGTTAATATCAATATGATATCTTGGGTACAAATAAGAAAGGAAAGTTTATGGTTCATTCGTGATGCGTTTGTGTGTCAAGTTGACAAGGGGTCGACTGTGTTGGTTAGTTCTTGTCAACTTGATGCAAGTTGGGGAGTCATATGAGAAAAAGGAACATCAGTTGAGAAAATGTCTCCGTTAAGTTGCCTTGTAGGCAAGAACATGGAGGGATTTTCTTAATGGAAAGGCTATCCCACTGTGGCAGTGACATCTCTGGGTAGGTGGCCCTAAGCTATATAAGAAAGCAGGCTGAGCAAGAAGACATGGGAAGCAAGGCAGAAAGCAGTGCTCCCCCAGGGCCTCTGCCTGCAGGTTTCTGTCTCGGTGCCTGCCTTGCCTTCCTTCAATTGTAGACTGGGAGCTGTAAATGAGCCCATTTCTGCCCATGTTTGTCTTGGTCAGTGTTTTACCCCAGCAATAGAAACCTAGCTAATGTACTATACTCATCCCTACCAGACTTCAGGGGCCCTGAGCCTGGAAGATCACAGGGAGAGAGGGGCTCCTGACAGGGACGGGTCCCACCCCCACGAGGAGCTACAGCTAACTGTGAGGTCTCAGATCAGAGTTTCCAACATGACAGCAGCCCCTGGGTGACTGGAAAGACATGCCATCTCACGACAGGGCCCAGTGCTGCCATGGGCATGCTTGCTCACACTGTCAGTGGCCACTCATATTTGTAGTTTTTCTTTTCCAACTCATTTCTTCGTCTAACCCTCAATAACCCTTCTTGTGCTGATTCCCACTTATTTCCTGCAAGGAATTCAAAGGCTTAATGTCAATGCCAATTTCAAAAGCTGGTAGCGATTGAGAAAAGCGCTTTCTTCCGATCAATACCCCTCTCAACTTGACACTGAGCAATTAATAATGACTTGCTATATCGTTTCTCTACAAAGAAGCAGGAGCCAATAGGACTACAACATACAGATATAAAACTAGTCACCTTTCCTCCATCGGGGCTTTTATGTGGAAGCCACAAATGCTTACAGGAGCAGAAAGCTGCCCTTCCCACTGTGTCCCATTAGCTGTGGATGTCACTGCCGCCTTACCAGTAACTAAGGAAGCACTTGATGCCTCCTTCTGCCAGCTGTGCATCAACGCCTTATATCACCCCCCCCCCCGACTGCAAATTGACAGCTTCACTGTCTGTCTCAGCAATTCAAGAGCAACTCACAATTGCTAATTGACTTCTTGGGGGCCCCACCTTAGTTGACCAAGGAAGTGTTCTGCTCCAAATATGAAACCCAGTGACTCCTCCAGGACTTCCCAGGCCCCCCTGTGGGTGCTTCTGTCACCTCACATTAGGACCCTTTCCCAGCTTTAGGGTCTCCTCCAGCAGAGGATGGCCGGGGCTTGTGACAATAGCCAGTCACCTCCACACCAGCATGGAGTTGAATAGATGTTCCTAAAAGGTTAGAAGAGAAAACAGAGCGGGCTGCCTTTCCAGGGAACCATGCAGTGATACCTCTGCAGGGCCAGGAAGCATCAGAAAGGGGCCAAGACCTTGCCTGTGTCACTCACTGCCACCTGGAGACAGTCAGGCATTTTTTTACACCCTCCTGCTGCTTGAGTTCTCTTTAGAATGTACACCTGTGTGCCAGAGTGACCTAGGTTGTGTGAGCGCCCCCTCTTCTCTCTCACAGGTGTTCCTTTCCACGCAAACATCAGGTTGGCACTGACTGGTAGAACATGCGCGTGTGCGTGCGCACACACACACACACACACACACAGAGGCATGCATTCTCGCTTTCACATATAATCACACACTCAAGCACACTCACATGCACTTTGACACTTTAAAACATTCATACATGCAGAGACACACTCTCAACCGCTACACCCACATTCCTCTGCATGCTCTCTTACACACACACACACACACACACACACACACACACACACACACACACACACCTTGGTGAGAAGCAACAGAATCAAACACTACCTTCATTTTCCCACATTCATGAGACCTTGACTGTCTGCTTGGAGGCTACAGCACGGCTTCCTCCTGGCCATTTTAAATTCTAAACCATTTTAAATTAGGCCTCTTTGGGCCAGCAAAGGGGTCGGAGTAGGTTCATTTCTGAGATACCTGTATGTCTCCTAGGTTTAACCAAGATGCAGCTAAGGTTTCCAATAACCGCTTCCATGGGCCTAGGAGACTCAGCTACCTGCTTCTTCTTGGGACTAAAGGGGAGGGAGTGAGATGTAAGTGTGAGGCATGGCTTGCTCAGGATCTCTCTTCTAGTCACCTGCTCTCCACTGTCACTTACCAGCCATCTACAGGTTGACTTCACCAATGCCTACTGAAGACCCTGCACCCAGCTGAGACACCTATTCTCGTTTATGTGTCGTTCGATGCTCAGCCAGCCACCACAGCCTCGCGCTTCCCGGTATAGCTATGAACGAAGCTTAACACGCTTGTAGAACATACTGTATCACCACATCAAAGGGTTGGAAACCTCGGGTACATTACTGGCTTTGATCCCCAGTACTGACTCTGGAAAGTTATCCTTTGATCCCTACACACACACACACACACACACACACACACACACACACTGTAAAACATGTGGCCCCCCCCATACACTAGTAATCAATTGAAAAAGAAAAATTACATCTCACTTCGTATTTCAAAATAAAGTAACCCCAGCACAAGATTATTTTTCAAGGAACTACTACTACCTTGCGAAGGAGAGAGGCAGGGTAGATAGATGATAGGTAGATAGTGTCTAGATACACATAAACAGAAGAGCGGGTGTACAGAGAGAGCTGAAAAATAGATGGGTGGGTGCAGGATCCATCAATGAATAAAGACTTCAGCCTCCACCTTTGACTTTCCATCAGCTCTTCTCCCAGCAGGAGATGGGTGCGCTGACAACTCCATTAGGAATCTGTGTGTTCTTATGTGTTCCAAGGAAAGCCCACATTAGGATTTTCTATGGTCCCAGCTGGACCCTGGGGAGCAGCACAAGGAGCAGCTGCCTTCTGAGGCTCTTGCCAATGGCCTGAAAGTCAGCACACTCCTGACCTGGAGTAGAAGCTTCTCTGTGCCCCCACCCCCACATGAACTTTGCAAGTCACCATCTGGTACTTCCTATCCACCCCCCCAGTCCCTCCCACTTGGCCCCTGGTAAGGAACTTACAGCCCTGGGAGGTTTGAGAACACAGCAGAAGACGGATCCAAGAACAAACAGTAGAGCCAGGACACAGATGTGCTCAAGCACACATCCAACAACCTGCTCACACCAGCTCAGGCTGGATGTGAAAGGATGTGTGTGCTCACACCTCTCCTTAGTACAGAAAGGATGTAGGTCAGACTGCGGTCATAGCTGTCATCATAGTTCAGAAGCCAACACGCTGTCTCTAGGGTCCTCAGGGCAAAAAACCAAACTCAAGCCACAAAGACCCCAGTAATGCCTTCAGTGAGGGATCAGAGCAGAAACACCACACTTGGCTTTCTTTGACTGACATACCAGAACCTTCTGCCTGTACCTTAAAAGCCTAAGAACAAGGCCTCAGAACTCCTGGTTCAACATCAGTCTCTCTGTAACAGCAACCACTAAGCACTAGCTGGCTCCATCTTTGAAGAGGGAGAAGCAGTCAATTTTTTCTTATAGTCATTGTACTGCTGCTCCCAGGGGACTTTCCTGCTGGGGAAAGGGCTGGAGACAGCCTAAGCCACATCAGGATGAGAACAAACTCTGGAGCAGTCAACCTGATCTATTTCTCCAAGTCTGAACTTCTCTCGTGGCAACTGATGGAGATGTCAGTATTTGTCCAATAGAATAAAAAGAAATCTACGTGAAAACAAAAAACAAAAAAAAAAAAAAAAAACAAAAAAAGAGACCGTAAAAGCCACGTCACGTTTCTACTTACAGTCAGCTTATATTTAAGACACAGCCCTGTTACTCTCTGCTATGAATTCACATTTATTTATTCTGAAGGATATGGCATGTGAGAGTGGACAGAGTCATGTGTAACATGGTTTATGTATAGGTCCATGTATGGCAGTGTGTGTGGGGGGAGGGCAGAGGTCCCTCCTTGCAGGAGGTAGGTCCTGGGGACAGAACACAGGTCACTAGGCATGGGGGCTAGAGCTTTATCCACTGAGCCATCTCACTGGCTCCAAGCCTTGCCCATCTTTGTCACCCAGTTTTCCTTACAGCAAAGAAAAAGAGAGAGAGTAGAAGATAAAACTGCATATCAGGCACTTGGGAGCTGGCACAGCTGTTAAGAACACTGGCTGCTACTGCAGAGGACCCAGGCTCAGTCCAGAGCATCTGCATGGTGCTCACAGCTGCCTGTAACTCCTGTTCTGCAGAACCTTCTGCCCTCTTCTGGCCTCTGGGAGCACTGCACACATGTGATACACATACATACACACAACACATAAACAAATGTGTCCTCTTGAAAGAAAGAAAGGACAGACAGACACAGAAAGAAAGAAAGAAAGAAAGAAAGAAAGAAAGAAAGAAAGAAAGAAAGAAAGAAAGAAAGAAAGAAAGAAAGAAAGAAAGAAAGAAAACTTTAATTTACAAGCAACAGCGGAAGAAAAAATCAAAGTCTGGCTAGATGACATATTTGGGCAAGTTGGGTGAGCAGCACCTTAAATGCTATACCATTCAGAGAATGAGTGCCTGGTTCAAATATGGGGTTTCCTTCCGCTGTGAGCACAGTGTGCCATAGAAGTGTCGTTTCTGAAGGGTCACTCATGCAAGGCTTCTCACAGGAACGCAGGTAAGGTCACTCCAGGCTAGGTGCTCACTCAGATGTAGGGCAGAGTTCTTGATTTTCCACACCGGACAGTTCTACGCTGATGGTTAGGGCAAAAATAACCTCGATTTTTTATAGACTAGAATTTTTTCCCCAAGGCCTTGGCTCATAATCTTATTAAATGGAACAGTTCAAAATAAGTTTCCCTGGGAAACTGAGGGCTGAGAGAGCCCCATAAAGTCACCAGCCCAGTTCCAGCACAGTCCCTCTCATGGCCACCTCCCAGCTCTCATCCCAGCACCCTTCTCCAGGAAGCTGCATGTCCTGCTTGGATGTGGACAGCTGGTTACACTCAGCTCATTGAAGACTCCCATCCAAAGCCCACATCTCTGGGAGTGGCAGCCCCATCTCTCAGTTCTGGGGGCTGGAACTTCTGTCTGCCCACCACTGGCCAGACAGTAGGCTCTGCCCATTCACTGGGCATCCTGGGAAGTCCTATCAGAACCCCATGTTGACTTTCTGGTGCCTTCGGCTCTGTTCTCCTCAGAGCTCCAAACCCTACCTCCTGGCCTTTCATAAAATCCCAGTCCCCTGAGGAGCCCTGAGAACTTCCTCACGGTGTTCTTTCTGTTCCTCCAGTTACATGCAGTCTCCTCCCATACTCCTCTCACAACTGGCCAGCCTCACAGCCTTTGCCTAGCTGTCTGACACCTTCCTCTCCCACATCTCATGCACACTGTACCACTTGCTGGCCAATGCCCTTCTCTGCTTCTTCCCAGAGTACTCAGCATGTTTTGCCATGCATCCCTTGCTGCTGGTCCACAGCTCACTCTGCATGCCTCCCTTGCCGCTGGTCCACAGCTCACTCTGCATTATGCTTGTTTTTATTATCTGCTCCCAGGTGCCAAGCCCTGCAGTAAGAAATTCTCCCCTCAGAGGAAACAAAAAAGCTGTTGAGTTTACCCAGCCTGGGATGTATTCTCTCTTAACCTATCTTGGTTGTAAGTGCTCCAAACAGTCCAAAGTTCTGCACTCATAAGGCAGTTCGTCATTACGTTATTCAGGAATTAAATTTGGCAATTTGCCTTCAAGAGGCTGCATAAATTACATCATTATGAAAAGAACATTGTGATTGTTTCCAGGCTCCAAATGGCTTATGGAAGATGTTGCTTTCATAATGTGCTCCATCCCTGGGGTTCCTGAGACACCAAAAGTGAATGTAAGCACACACTTCTGACAAATCAGGCAAGAGTCCAACTTCTTATTAATAGCTTTGCCCTATTGCCCCTTTTCCCACAAGCCTTGGTAGCCTAAGCCTCTCTTGTTCTAAACATCTGCACCACTCCTCACTGAGGAACTGAGGAGGAGGGTTGGTACTTCTTTCCAAGAGCGTCCCTCCCCTGTTACAGAGGGTTTCAGCTCTGTGCAACACCAGCTCCTGGCTGCTTGGTTCCTGCACGGACATCTGAAGAGCTAAAGCATCCGGAGTCAGGTCTCCATCAGTCATCCTGAGCCCCTTCCACTGTTAACACCCCACCTGGTCTTCAGTCTAATGTGCCCCCGCCACCTTCCATACCCTGCTAGAGCGATAAAGTTTTGCTTGCCACCAAGAAAAGCTGGGCTTTCCTCCTATACTCCCCCGGATCTGCGCTCTCTGGTACCCAGGCAGAGTCTGTCTAAAGTCCTGGTGGGTTTGTCCTAGGCTCTGAGCTCCAGCTGTGCGCTGTGGGCTGGCTGGTCTGTACCCTAGGCACGATGCTGGATGCTGGGACAGCTGCCTGTCTTGTGTGCCATCCTCTTCTGTCATCCGCAGTAGCAGAGCCACGGGCTGCCAAAGAAGTGCCTCAGAGGCGCTGGATGGATAGCGCCTACAGAGAGCACAGAGGAGCCACCTAGAAACCCAGCTGCTCTGGTTCAGCACTCAGAACCAAAACACTTGTTCCCAATCAGCTTTCCAAATCTGGGGGTTTTTTTCTTCCTGGAAAATTATAAGATTGGAGGAAACTGCTGAGCAGAATCTCCATCTTTCACTGTGACCTGGATGGCTTGGGGATTCACCCGACTGGGGTGACAAAGAAAAAAGACAAACACACCTACAGAAAAGCTGGGATCAGGTGGACCATGCACTCAGATGGAGACACAAACCCAGCAGCTCAGGAATGGATGTGGGTCTGTGGTATACAGCCAAACAAGTGAGGCAGGCAGGAGGTCTCCCACAAGTGCAGTCTCAGGTTGCAGCCATCCAGGGAAAGGAAGCTGTGGTTGCTAGTTTTTGCACACACTCATCAGTCTTTACCTGGACCAGAGGAAGGCTTTGGTAACCTCACGGGTCTAAGTCCTTGACCCGGGAGTCTCAGACATGGCCATGCACCTGTCGACAAATCACATTCACGCAGGACTCCCTTGCCTCCTCACAGGCGCTGAAAATGGTGGTCCATGACATGATGAGGGAGGGTCACACCTTCAAGAGCCTTATAAATTTAAACCATCTCTGCAAAGTACCTCAGCCTCAGAGAGCTACAGTGCAAACTGGGTCACTTAGAATTGGGGCCAAAAAGGGGACAAATGCTGATGCCCTCAGAGCTATTTAAGTCCATAATGTCCCCTGTACAAACCTGTGATTCATAATGGCAGGATGCCTATGACACACTCACGTGCCTGGCCTCTCTGCCTCTGAGAACACATGCCACCTGGTCCTCAGGCTGGACGGCTCTGGGAGTCACTGTCTCCTCAGGCTGGATGGCTCTGGGAGTCACTGTCTCCTCTGTGCATATACTCCCACACACCTGAGCCTGCATTCCTGGCTGCCACAAGCTTAGGCATGCATCAACAGTGCTTCTAGACAGTACTCTAAGCAGCCTGAGCCACCCCCACCCCACCGCCCCCCCCCAGGAATGTTACTAGTGGTTCTTCCCATGATCCTCCGCCCGAGAGGAGCATTGTGAGCCAGGTAAGAAGAGAAAGTCAGAGATAGGCTTGGGCGCAGGGTGTACTCACTGTTTGACCTGATATTGTTTCAAATGGTCAATGGGAGTGAGTGAGTGAGTGTCTATGTGGTGTGTGTGTGTGTGTGTGTGTGTGTGTGTGTGTGTGTGTGTGTGGTGTACATACACGTACTAGTATGAGTGTGAGCACATAGATGATACAGGTCTTTGATTTGACCTCTGTCCATTGTTTATGACAGGAACTGGTGGTTTGGGAGCAAAAAGTCTTCTGATACATTTTGTTTTGCTTTGCTTTATTGAAACAGCCTGAAACTCACCACGTGATACAGCCTGTCCATAAATCCTCCTGCCTCCCTTCCCCGTGTGCTGGGATTAGAGGCATGAGCCCCACACCTGGCATTTCAGTGCTGCTGCTGCCTGATATCAGAGACATGGTTTGTTATGATGGCGTCAAGTTCTCACTCCATAAGCCTCCCTTTTGGGACATGTCAGCCTTACAGTCTCCAGGAAGTTTCCTGCTACTGTAGTCCTCTGGTGAACTGGCGATTCGAGTCATGTGTCTTCTGCCACCAGGACAAGGACGCATATGTTGGTTGGGTTTATTCCTCAAGTGCAAGTTGAGACATTTGTTCATCTCACTTATTGCTGTAAAAACTGGCCTCTTGTACAAAACCCTCAGAGGTAACAAGCCTTTGTGTTTCCCCCAAACAAGTGCTCCCGAAGTGCAGTCTGCCATGGGCTCATCTAATTGCTCCCTTGCTGGCCTCCTGGAGCTTGGAGCTGAAGATGAAGCTCTCAGCACATGACACCCACAGAAAGGAGACTCTGGTGGCCTGGGAACCTGCAAGATGTGGGGTCAGAGGGCACATCTTAGTTACCGTTCTACTGCTGTGAAGAGACACCGTGACCAAGGAATGCTTAAAGAAAGCACTTATTTGGGGTGGCTTACAAATTCAAAGGGTGGCAGGAAGTAGACAGGCATGGTGCTGGACACCAGCTGAAGGCTTCACACCTTGATCCACAGGCAGCAGGCAGAGAGAGAGAGAGAGAGAGGCACTGGGCCTGCTGTGAGCTTTTGAAACCCCACAGCCCCACCCCAAGTGACACACCTCCTCCAACAAGGCCACGCCTTCTGGCTTCCGACTAAGCAAGCAAATACGGGAGCCTATGAGGAGCATTGCCACAGGGTGACTGCAGGAAGGAGAGCTGTTCCCAGGACACTGGTCACGTCTCTCCCGCAGACAGCTGCCAAGAGAAGGCCACCTCTTGATACCTACACAGTCACCTGAGGACTAGGTGAGGGCTCTGGGTGTTTCTTTGTGCCTGGAATAAATGTTTTAAGAGAAGACTAGCCAAGCTTACCGTTCTGCAGAAGGGACGTTTGCAATAAGCAGGGACACTGATTAAAAGTGCCGATTTTAAAAATGGTCTTATTACTCTGTTCACTCTAGTTTCATCTCTCAGTCTTCAAAGAAACGTCAGGACACTGGCCAGGATGAAAGGAACAGTGATTAAAGAGAAGGAAACGGCAGCACCGGGAGGCGCAGGATGTTGGGAGAGCCTGAAGGAGGCCAGCCAGTGCACAGGCTCCGTATCCCTGTATGTTCTCTCAGAGCTGAGCTCAACATCTGGCAGATGTGCTTTTAAAGAGAGGAAACTGTGCCACTGCCCTAGCAAAGTATTCAGGGCTTCTCCCATGGCCTGAATAGCCCCCACAGATGCCCGCTCAGAGACAGAAACAGGAAACACACAGGGCTCTGTTCTCCATTTCAGCACTGCCTGAGGGTCAGGTAGAAACAGCAGCATCCCCAGCGAGGGAAGAGCCGCAGCAGGAGGACGGGCCAGGCTTTCTGAAGGAGCCCTGCAGAGTTATGGAGAGTGGCGTCAGGTGCAGTGACTTCAGATGCACTAGAATTCTACGTGGCCTGGAACCCTGCAATAGTGCCAACCTGTTGACACATCTGGCACAACACTGTCATCTAACAGTTCACATGCAAGAGTCAAGCAATCCAGTTTTCATTTTGTTTTGTTTTGTTTTAAAAGCAAAATTAATCTCATGGTTCTTTACATATACTTATTATTTGCCCTGACACCAGTCCTGCTCCCTGTATTTTATGGGGGGGGAGGGGTGTCTTTTACGCTAAAAAGTTTCTGAAATTAACCTTCATTAGAACTGCTGCAGATGGCTTGGCAAGATGGCTCAGCTGGCAAAACCACTTTCTGCTTGTATAACCTGCTAACATGACCATCCCAAGGCATAGAGAGTGGAAGAAAAGCTTTTTCTTCTTCTTCTGTATAGCCTCGGCTGTCATGGTTGGCCTCAGACTCTGAGATCCTCCTGCCTCTGCCTCCTGAGTGTAGGAATAAAGGCATGTGCCACCACCGACTGGACGAAAGAGTTTTTTATTGTAGAAAGAGAGAACAGCCAAGGGGCTCTGGAAAAGTCCAGAGCAGAGAGAGAAAGTAGTAGATTGGATGTGTCAGCAGACTGGGCATGGCCAGGAGAGATGCAGGATGTGGCAGCAGACTGGACACGGCCAGGAGAGATGCAGGATGTGGCAGCAGACTGGACACGGCCAGGAGAGATGCAGGATGTGGCAGCTGACTGGACACGGCCAGGAGAGATGCAGGATGTAGCAGCTGACTGGACACGGCCAGGAGAGATGCAGGATGTGGCAGCTGACTGGACACGGCCAGGAGAGATGCAGGATGTGGCAGCTGACTGGACACGGCCAGGAGAGATGCAGGATGTGGCAGCTGACTGGACACGGCCAGGAGAGATGCAGGAGCAAAACAGAGACAATGAGGGCGGGGGTGGGGGAAGATGAAGACAGGACCGAGAGGAGACAAGAGACAGCACACAGTGAAGCCCGCAGGGCTATCAGGAGAAGGGGGGCTGCAGGGAGGGTAGCTCAGGGGCTAGAGGACGTTTAAGGTAAGGAAGAGGTGAAGAAGAGCTGAGAAGAGCCAGGGAGCCAGCGTGGGCTCTGTAACAGGCACCTGTGATACTGGGGGAGCCTGGAGGCCAGCGTGCGCTCTGATAGCCTAACAGAACCCACAACAGCCACTTGTCCCTTCTGCCAGTGATAAGGGAGATGGTTCCTTTGGTAGAGGGGAAACTAACTGGCTTTGCACATTGATGAGGATGCTGGCTTTTGTTTACTGCCAGAATGTGTGGACATGGAGTTTCTTTGGGCCTGACACTACCAAGCCTGCCCTCCTGCCTATGATCCCTGGATCCCGTGGTAGGATGAAAACTGACTTTCCACAAGTAATCTTCTGATATGATAATTTGCCAACACATGTGGGCTATCAAAGAAATACACACACACACACATGCACACACTCACACACACACATACACACATGCACATGCACACGTGTGCACACACATGAAAAATAAAGTTTTAAGAGGCACATACAGGATCTTTTAAAAAACATTTTATTTATTTTTATTTTATATATAGTGTTTGCCTGCATGCATATGTATGCGCTATGTGGTTTCCAGTGACCATGGAGATCATATCCCCTAGAACTGGAGCTATAGGCAGTTTTGAGCTGCCATGTGGGTGTCTGGGGCTTAACTCAAGTCCTCTGCAAGAGCAGCAAGTGCTCTTAAATGCTAAGCCATCTCTCCAGACCCTGTAAGATCATTTCTATGGGCTATAATACAACCATTGCAAACTACCATCTGCATGAGAAATGCAAGGTGAATAGTCTTATTTCTGGATGTGAAACCAGCCAACCAAATAAACAACGAAAGAAACAAGACAAAACTCACACTGAGAGAATTTTCAGGAGGAAGACCTTAGCCCCACCTTAGTGTGTTCCAAAGCGTTGGTGGGCTGGATGGGCTTTCACCTCAGGAGTGAGTTCTCAGGGGCTCCAGGGATCAGAACCCGCAGCACGCGCCTGTACCAGCTGAGCCATGTGCTCTGTAGCACTTCTAATGAAGCTCAGCCTCCATGACTGTTAGAGAGCAAAATACGCTCCCCCTGAAGAGCACAGGAAACAGGCCCAAGGCCAGTGTCAGCTGGAGTGTCCTCCAGGTGGGACCTAGGTCCAAAGGGTAGGACAATTGTTCATTTACCCCAAACTGAAAACCAGGAAAGCAAGGTGAGGAGGCAGACAGCCCTTTATCACACCATTTCAAAAGGAAGCCATCAACGTTGCCTTGGATGGCTCAGATCTGGAATGTCCCCTGAAGCGCATGTGCTGAAGGCTTGATTCTCAATCGATGGCGCCACCAGGAAGAGGTGGAAATGCCAGCAGCAGGTGGACCCAGTCAAGGGAAAAGGTTCATGCTCCTGGCAGATGTACTGGAACCTTCTCCCTGTCCTCCTCCTCCTGTCTCCCCCTCCCTCCCTCCTGCCCTGTGTCCCCACAACAAGCTGGCTTGCCACAGGCAGCCAGGCATGCACTGAAGGGGACCTCTGCGACCACACACCAACACAAGCTCTTCTTCCCTTTAAGATCTGTCAAAGCCAGGAAGCCATCAACTTCTCATTGGAAAAATGGGCAGGCAGTGCTGTAGCCCGAAGGTCAACATTCGCCAAACCGTGGAAGCAGGAAGTACTTCACTCCTCTCCACTTCCTCACTGACAACAGATGCTCAGAAGTTACTCAGAAGGTGAAGTCTGAGGGAATATGCACAGTAATACACCCCATAGTGATGACTGACTTGTGAAGGCAATCTCACAGGGGCTGCGAAGATGGCTCAGTTAATAAGCTGGTTGCTGTGTAGCGTAAGGACCTGAGTTCTCTTGCTAGCTCCCATGGACAGGACAGGCATGGCCATGCATGCTTGTCACCCCAGAGCCGAGGACATGGAAAAGAGATAAGGAACCCTGAAGCTCGATTGTTGACCAGTGAGAGACCCTATCTCAAAAAATGATGGGACAAAGAAATTGAGATGGAAAAACCCAAATCCTCTTTGGTCTGAGAAGTCAGCTGTATCTCATAGAAATCAATCAATTTTTACCTCTCAGGGAAAAAAACAAAACAATTGAATAATGATAGTTAATATCAACCTCTGGTCTCCACATGCATGAGAACACAGACACACATAAGCATGTATACACACACACACACACACACACACTACAACTCCATGAAAAACAGACAAAATGCACATTACATTAACCAAAGAAATGACATATAGTTGTTCTGAAGGCTCAGTCTTGCCATATATGTGTGTTTACATATGTGCATATGTGTATACATATGAACATACTTATATGTACATGTATATATATATATTATATATGTGTACATATATACATGGGATTTACTAGAGTGGCTTACAGGCAGTGACCAGCTGCTCCAACAATGGCTGTCTTCCAACAGACAGTCCAATAATCCAGTAGTTGTTCAGTTCATGAGGCTGGATGTCTCAGCTGGTCTCCAGCATAAACCAGAATCCCGAAGAAGTAGGTACCAGTGCAGTAAAGGACATGCTAGCAAGAGTGGGAGTAAAGGCAAAGGGAGCAAGCTTCCTCCTTCCGTGTCCATTATGTGGGCTGCCAGCAGACGTGGCCCAGGTTAAATGTGGCTCTCCCCACTCCAAATGGTCTAATAAGAAAATTCCCTCCCAGGTGCACCCAAACGCTTGCATTACAGTTAACTGCAGATGTATTCAAGTTGACGTCCAAGACCAGCGATCACAGGTCGTTAGCCTCACTGAAGAAAGGCGGCCTGATGGGAGATGAGTGCCGTCCGGGCCCAGGAGAACCACCAAGGACTTTCTGTTTTGTTTTTTGGTTTTGTGTGTTTGTTAAGACACTGCTTGTCTGTGTGATTCAGCCTGGAATCACTCACTGTGCTCACTGCTGGCTCAGAGCTTGCTGTGTAGTTCCAACTGGCTTCACACTCACCACGTAGCTCAGGCTGGCCTCAAATGTGCAACCTTCCTGCCTCTTCTTCCCAAGTAATAAGATCACAGGTGTGCACCACTACACCCACCTGAGAGATGTGTTTTCAAAGGAAGATCACTACCACTTCCCACAGCCTCTGCTTTCAATACACGCTGCCTCTTCAACTATCCAGAGAAGGGAGCCAGTTGTAAGAAGAACCAGTGTGTGTGTGTGTGTGTGTGTGTGTGTGTGTGTGTGTGTGTGTGTGTTGTGAACTGCGGAGGTACATGTTCTCTCCAAGGCACTTTTCTTGTATGCTGTATCTTCACAGATGTCAGAGTAGAGTGCCATTTGCTTTCCTACTACAGGATGCCAGGACAGCAACATGAGTGTCCTTATATGTTGGTTTTAGAAAAATTCAGCAAAACTCTACCACATCCAGCTGTTCAAGGAAGAGCTTCCCCATAAAGTTTTAAAATAGCTCTCCTTCCAACACTAGGGTGCATTCTGGATGCTCCAGAAGAACTAGCAAGCAGGGAGTAAGCACACAGTAGGACCTTCAGGAGACAAGCCTGCTGGACATCTAGAAGAAGGCACACAGTAGGACCCTCAGGAAGCAAGCCTGCTGGAAATCTAGGAGGAGGCACACAGTAGGACCCTCAGAAGGCTAGCCTGCTGGACATCTAGGAGGAGGCACACAGTAGGACCCTCAGGAGACAAGCCTGCTGGAAATCTAGGAGGAGGCACACAGTAGGACCCTCAGGAGGCACACAGTAGGACCTTCAGGAGGCTAGCCTGCTGGACATCTAGGAGGAGGCCTGCCTGGGAACTGCTGGCTCCTTGATTTATGTGTGGAGTTGAGAGTTCAGCAATGTCAGCAGTATTTGTATTTTCACTGTTATGCAATATATGCAAGACACCCACTCAATGATGAGCTCAGGGACAGGAACTCAAGTGGCCTGGGATGTCCCTGCAGGAACAAGAAGCCTGTTTGTACATGTCAGCCATAAGTCAGCAGGCGTGCGATTCCAAATCCATTCATCAAAACCCCGAGCCCAGCCTGGTCTGCAAATCGAGTCCGGGACAGCCAAGGCTACACAGAGAAACCCTGTCTCAAAAAACAAAACAGAAAAATGTTTAAACCTTTTTGGAATATTACTTTTATATAATATAATAAACAAATATGGTATTATCAGTGGATAGGCTTTTACTTTGTTTTGTGTTGTTTGGATCTCACAGAGATCTGCCTGCCTCTGCCTTACAGGCAGTTTAAACTTTTTTATTTGTCTTGTATTTTTAAGACATGGTTTCTCTTGTAGTCCTGGTTGCCATGGACTCGCTTTTGTAGACCAGGCTGGCTTTGAGTTCACAGAGATCTGCCTGCCTCTGCCTCCGAGTGCTGGGCTTAAAAGAATGAGCCATCATGCCCAGCTCAATTTAAACATTTTTTCTTATATTTTTGCTTGTGAGCCTAGCCTTTAACAGCTGAGCCATCTCTCCCAGCCCTGAACATTTTTTTCAAAATGAATTTCAATATAATTTAAGAACCACTGCCATAAAAGGAATCCTCAGGAAGGAAGTGTGTATGTGTATGTGTGTGTGTGTTTGTACGCGCGTGTGTGGGTGTGTAAATGGATAGGCAAAACAAGCAGAAAGGGATGCCACTGTGATGTGTGATTATCTATTGCGTAGTCTCCATGGTAAACAAAGACATTTATTTCCACTTAGAATCAGATGAAAGCTAACAGAGGCTGGCAGTGGTCCAGGGGCCACTAAGGAAGGCCTGCCGTTCGTTTGACACCCACAGCATCAGATCACAGCAGCTAAAGCTGCCAGAGGAACCCCAGCACTCCCTCTCCGCCTCACAGGCTATCTCACACACACCCATCTTCCTCCTGTGCCTCCTCCATTCCCAGTGGAACCTGCCCAAAGGAGCAGCTGCCTCTGACCCTGGCCTGAGAAATGGGAGCCTTGCTCTGCAAGCCATGTTACTAGCTGTGAGACACGGCTAGTCTAGACCTGGCCACCTACTTGGGGTTCCATTTGCTTCTGCCACAGAGTGACGCACACAGGATCCCACCAAAGAACAGAAACTGAAAGCAAGTCTTTGGGCGCAGGATGGAGGACAGCCTTTAAGAAAGTCAGCTTTATCTGGCAAATTCCTGGTGGGTGGGATGAGGGGATGGGAAAGGCAGGAGACAGGCACCTCCACTCAGCCTTCAGGGTCAGCATCAGGGCTGGTGTGACCTCCCACTATCCTCCATCCTGCTCAGAGTCGGCAGGATGCAGCCTGAGTCACAGCCCTGAGAAATGCGTCCCGCGGAGTTAGAGGGGCAGTTCCCTGGGTTGGAAAGGTGTTGTGTGAAGGGAAAAGGTGATGCGTCCGTCATTTTGTACATGCTTAAAACCTCACACTTAGTGTGTTTCGCAAGCCACTGGAACACCATCCAAACCCTCAAGACATCACACGGTTCTTGAGCTCCCTTACCTGTGACTTGTGGAGCTTTGGGCCCATTGAGTTCTGAGCCGAAGGAAGGTGCTGCTGAGTATGAGGCCTCCTGGCTCCACCCTGTACTCCGCTGGGAAGCAACGTAGCGCTTGCTCACTCTGTGCAAGTCTGCCATTGCAGAAGACCTTCGTCAAAAGCCCACAAAGAGCACATGGCACCACAGTGCAGCCTGATGCCCACAGCTGGGTCTTCAGTCAGTCAGCACAAACGAGCTGCTCCCCAAAACAAGCTGGGTCTTCAGAGCCCACCCCAACACTCTACTTAAACTGTCTCCACGGTGGCAAAACCCTGCATTCTACAGGCGCAAGGCCCTGCTCAGAAGGAAGGCACTCTGCCATGCGCAGTAAAGGCCCTGCTCAGAAGAAAGGCGCTCTGTCATGCGCAGTAACGTGCTCCCTAAAGCTCCACAAAATGGAAAGCACTAAAAGGTGCCGCTCCACACAGTCTCCAAGGCAAACCATGCCCCTAAAGACACAGTGTTTTATTGCATTTAATTCCAGGAGAAAAGTAACACTTGTCTGCCACTAGGCAAGATTCCCAGGGGCCACATTGAAAAGCCACCCTTCCACACAGGCTCCCCCTGCCCGCCCACCTCCTCACCTCAGCATGTTACACATGCATGTGCTCCTGGGTGTGCTCACATTGATTCATCCATGAGCACAGATTCACAGGCACAATGACTGGTTCATCTGCACGCATGCAGGCGCGGGCGCACGCGCGCGCGCACACACACACACACACACACACACACACACACACGGGAACACTCGTAATTGTGAGAACATGTGGAATCCCCCTTATGTACACACAAGTCCATATGTATGTGTGCACAACATGCTCATGTGAATACAGTACACATGCATATGCACAAACACGTTCACACACTCATGGGTGTACACATGTGCACACGCTCATTTTCAAACATACTCAGCTGTACACCCATATTCACTCTTTAGCTTGCTAATGGCTACCAGGCAAGGGCAGCCATCCTTGTCTTTAATGACACGACCCGTGTATACTCCTCAGAGGACTGCACACTGGCACCTCCACAAGTTAAATGGATCTCCTCCCTTTGGTCGCTTCTGCGAGAGTGACAGGACAGAAGTCAGCATCAAACAAGATCGAACCGAGCTGGACAGGAGCACCAGAGGTGCACATCACAGCCACAGGAGAGGAGTTCAGTGGCACACTTCAGAAGACCGTGCCAAGGTTGCAGACAGCTCATTTGCATAGCAACTACAGAAGAAATCACCTGAAGGTCACGTCTGTCCATTCCTGATGACTTAGGCAAGAAAATGACTACTTCTCCACTTCCTGCAGTTCTCTCAGAGTGGTCTGCAGGAGCCATCGAAGCTTCCAGAACACACTGGAGGAGGCTGTCCAGGAATTCCCAGAGGGGCCCCCATGGTTAGCACACTCCTCAACAGTCTGCCGTAGCTGCAGCCGAAGCTGAGGGGATATGGCTGGGCTCCTGTGGGTTGAGGAGAACCAGTGTCGAAATATCTTATCACAGATGACCTGAGGGGGGAAACGAGAGGTTAACTCAGGGGAGCACCTCGTCCTTGGCATCACCCCGGTCTCAAGGACACTTCCTTACTCTTGTGGGAGGTATCACAGAGAGAGTCTTAGCACTGAGCAGGCGTTTCCCTCCTAGCCCTGAGTCACTCAGCGCAGGGATCAGGGTTTGCCTGAAGGGTGTGTTCAGGGTCCTCATACCCCAGTGGGGAGCACTACCTGGGAGCTGCACAGACAGCAGTGCCCAACTTTCCTTTCAGTCTTTTTGTCAGCCTCACTTACCAAACACCTTTATATTCAAGAAGCACCTGTGACTTACACACCTCTTTCCCGGCAAAAGTGTTATTTAAAAAAAAAAAAAAATTTTTTTTTAAATTTCTTCTGACTAGAGATTACCCTTTTTCGATGAAAAAATTTAAATGTCTAAAAATATTTGCCAAAGCTCAGTCCTCTACAGCAGAGTCACAGGCAGGAGCTGCTGAGTAATAAGTAAGCCCAGTGCTAGGCTCCCCTGAGAGGTCATGGCTCCCCGAATGTTCTCAGAGACTGCTTCTGACTTCAGCAGACATGTGGGATGACAGTGTCTTAAGTGCACCCCAAAGGCCCACCTGCTGAAGGCTTAGTCACCAGCCCATGCATGGTGCTGGTAGGACATGGTGGGGCCCTTAAGAGGTGTGAGTGAGTTAGGCCTTGCGAGGGATGCTGGGATGGAGGTCTCTTCCTCACTTCCTCTCCCTCTTTGCCCCCTGCTTTCATGAGGTAAACAGCTGTTCTCTACTGTAGGCCACCCCTGCCAGGGTGCTGTGCCCCACCACCAGCCCAAGAGCAAAGGAGCCACCGCCATATGCTCAAACCTCTGGAATCATGAGCCCAAGTTAAATCTTCCTCATTATAAGCTGTTTGTATCAAGTGTTGTGTCACAGCAACTGGAAGCGGGCAAAGACAACAAAGCACGGCTGCTTTTCCAACAAAACAAAATCTAGTGAACACGAGATCACATTACAGATGCTGACTTAATTTATAACCTGCGTCTCCTCCATTAGCGCTTTACACTACATCACAGAGAAAGCTCATTCTCACTTCTGGGGCTGTCTTCAAAGACAGTAGTCAGGCACAGGGATGAGTGTGTCCACATCTGCTCCAGAGCCACGACATCCGTCACACTAAGGGTGGACACACTCATCTAACTCCCCAGAGCGTCAACTGTTAATTAATGCCATTTTAACGACTATTCCAAAATGGAAAGTACATTGTTGTTGAGTTTTAATTAGCATGATGTTTTTAACTATGTCTTTAAATCTTCAGCCATTTGGATTTTATCGTCTGTGTCTCTTTACATCTGTTCTCTCCTTCCAGTTTTCTTTGGTTCAAGATTCCACTTGCAAGAGCTGTGTGTGTGTGTGTGTGTGTGTGTGTGTGTGTGTGTGTGTGTGTGTGTGTGTGTGTGTGTAGGTCAGAGGATAACTTGCAGGAATTAGTCCTCTCTACTGTGTGAGTTCCAGGAATCAAAACAAAGGCATTGGGCTTGGCAGGTGGCTTTAACCACAGAGCCATTCTTAGTTTCTCTTAAAGCAAAGACCTGCAGGTGAGATCAGAGATAATGGGGACTCAGGTGAAAGCCATCTTGTCTGCCTGGTTCAAGGGCAGGGCAATCACAGACCCATCAAGTGTAGCTCCACAGGGAAGAGGCTGAGATGGCACCCCAGAAGCCCGTGTAACTGATGGGCCTCCTTAAAGTGGGAACTCCAATGGTCCTGGTACTTGATTCAGCTGTCTGTGGTGTTGGAGCCAGGAGTTTGCCTGGCCTGAGCTCGCCCCACCAGGTTGGTAGCTTTGTCGGCAGGATCTCTCTCCTTCATGGTAGGAAAGCCCCCACTGTGTGCTTTTCTGAGCACCTGCCTTAATCTGCTCTGCTTCAGCTTAGGAGTCTCATCAGACCCATGGCACAAAGCCTATTGGGAGGGTGCACTAGAGGCGGGTGTGGCTGAGGCAGTGGGCTGAGTGACAGAATGAATAGAATTTATAGAGCAAGGGCACAAAGAAGAGACTGAACGTGGCAGGCAGCAGTGAGGTAACACACCCTGACAAGCAGGTTGAACAGGTGGTTGTACTCTGTGCCCAGACACCTGGGGGTGCAAGTTCACACACCCCCATCTAAAAGCATCCAGTGATGCAGATGGGGACAATGCTGCCAAAGAGAAGGGACAGTCTCCAGCCGATGGGCTAGAAAGTCAACCCTGGGACTGGAGTCTCCCTGCCTGCAGGTGCACTTTGACTGACAATTCCTACCGGCCTCGCTGTGAGAGCCCCTGCTGGCTGTCCTGCCTGTCTGTGATGGAGTCTGTCCAGCCTCCCCCTGTTGGCCTCTTTCTCAGGACTACCTCAGGTCTTAGCCTCACAGACTTAGCTCTGGCTCTTGTTCTTTCTGGGTGAGGATTTACAGGGAGGCAGACGCTGGCAGAAAGACTGGCTCTCCTTGGGTACGAGGGCCATTTGCCTGGGCTTCCTTATGGGTCACCACGGTTGATAAGGCTCATCTGGCTGGCTAGGCAAGTGTCCCCTTCTGAGCAATCCACGTGCATCCTGCTGCAAGTGGTGACCTTCCCTGGAGGGAAGGAAGGCCACTCTTCAGCTAAGCCCACGCAAGGAGCTGCATTCCCCTGCTAGAACCGCCAAACAAGCTCTCAGAAGCATCCTCAAGAGAAACTGCGGGGGAGAGCCAGCTAGGGGCTGCGCTGGGACCCCACTGGGACACTGAGGCCACCACCACCCACGTAGTAAGAAGCAAAGCATCCTGCCCTGGTGGAATAAATGAGCCCAGAGGCCTGTGGACACAGGTGCCGTCCTCCCCAGCTCACCTGCAAGTTGCTGTTGACACGCTGGGCCCCACACTTGTTCACTCGCAAGTCACACTTGGAGAAACAGTCAAAGAAGTTGCAATCTTCGTCTCCTGTGCAGTTTTGCTCAAGGATTTCCCTCATTTTAGGCTCGAAGAAGGCCATGTCTACATCAATAGCTACCACCTGAAATCAAAGAGGTACACAGCAAGAATGACAGCCCGGACAATAATAGCATGGCCCCTGAGGAAGAGCTTCCGCCCTGACGGCAACGGGTCACAGGTGACTGATGCAGCGGTGACCACAGAGCCCACCTGTCAGGAGGAAATGCCCAGATCATGACCTCATTTCCCCAGAGTATTTACAAGTGCTTCCTTTGACACAAACTATTATCATAAGTCATGTTTTAGCTTGTATCTGCGTGTATGTGTGTATGTGTGTGCATGTATGCCACATGTGTGCAAGGTGCCAGTCATGGGTGATTGTAAGCCACCCAGCCTGGGTTCTAGGAACCAAGATCAGGTCCACCAGAAGGACAGCCAGCACCCTGAACTGACAGCCAGCACCCCGAACCGACAGCCAGCACCCCAAACTGACAGCCAGCACCCTGAACTGACAGCCAGCACCCCAAACTGACAGCCAGCACTCTGAACTGATAGCCAGCACCCCAAACTGACAGCCAGCACCCCGAACTGACAGCCAGCACCCCAAACTGACAGCCAGCACCCTGAACTGACAGCCAGCACCCCAAACTGACAGCCAGCACCCTGAACTGACAGCCAGCACCCCAAACTGACAGCCAGCACCCCGAACCGACAGCCAGCATCCCGAACTGACAGCCAGCACCCTGAACTAACAGCCAGCACCCCGAACCGACAGCCAGCACCCCGAACCGACAGCCAGCACCCCGAACCGACAGCCAGCACCCTGAACTAACAGCCAGCACCCCTAACCACTGGGTCATCTCTCCACCTCCTCCTTCTGTTTCTTTTTTGACTGACCATGACATTTGTCAACATAAATAACAAAAATAAGCCAGGCGTAGTGGCGCACACCTTTAATCCCAGCACTCGGGAGGCAGAGGCAGGCAGATTACTGTGAGTTTGAAGCCAGCCTGGTCTACAAAGTGAGTCTAGGACAGCCAAGGCTACACATAGAAACCCTGTCTCGAAAAACATCATCATCATCATCATCATAATAATAATAGAAGCTTCTCCAGAGAAATCTGATACCTGAGAATAGAACCGCCATGGTAAGACACGGCACTGGTGAGACACAGATTCATTTGAAGAAGTCAGGGGAAGGGGAAGATTTTATTGTCAAAAACAAGTGAGCCGAGGAGATAGCTCAGTCGGTGACGTGTGCACAAGGACCTAAGTTCAATCCCCAAAACTCATGTGGGGAAAAAAAAAAAAAAGAAAGAAAGAAGCATTCTAATTCCATAGCTGTGGAAGCAAAACCCAAGTAGATCCCTGCAGCTCAGTGGCTAACCAGCCTTAGCCACTTGATGAGGTCCAGGCTAGTAGGAAATCCTGCCCAAAATGATGATGATGACAATGATGATGATTAAAATTTTAAAGGTGTGCAGCTCCTACACACACACACATGCACACGCACACATACACATGTACACACAGGCGCAAGCACACACAGGTATGGAAACATGCACACATGTGTGTGAACAACCCAACACACAAGACAAAGTGAAGAGAGTAGCATCAGAGATTTTGAAGCGACAGTCCTTGGTCACAATGACTAATGAGAAGCATCTATCCAAGGGTAAAGAAACAGTCATGAGTCAGATGCCCTATGTCCTCGCAGAAGTGTTTTGTCCGAGGCTGTAGTGGCTTCTGTGAAAGCTTATGAATCTGACAGACTCCAGGTGACAGGCGCTGCCAAGCAACAGGCACAGCTCCTACCTCAGGCTCTGCTTGTTTATGGTGGTTGTGAGACTTCCACTCTGGATCTGCTAAGTTCCACGTTTTTTCACAGTTCTCGGGGTGAGGATTACAAATGCTGTGAGAGATGGATAACTGAGTCCCAAGACTATGAACAATCACAGACTGCTCGTTGTATCACACATCTGGTACCCACGTCAACTGACCAATCAGATGGGCCATGGGGAAATGGCCTGAAATTAGGATCAGCATTTGTCAGCCCTGAGCGTCAACCACTAGTTCCACTGTCAGGGTAAGAGCTTGAGGGCTGCTGCAATTTCAGATTCATCTTTCTGGCTCCCAACCAAATAGACTTCAAAGTCAGACAAAGAATAACTTATAAATTATGCAGATTTCCCTTCACCACCTGGATACAAAAAAAAAAAAAAAAATGTGAGCTGAAATCTGCAAGCGTCTGGAGTCTGCCCAAGTTCGACAGCTGATAGCTTGGAGACAAGTCATTCCTAAATATGACATCTTTGATGGAAGTGGAGTCTCACAAGCCCTCACAGGCCATTGTGAAAATGTCAGCTAACCCCCCACCCCAGCCCCAGCCCCTGCAGCATCTAGGAGAGGGCTCATTTGCTGGTGTCATTCAGCTGCAGAAGGCATGGTTGATGATTTCTACCTTTGGTTCCTTTTTTCCACGCACGGGAGATGCTGGTAGAGGACAGCCCTCCCAGGAATTATCAGTGAAATCTCAGAAGGGACATGTTACTTTAAAATGTGCAGAGTGATGAGAACGTCACCCTCTTCTGCCACTTTTGCCTGATAACAAACACAGGCAAGAAGCCTGCTCATTGTTGCATGCCTTGAGGGAGTTAATAGTTTTCACTTTTTATAATATCTTTTTATTTAGTCTTTGACTGTTTCATACATACGCACTGTGTATCTTGAGGGTATCTACCTCCACTTTTCCCTTCCTACATCCCCCCCCCCCACACACACACCCTCCAGAATGCGCACTTCCCATCTCCTGTTCCCTCCTTTGGTTGCTATTTTGGGGAGAAGTACTGGGAACCCAATGGACATCACAAAAGCCTGGTAAGTACTATTCTAGCAGTGAGCTGCACCCCTAATCCTAGTTAAAAGTGGGACCCCAGGGCTGTGTGTACGCCAGGTATGATCCTATCACTGAGCTACATCTGAAGCCTGTACAATCTATCAATCTCTCTTGTCTCATTAGCTGGTCAAAATTAAGAAGTAATCTTGTCACTTAGCTTGGTTAAAAACACTAAAGTTAGTAAGAACTGGAGCTGGGGAGATGGCTCAGCAGTTAAGACCGTTTGTTGCTCTTTCAGAGCACTCAGATTGGTCCCCAGCCCCCACGTGGTAGCTCACACCCACCCAACCACAACTCCAATTCCAGGGGCTCTGATGCTTTCCTCTGAGCTCTCCGGGCACCAGGCACAAACATGGCTCACATGCACACACACAGGCAAAACACTCATATACGTAAAACTAAATAAATAAAGTATTTTAAATCAGGTGGTGGTGGTGGCACGGGCCTTTAACCCCAGCACTCAGGAGGCAGGGGTAGGTGGATCTCTGAGTTCAAAGCCAGCCTGGTCTACAGAGGGAGTTTCAAGAAAGCCAGAGCTACACAAAGAAACCCTGTCTTGAACCCCACCCTACCAAATATTTAAGTGATATATAGACATACATACATGAGAGCTATGCTAATGAGCCTACTGTCTATATAATTTATTATGGTGAGGTCCATTCTCTCCCCAGTTTCTGGCACTTTCTCCAGCCTCTGTGTTCCTACTTAACCCCATTTGTGACACTGTTCCTCTCATCTGCCAGTGATTTATTTTTTAACTTAGACTGTGTAGCCTAGAATGAATTGCTGCTCCTGTGTACCTAAAATTAGAACAGCAGGAAAACCTTCCTGGTTGGGAGGATCACAGAATCATCCTACGTGATGATATAGTGCCTTCTGCTTGAACCTGGCCCGCAACTGGACACACTGGTGACGAGCCTCTTCTGCACTGAGTGAACTGTCCTCGGTCCTCCCTGCACCTCTGCTCTCTCTCAGGACCAGCAAGCAGCTCACCAGCTTGAAGGGTGTGCTTGTGTGCTTTGGGGTCACCCTCCTTTCCAGGCTGTTCCTGAAGGCCTGTACCGGGAGGCTTGAAATCGGCCATTCCAGCACCTCTCCTCAGGGCAGAGGCCAGCCAGGGCTCAAAACACAATCCACCTTCTGGAAACAGGAATTCAGGGCTCTCAAACTTGAACAGAGACCAAAGCCACAGGTGAGGGAACCTGGTTTGCTAGCCTGCCTGTGTTTTGGAGGCAGGGTCTTACCATGTATCCCAGGCTGGCTGTGAACTCACCACCCTCCTGCTTGGTCTTTCTAAGTATTGGGTTGGAACCCATGTGGCGTGTCGGCCCACTCCAGAGTCTCAGGTTCAGGAGGTCTGAGGAGCAGTATGAGAATTTACATTGCTGGGCTGCTGAGGTGGATGAGCAGGTAAAGGCGCTTATCACCAAACCCGAGGCCCTGAATTCAACCTGTGTTAAGGGCAGAGCCAACGCCTACAAATTGACATCTCACCTCTCTGCATATGCTATGACATTCATCACACCACACACACACACACACACACACACACACACACACACACACACACTAAGTAAATGTAACAAACAATAAACAAAATTTGCATTCCTAGCAAATTCTCTGGTGATAAAAAGATATATGTCCTCAGGGAGGGGTGGACTGTGGTAATAGTGCTGTGCCTCGAGAGCACCTCCTTCCCCTCCACCGTGCATTAAAAATGGAGCCCATTTTGTTCTCTCGTGCAGGTAATCAGAGCTACTGAGAGCCTAGAGGACAATGGCTATGTCATGCCCAGAGGTCAGCTTTCCACACTACCGTGACCCTCAGACTCAGGTGGTTGTATCCCCTTTCTCAGGTGGCTATGTCCCCAGGACTCATAATGGCTATATCCATATCTCAAGTGACTATGACAAGAGTTTTCAGAAGTGGAAGGCAACTGCTCGTCTTTCCACTGCATGGCTCCTGCTCACTAAGTTGGGAAGCCTTAGCTAGAGTGGCAAGCACCTCCAAAATAGCAGCTGGGGGCTTCATCCGAGAGACAGTGGTGAACTCACAGTGAGGCATAACACAGGACTGAGCTTACCCCGAGTTTCCTGCCCAGTGTGCATACTCTGCTGGAGCCCCCACAACCTTCTGGAACCCACCAGAACTAACTCCAAGCCCATCTTTTCCCATTTAAAGATACTCCTGGAATTTTAGCCCCTCCAAGGCAGCCATGGTTGAGTATTGGGTGGACACAGTGAGAGCAGGGACAAACACTTGATTACACGGATGACAAACTTAGTCCTCTAGATGTCAAGCTGCTTTTAAAAAGGCTACTCCAATGCCGTGCAGCCTGCCATGAGATCCCATGGCTCAGCAATGTCCTAACCACGATGAAGAGCCTTACCCCGTGAACCAACCCCCACAAGGTGCAGCCTGGCTGGCTTGAGCAACACTTACAGTGTAAGAACAAAGGTGCTGCAGGGGTGACTGACCACTTACTGCCTTCACCACTGCCCACTCTGTGCCCATGACATCACAGGTCCTGTCAGCACTTCCCACTGGGAGGCCCAGAAATGGGACCAGGGTCAAGAGGCACAGCAGGAACCTGACACACTGCTTTTAGCCAGGAGGGGAAGGTGTCCCATGCTATCCAATAACACATACAAGTCTCTCTTGTCACTTCCTATCCACCACAGTGTATCTCTGGTGCAGCTGCATAGCCCCCGAGTTGAGGGAGAAGGGTATCTCGCATCTGTAAGAGCTACAGGGTCAGACATTCCTTCTCCTGAAGGGTCTTCCCTGCCAGCCGGCACTAGAGCTCCAGGTGTCTTGCTGGATGTCTTTTCACAGACTTGGAACTGACTAGAATCTCTCTAGAAGAGTAGCGTTGTCTCAGCACCCTGGTGCTGTGGACACAGAATGCCTGGCTTGGAAGAACAGCCCTAGCAGACACTGTCTAGCCCAGGAAATCTGACTGTTGCAGACCACACGGATCCTGTGCCAGCACTAACTACAGGCACCAGGGCTGTCCTCAGGGAAGTGGGGCGCCTCCTCTGCTTCCTGCCTGACCTCAGCCTCCTGTGGGCCCCTTCATTAGAGTTGACATCTCTAGGAGCAAGAGATGAATCTACGTAAATCCTCTTGTCAACGGGGCAAGAAAGCTGTCTGGAACTGGACTGACCAGGAGCCACACAGCCACCCAAAGTTGCACTGGCTTCCTTCCTCCCACACAGACCAGAATCGCTTCCCCTTACCGCAAACAGCCTGTTTCTACTCACCGTGAAGTCCATCTTGATGGCAAAGTTCTCAGGCTTGACATCACAGAGGTGGAGGCGATGGGAGAAGTCACTGTCGAAATGGCTCACCATGTCCAGAAAGCTGAGGGCTATGTGGCTAATAGCCTGGGCCTGGCCAGCGTCACCCAGAGGGAAGAGAGCCCTGTGGTGCGGGCTACCGGCAGCCAAGTGCTCCACTGCGTAAAAGTGGCCACAGGATCCCAGCACAGGCAGGATGTGGCGGCTCAGGTCCGGCAGCAGGCTGAAGTACACGTATTCCTCCTGCTGGAGTAGTGACCACGCACTGGCCAGCTGCTGCCGCCAGCTGGGGCCCTGCCTGGCCGGCCACAGGGGGGCTATGCTGTTGTTGGGCAGCTCCAAGCCTAGCGTGTTCTTGACCTCCCCAGCCACCATCAGGAGCAGCTCGGCCTCAGGGATGCCTGAGGCGCCTGGCCCTGCTTCCTCCTCCAGCAGATTGAGGGGTGGGAAGCTGGAAAAGGCCTCCTTCTTGGATTTAAGGACCACGGTCCGACCGCGCCACTGGGCCTGCAGCACCTTCTTGCCACGCTCATAATACAGGCAGCGCTGGTACAGCAGCTCCCCAGCCACGCACAGGTCCTCGCACAGGGCGCCCGTGAGCCAGCCGCCACGGTAGTCCTGGCACTGGAACGAAGGGAACAGTGTGTCACAAGAGGGCAGGGATAAGGGGCAAGGGAGAACACAGATTGGCACCTGCGCTCGGGGCTTTGTAATGAGCCAAGGCAAGAAACTGCCCAGATGAGAGTGGTGGAGGCCATCCGGGCTCTGGGTTCAGGTGGCCATCTGGTCCTGTGAGTTGCACAGCCAGCGCTGTAACGTAAACACTGATTAAATATCGCGTCTGCGCAGAACGCGTACAGACTATCCGCTTGTCATCGCATCTCTACAATATAGCGTAGATCATACTTCTATTGCAGTGGGTAGCATAAGACGCGCAGAGGCGACTCAATGCATGGGGGAAAGGTGTACAGAGCTCCTATTACAGGTGCCAGGCTGTCCTAGAAGGGACCAAAACCCTTGGGTTCATTTTTGGTATCCAGGGAGGTTCCAGAAACGATCCCCCACCCATACAGATAGATAACCCTAATGGTGAGAGTCTTGTCCTGATCGTGTCACTCAACCGAGCCGAGGACATGGCCTTCGAAATCACACAATCTAGAGCTCAAGGGCTCCCCCTTGAGGAGGGGGCTGGGGGTGCCTGAGGGCCAGATTCTCAACTTTGACTCCACACTGGAGGCTCTCTCAGCCAGAGACTTTTAACATTTCCGTGCCAGATCAGTTAGCTAGGACGAGGCCCCCGAGCTCCATCTGCCCCTCGCACTGACACAGCACTGTCCCTTCTACCAACCTCGCACCCATATTCAATATTTTCAAACATGAGGTGGTGAAGTCAGATAATGTGCCTCCTGGCTCGTGGGTGGACAGAGAGCACCAGGAGGAGGGTCCTGTGCTGTTCTAGAAGCATCGAGACAGCCTGTGTTTGCCTCAGCAGTGAAGGGAGATACCCAGAAGCCACAGTGGGGAGTGGGAGCCTCGTGGAAGACCATGCCGCCAGTCCCTCAAGGAAGAGGAAGGGGCACAAAGAGACATGGGGTAAAGTAGACGGTTCACAATGCTATTCTTTCATTTTTACCATTTTTCTTTTCTTTTCTTCCTTTTTCTTTTTAAATATTTATTTATTATTTACATCATATTCTGCCCATATGTATGCCTGCGCACCAGAAGAGGACCAAGATCACATTACAGATGGTTGTGAGCCACCATGTGGCTGCTGTGAATTGAACTCAGGACCTTTGGAAGAACAGACAGTGCTCTTAACCTCTGAGCCATCTCTCCAGCCCTCATTTTTTTATTAAGCCTAAATCTCTAGAGTCAGGGGCATTATGCAGTGAGCATATTTTCTAAGCACCCACAAACGAATGTCCCCACACTAGCAAATACAAGCTGCTCTTCTCTCCCAAACCATCTACAGCATAGGAACCCACATTCACCTTATGCCATATATGGTCCTAAGACAGGAGTCAAATCTTGCAGTGTCTTTTCACCCTGTTTTGCTTATTGGAAAATGCCTGAAAGACCCACTGCGGACACTTTGCAGCGCAGCGCACTGAGCAAATTGCTAGTCCCTTAGCCGTGAGCCTGAATGTGACCGCTCCCTCCCTGCTGGGCTGCAGTGTTCCCAGCATGCCACCTTCCTGGGCGGGTTCTCCTATTCCTCCTGTGTGTCTTACCTGTTCTGCCTTCCCTTGCACAGTGACTGCACAGCCCAGTGAGCAGCACACATACACGTGCAAAGTGCAAAGGATGCCCAGGGCCAGGCCTACAGGATGGCCTTTGAACCACAATCAGATATGTCAGCATGTTCCTTTCAAACACAGGCATTGTTTCACATTAGTCAGCTTTACTGTCCCTGAGTTGATTACAAGATGTGCCTTAAAGTCAAGAAAATAAACTTCTAGTGCTTAGACACAAATAACTTCAAAACCAAAAACTGTCTGGAAACCACAAGCTTTCATGACTCATTTGGCCATGTGTGGTGCCATGCGAGGCTGAAACGAAGGGGCATTTACGGTCCCTGTCTGACTCTGTGACTTTATGTGCATCTAAGAATTCCCAGTCTGCCTGATGGCTGGCGATGCCCCACATGCAAAGCATAATTGTATGCACTATTCTACCCTTGTGTCGTGCAAAGGGTGTGAACCCCAAACCACAGAGTAGCCACTGAGAAACTGTGCAATTTTATGAATACTTAAGGACTGGACATGGTAGCACATGCCTTTAATTCCAGCACTCAGAAGGCAGAGGCTGGTGGATCTCTGTGAGTTCGAGGCCAGCCTGTTCTACAAAGCGAGTCCAAGACAGCCAAAGCTACACAGAAAAAACCCTGTCTCAAAAAGCCAAAAAGCAAACAAATAAATACTAAAGACAGAGTGCTCAAAATACCTCTTAACAAAGCACACCCATGCCTGAGAGTGGTACCTGGACTGTGTGGCCACTTTAAGACAGTAACTTCACATCAGCCCGAAAACCGAGCCGAAGGTCCGAGCTGTTCCTCCCCTCTGCCTTCCTGCTGATGGGTCTGCTGTGGTGTCCCTTAGATCTCTGTGTAGCACATAGACCAAGGCTCACACTAGTCAGACGCCATGTTACATGCCTTCTTGTAACAGTTCTGCAGAAAGAACGTCTGGGGCCCAGGCTGGAGTGGGGGCTCAGCAGTCCACCCTGCAGCCCCTGCAGAGGACCTGAGCTCTGTTTCTAGAACCCACGTGGCAGCTCACAGCCATCTGGGACTTCAAGTCCAGGGGGGCTCTGACACCCACTTCTGACTGAGACACCAGGCACACACATGCTACATATGCATAGATGCAGTTAAAGATCTTGAAATAAATAAATAAAAATTTAAAATAGAAACAAAGAGCTGGGCCTGATCTCCCATCTAGAGAATGGCACCATAAACCCAGAGTTTTGCTGCTTCTGCTGCTGCTGCTGCTGTTGCTGCTACTGGAGGTGGTTATGGTGGTGGTGGTGCTGGTGGTGGTGGTAGTGGTGGTGCTGGTGATGATGGTGGTGATGGTGATACTGGTGATGGTGGTGATGGTGATACTGGTGATGGTGGTGGTGGTTCTGGTGATGATGGTGGTGCTGCTGGTACTGGTGATGGTAGTGGTGGTGCTGGTGGCACTGGTGGTGGTGGTGCTGCTGGTGCTGGTGGCAGTTGTGGTATGTGTGTGCCTGTGCATATGGAGGCCAGAGGTGAACTGTATCCTTCTTTATCTTACTTCTGAGACAGGGTCTGTCAATGACCCGGGAGTGCACTGTTTTGGCTACACCCACAGGCCAGTGACTCCAGGCTCTGCCTGCCTCTGCCCTGCCCCCGGTGCTGGAGTTACAGGCATATGCCACCATGCCTGACTTTCAGTGAGAATATAAACTTAGGTCCCTGGGCTTGTACCACAAGCACTTTACTCAGTGAGACATTTCCCTACCCTCCTTGGGCTGGGCTTTTATGTCTAGAAAGCCAGCAGCCATGAGGGAACTGTGTAACACATTCAAGTGTAATTGTTTTAAACGGTCTGGCTTGATGCTGTGCTCACATGCTGTGTTCTTGGGACTCGACAGAGTGTGAAAGACATGCTGCCGTTTGACCTTTGACCTTGAACTCTGGGACCTCTTTCCAAGGCACTGGGCCAGGAAATGAACATGGGAAGGTTGTGTCAGTCGCTCTTTTCTCATGTGCTCCCATAGCACATAAGAGTGGATGCTGAGACACCAGTGAGAAGAGGTGGTCACACAACGCTGTGTGTTACGTGCGTGCGTGTGTGTGTTTCCCCTGCTTGATCTGTGTTTACATCTCTGTAATAAACCTGATAAGAAAATGCAATATTTTCTTGAGATCCTTTTAAATTCAACAAGAGAAACTCTGTGACACCCGAAAGTGACTTGGATCAATTCCACAAGCATTTCTCTGTTACTACATTAGTAATTTAATTGAAAATGCTCCTCCATGGAGTGCAGGGCAGAGCTGAGAACCAGTGGCTGTGTGGTGGGGGAGAAGACCTGAGCTTGGAGCTGCCAAACCTCACAGTGCTGCAAAGGGGCGCGAGCGAGACCTGGTCCTGATGACGCCTTGAGCAGAGGCCCCGGAGACAAGATCACAGGCTAGTGAGACCCTGGCCCTCGGCTGTGCCCTAGCCAGCCACAGAGATGCTCTCCTCTGCTTATGAGTTGAAAGTGTGTGTGGAAGTGGAGCTGACTGCTGGGGCCCTGAGTCTTCTCCTCTAACTGGGACCATCGCTGCCACAAATTGCAAGCTACAGCGGCAGCTTCTGGAGCCAGGGAGTCCCATCAAGACTGCTCTGGAGACTTGATACCCTATGAGCATATACAGGGGGAAGAAGTCCCCCTCAATCACAGTCATAGGGGAGGGGAATAAGGGGGAAATGGGAGGGAAGGAGGAATGGGAGGATACAAGGGGTGGGATAACCATTGAGATGTAATATGAATAAATTAATAAAATAAAATTAAAAAAAAAAAAAGACTGCTCTGGAACAAGGCCTTGAGGCTTTGTCCCCACCTTGACACAAATTGACACTGACGGTTTTCCAAGTTAACCCATTTGTGAGTGAGTGTTTTGGGGGGGGGCACCTTCCCATGGAAGCTTCCAGGCTTAGTCCACAGCAAAATGGCAGCTGTTGAGGCTCCTGACAAGACAAGGTCCAACAAAGTTAGAGGCACAGCCCCTAGCACGGTGGCCCTGGGAAGTGTGAGCTGTCTCTCTCCTGGTTATGAGAGAGTGGGGTCAGGGATTCTCAGAGGATATGGTCTGACCTCAGCACTCATGGCGGAGGGGCCTCGCCATCAGGCAGAGGAGCAGAGGATGGTTCTGTCACAACAAGCCCAGCCCAAGTTCTGACAAAGCACCAAGTGTCCAGAGAATCAGAAAGAGCACTTTAGAACAGACAGCACTTAAAGCACGGGCCTGGGCAGCTGGAAACGCTACCCCAGGACTGGGGATACGGCTCCGTGGGCAAAGCGCTATGCTGCACAACTGTGAAGACCTGAAGATGTGTTAGCACATCCTAGCTCTCCTGTGGTGAGACGGAAGCAGAAATAGGAGACTCTGGTGTACATGGTGGAAAAGAGACCCTTTTTCAAACAGGGTGGAGAGTAAAGACCAACGCCCAGTGTTGCACTCTGATCTCCACGTGTGTGCTCTGTAGGATGCATGTGCACAGACACACATACATGACATCCACACAAGCCTAAAAATTCGATATTTCAAGCTTGGCACCATGATTCACACCTGCTGTCCTAGACCTTGGGAAACCCAGCCAGAATGATGGGCTTAAGTTTGAGATCAGCCTGTCTGTAGAGTGAGACACTTCCTCAAACAAGCCGTGCCTCCAACACAGTCACTCTCCTGTCCCCACGTCACTGACATGCTTGTCAACCAGTCAAATTCCCAGAAAACTCTCCGCTACCTCTGCTCTCAGCTCTCATTAAACAGCCATGTGAGCATTGTCTGTGCTGGATCCACCAACATACTGCTTTCTATGAAAATCTGTTTTGGCAATGAAATAAATAAAAACTATTGATATCTATTGATATGTCCAGCAAATTCACCCCAGCAAATTTGGAAGTCAATTTCCAAACAGGAGTCAGGAGACACTTCAAACAATGGTGTCGTCACTGGACAGGGATCACGCCAGTTGTTTCCTGGGGACCAGCACCTTGGCTCCTTTCTGCGAAGCCTGGTGTCTGGAACTCCTCAATGGCCTGAGAAAGAAATGTTAGGGTCTGTGCTCGGAAGCACACCTACATGCACTCACTGCAGAGTGGCTGCTGTTCCTGTGTGTCAAGACGCATGCTTTGCACCTTACCCTACACACACACACACACACATGCATGCACACGCACACACATGCATGCACGTGCACACCACACACACACACACACACTCACACAGGTATGCACGCACGCATGTGCACACGCACCCTACACACACACATGCACACACTCGCACACACACACATCTTCTATTGGTGGAGAACTCTCTCCCCTGTGGCTGGCTAGTTACTACTGCTAAGCTACACTCCCTGGAGCTTGGCAGGTCTGTACCTTCAGGACACAGAGAAAGACTTAGTCCAAGAAATAAGAAACCAGGAAACTGGGTACACAGATTGCAAGTTTAACTGGTAATTTGGGAACTTTCATTGTGTGGGTGCTAGTGGCTGGGTTATTTTATTAGTAGCATACCCTGTTGTTTCAACAAAAATTGATTCTTTAAGTCCTTATTTAAAGCTGGACTGTTCCTCTCCATCCTCATCACGAGGGTTACAAGCGTGCGCCATCATGAGTGGCTTTTAAAGTGGGTTCTGGGAACAGAACTTAGATGGCCATACTTCTGAGGAAAGTGTTTTACCAACTGAGTTCTGTCCCTGACACCTGTGCTGGCACACTTCTATATTAATGAAATTCATAGTGAATCTGTGTTTCTTGTGGATGTGTATACACACACACCATCACACACTCCACCTTTCTCTCCCCTCCAGCTGATCCTGTGCCCCCTCCCCCAAATTAATGCTCCCTTCTTTAAATACTAGGTATATATATATATATGTGTGTGTGTGTGGTGTCTTACATATATACGTATATGTATATAGTGTATACAACATAATTTATACATATAACATATGCATATTGTGCATACATATACATATATGTAACATATATGTATATACACCTTGCCTAGTACATTTGACGCTGTTCAAATGTACCTGTCCAGGGCTGACACTTAAGATTGGTCACCTATGAGGTAGGCAAGTGTTAGAGGAACACCAAGTTCCTGCAAAAGAAGCATTCAGATGGCGTGAGAATAGTCCCTCCTCCAGACTGCGTGAGGAAAGTACCCCTCCTCAGACTGCGTGAGAATAGTCCCCCCTCAGACTGCGTGAGAATAGTCCCCCCTCAGACTGCGTGAGAATAGTCCCCCCTCAGACTGCGTGAGAATAGTCCCCCCTCAGACTACGTGAGAATAGTCCCCCCTCAGACTGCGTGAGAAAAGTCCTCCCCCCCCCCGACTGCGTGAGAATAGTCCCCCCCCCCCAAGAAGCTGGGCTGTATGTTACAGAATCTCAGCAAGCAGAGCCCCATCATGCAAAGCCTTCTCTAAAACTGTGGCTGAATCTTTGCAGAAAGGGGCTGCTCGCTGCTATGAAATCTTTCTGGGCTGAGACCCAGGCTGCTATATCTCCTGGGGCCTGCGCAGTCTCTATTATCAAAAAAAAAAAAAAAAAAAAAAAAAAAAGCCTGCCATGTTATGTTTTTTTTAATTCTTTAACATAGGCAAAACACTAAATTCCATAGCCCCTAACTAGTCCAGGCAGTTAAGGCTTCTGGATACCCCAGCTATGGGAAGATATGTGGAAATGTATGTTGACGTGCTGTGGTGTGTGAGGAATCCCCTTGGCTGCTGCTCATGGTTTTCACTGTAGAAGCTTCTTATCATCTCAGGGTCTGGTCTGTCCAAGGCACTGATAGAGTGTAGGGCCCTCAGCATATCAGCATCACCCAGCAGACCAATGTCACGTGGCCTTCCTGGGCTTAGCTTGTTTTTCCATCTGCAAAATGGGAAGCAAACTCTACTTCATGGAGTTTGTTGAGAGGATTTAATGAAATAGGATGACTGTACTACTGTGCAGCTACCGGGCAGTGTGGACATCAACAGGCGCTGGCAGAGAGTACTTCAGCTCTCTGAGGTGCTCTGCTTGCAGAAGCCAGGGGTGTCAATGATACGACTCCCCAACCACTCCTCAGCCCAGCAGAGCCTTAACACACAGCTCCTTGGAGAAACGTGGCTGTAACAACCCAGCAGTGCTCCAGGCCTGGTTGCAGTATGCTGAGAAGTTACACAAAAGGGTCAGGGGAAGACACTGGAATCCAAAGGACCCAGGGCTTGAAGCTTTCAACACAAGCCAAGCTGCCTTTCTAAGCAGCTCTTGTCTTTGAAAGTGCAGGGGCTGTTGGGAGACCCCCTCATCGGGCCTCTCGACAGCTCTTCACCTGGCTGCTGCTCTCTGCACCTGAGTTTGCCCCAGCGGCCAGCAATGCCACCTGCCACTCCGAGGCCTGGGAACACAGGCTGCCTGCATGGCAGACACACCAGGACTCCTGGCTCTGCCAGAGAGAGCCTCCCTTTGGCTCCAATTTCTTATGTGCTCTGCGTACTCAGGGTGAAAGCCAATGAGAGTCTGGAGGCCAGTCAGGGAAATAACAACCAGTTTTATTATGTAGGAGGAAGGCCAGACAAAATGCAAAGCACCGAGGCAGCCAGGACACAGAGGCGCGCCTCAGACCGAGTCCTCAGAAGCCACAATGCCAATCTCTGCTTGGCAGCCGCCTGGGTGGAACTAAGTTTTGGTGTGCCCTAATTTAGAGTCCTGGGTAAAAGTAGACGCAGAGCACTTTCTCAGTTTTGCCTCAGCAAATTCAGAACAAAAGCATCAGGAAAGGGGTGCGGTAGTAAAGGGAGCCTTTGCTTGAGTGAAGAACAGCTCACACGCACATCCACAGTGTCTCCACAGCAGTTCACTCGGGACTCCAACAAACAAACCGTGGGAAAATGGCTTTGGGAATTTGGCAAGAGTTAAGATTGAAAGCTGTCAAGGACAGAACCAGTATTTTCAGCTCTCTGTCAAACAAAAAATTGACTGCATATGGCTGCACTGGAGATGTATTGGTAAGGCTTCTAAACAGAATTGATTTTAATTTGCAGCCTGGAATTCTGGGAAAGTTATGACCCCCAATTACTTAAATTATATCAGGCAATTTAATTTCCATTAGGCTTTTCTCAGCATGACCAAAGGCAAATAAATAAATAATAGGCCTTGTTTCCTATTTTAATCTAAAACATTGTATTAAGTTTGTAAATGGGACCTGGCCCTTAGCCAAACTGTTAAATTTTGTTCTCTTAGTGAGGCTCACCAAAATAAAAGGGAAGGTCTCTACAAGCAGAGGGGTTTGTAGATGGTTACTGGGAAAATTAATGAGATCGCACAACGTAAAACTTGATGGATGCTGGGCATGGTAGACCACACCTGTGATCCCAGCACTCGGGGAAACAGTGGCAGACGATCTTTGTGAGTTCAAGGCCAGCCTGGTATACAAAACAAGTCCAGGACAGCCAAGACTACACAGAAAAACCCTGTCTCAAAATAATAATAATAATACAATTATAAACAACTTGATGGAACTTCAGCTAAGCAGTAACCACTGCATGGGAAGATTTTATCTCCATGTGGAGGAAGCAGGTTAACAGTATGACAGGAGTATCTTTTAGTTTAAAATTGCTTTGGTGGCTTGATTTTTCCAATCTCCCTTGAAAGATCCTGAAAAGCCAGGGGCTGGGGTGGTGCAGGCCTTTAATCCCAGCAGAGGCAGAGCTCTGAGTTCAAGGCCAGCCAAAGCTACACAGAAAAACCCTGTCTCAAATATATAAAGATGAGGAGGAAAGAAAGATCTTTAAAAGTAATACTTAATGCTTAATATGTTTTGAAACTCTCACACCCTGAAAACAAAACAACAGAAACCACCTTTAAAAGCAAGTGAACTAACCCCCCAAACTTTTCTTCTTTCTTTCTTTCTGTTTTCCTAGACAGGGTTTCTCTGTGTAGCCTTGGCTTTCCTGGACTCTCTCTGTAGACCAGGCTGGCCTCGAACTCACAGAGATCCACCTGTCTCTGCCTCCTGAGTGCTTTGCAAGCTTTTCTTGTAGATTTCAAACCAAATGCTGAGGTGGTCACGATTTTAGGACATGAACAATCACGGTAGGAAGCAAGTGCAGACTATTTTCTCCTCTTTTCTAGAGGTTGGAGGTGCCGCCCTGCACTCAAGTCTCTCCAGACTAAGCATGAATTTCCAACCAGAATCCAAGGGAAAAAAAGGAAAACAAAAATGAGCACACCGGGGCATTCAGCTGGTGTGAAATTTCTTACTATCGACCACAGCCCAGCCAGGTTAAGGAGCAGCTTCCTGAGAATACTCTGACCTTCCCGCCTTAGGGGACCACTGTAGAGCATAAAACAGGGTCGACCAGGGAGAGGAGCCTGGCTTGTGGAGCGCTATGCTCCTTGAACTGTGCCTGCCTTCGCTCCTCTGGACCAGAATAGCCAAAGGCCTTGTGTTTAGGTCACCGGGAGGAGGAGTCCAGGCAGTAATCACAGGGTTTGATCATGTGGAGGTGATCCCGCAGATCCGGTGGGATCCCCAAAGGGCAGTGGCCTAAGGGGAGAGGTAGCCCAAGAAAGAGGCATGTTCTCCAAACCTGGCCACTGAAACTGAATGTAAGCACCAGAGACCAGGAATCGCCCCGCAAACTTTCGTCGGGGGCCCAAGGCTCAGGGTTTGCGGCCGGAATACTTCCCGGGACTCTAGACTAATTTCGAAGAAGAGGGGAGGGGCGTCCTGGATGGCACACAGCGGACTTCTAGTCCTTTGCCTTAGCGGGTGTCCCCTTGCCGCCCCATTCCCCGGACCGAGTGGTCGCTAAGATGCTGCAGCATCGCAGGAGATGCGGATACCCGAGGACCCGGGGAAGGTGTCTGGGAACCCGACCCGGACGCGCGACACTGGGCAATGCGGCGGCGGGACCTACCAGCGCAGCCAGGATGTGCCGGCTCTTCTCGTCCGTGCAGCGCTCAGAGAGGACGCTCGAGTGTGCGCGGAGCAGCAGCGCGGCCGCCAGCACCCAGCCCGCGGTCCACGCGGCGAAGGCGAGGAGCGCGCCCCGCCGCCAGCGCCCGCAGCGAGCCGCCCGGCCCCGGGTGCCCGCCGTCCGCGCCATCGCCAGCCTCGCGATCCGGTCGCCGCTCCGCAGCTTAAGGGGCGGGGAGGGGGGAGGGGCGGCGGGAGGGGTAAACTGGCCTGGGGCACAATGTAGGAGTCCCAGCCACTGCGTGTGGATCAGCTGCCGGCTCCTGCGACTTACCCACCCTGGCCACCTTTCCAGTTTCTTTTCCACTTTTCTTCCCCAAAGCTAAGCCTCTTTGCTTCTCCTCTCTTTCCTAGACTGCTACCCACCCACACGCCTAGCCACGACACTTGTTCCTTCCCAGGATGATCCCACCGGACCCCTTCCACCCTCTAAGCTGCGGCTCTCTGCTCATCTCGACCAAGTCTGGCCTCAGCTTAGGGTCACTGCCCGCTTCCCGGAGTGAGATCTCGAGGTTCGGAGAGAAGAAGTGGGGGCAGAGAGGGACCGTCTAGAATACCCTGAGAGCACCGGGCCACACTGCAGCCTCCAGGACTGCACGAGACTTGAAGGCTTCCTCATCCGAGTAAAGAGGGATGACCTCTCAGAGCTAACAGCCGGGAGAAGGGTTCCCTAATGCGTGTTTCGTCGGCTTAGGTCTGTGTTGCGCTCTACTTGAGAGCCCCAGCTCTCCAGACCTTTCTCCTGCAAAAAGAGAGGCCCCACTGGATGCAAGCTGAGTCCGAGAGGTCTTGTCAGCCTTGAAGGGAGCTGAAAGAGACAGGGCCTCTGCCTCGGGCATTCACCAGACAAAGGCTCAGCAGGGTTACTGAAAGACCCGGGGAGCGCTCCTGCTGCCCTGTGCCCTAACTTCTCAGGCTCCAGTCTTCCTTATTATCCAGCGGTCTCTAAGGACCTCTAGGGAACTGTCCTAACTTAGTCCATGCTGCAAGTCCTAGTTAAACTTTGCGTTGTAAATGGCTGTGGGTTAGCTGCCTCCCAGAATTTTAGAACAATTTAAATGCTCAGCTCTAAGACAAACTTCGAGTATACCACAAGTAAGCACCCCCTGAATACAGCAGACTCTGGGGACTAGAGGGCCACCCAGTTGATCACAGCAACAGTTCATAAACTCCCTCCAAGACTGACTTAGCACCTTCTGCTTCCCCACGACACGTGCGACCCTGTGAGTGTTCTCAGGGGCAGCAGTGTGGAAGAGGGCTGCAGCCCCTCCTCAGCGGCAGGCACTTCCTTCTCTTTCCCTCTAGAGGGGGCAAGCACAGGAAGGAGGGGATAAAGCAGCGGGGTGTGTGTGTGTCTGTCTGTGTCTGTGTGATTGTATATGATTGTGTGTGTCTGTGTGTGTCTGTCTGTGTCTGTGTGTGTGTCTGTGTGATTGTGTATGATTGTGTGTGTGTCTGTGTGTGTGTGTATGTGTAAGAGAGACAGACAGAGACAGAGGGGGGAGAGAGAGACAGAGAGAGACAGAGACAGGGGGGAGAGAGAGAGAGAGAGAGAGAGAGAGAGAGAGAGAGAGAGAGAGAGAGAGAGAGAGAGAGAGAGATCTCCTTCAGGGGGATGAGAAAGAGGCAGCTTTGGAGAAGAACATATAATGGCCATTTCTTAGGAGGAAGATGAGCTGTAAGACTCAGGAAGTTTCCAAAACTCATAAGACTCAGGAGGCACCTCCCTGTGGCCACGTAATCAGTAAGCAAATGCTGGGACAGAGGGGGGAAAGCAAAGGGTTTTTTTTTTTATTAATAAATTTTAAATTGTTTATTTTGTTTGGGGGGTTATAATTATGTCCTTTTCCCCCCTTCTCTTTGCCCCCTCCAAACCTTCCCTACTCTTTTTCAAATTCATTGCCTCCTTTTTCAGTAATCGTTACATGTGTGTGTGTGTGTGTGTGTGTGAGAGAGAGAGAGAGAGAGAGAGAGAGAGAGAGAGACAGAGAGAGACAGAGACAGAGACAGAGAGACAGAGAGACAGAGAGAGAGAGAGAGAGAGAGAGAGAGAGAATTCCTAAATACCCTGTTCACTCTGTATAAGGTTATTTCTATGTGTTTTCAGGGCTGCTCACTTTATATTGGATAAACAATTGATGCGCTCTCCTGGGGAAGACTATTTATTTCTCCTAATCTTTAAACTAAAGAATGAAAAACTATGGGGAAGGGAGGCACATCTTAAATCCCAGTATTCATCAGAGTATTCAGGCAGATCTCTGTGAGTTCAAGGCCAGCCTGGTATACACAGCAAGCCCAAGACAGCCAAGGCTGTATAGTGAAGCCTTTTCTCAGCAAACCAACCTATGGAGAATGAGAAACAAACCTTGAAATGAATATTAGGATTAAGTTTTTGTTTGTGACTTTTAAAATATATTACTAAGCAAACTTCTTTTAGCATTTTATAAAAAAAAAAAAATCAACTCCCTAATAAAGAGATCCGTCTAGCACTTAATATTGTTTGAAAACAGCACTTAGAGTTTTCTCCAGACCCTTAGACTGGAGGATCTACACAGAGCTGCCACACTGCTGTGTGCTTGGTATACTGCACAAAGCCAGGAAAAGCGAAGGCCATCAGAGCCCAGTTCACTGTGCCCTTAGCCTGGGGCATAGGAAGTGACACCTGATTGTGTATACTTCAAAATGACTGGTAGGCCTGATGAGGGCAGGTGATAGAGGCCTCTAGGCCATTAAAAAAAAAGTGAGCAATGTAGACAGATTGGGGGAGGGGCGTGTCATATCAACTTGATTTAAACAGGTTCAAATCCTTTGAAGAAACTATGAAATCTAAGCTACTTTCTTCCACTCCTTTACCAGAAAGGGAGCACTGGGGTCATGATACTGAGAAACAGGACAATGGTTCCCCCCATCACAATAGCAACCATCCTTTACACATCTTCATGAAGTTGTCTTCCTTTGCCATGAGGGAAATATAAATGTAAAGTCCTATGAGTGAACAAGAGGATGTGTGTGTGTGTGTGTGTGTGTATGCCCCCAAGATAACCCCAGATTCTAGAATTCAGTGCTCATGGCCCACACCTGAGTTGCTATCAGTTTATTAGTTTCATCACTATGACAAATACTAGAGAAAAACAATTTTTAAAAAAGAAAAACTTGGCTGGGCGGTGGTAGCACACACCTTTACTCCCAGGACTTGGGAGGCAGAGGCAGGTGGATCTCCGGGAGTTCGAGGCCAGCCTGGACTACAGAGCGAGTTCCAGTACAGCCAAGGCTACACAGAGAAATCCTGTCTTGAAAAACAAAAACAAAAGAAAGAAAAAAAGACTTACTATTTCAGAGACCTCAGTCCACAGTAAGCTGACTCCATCAGGCAGACTTGCAGAAGCAAGAAAAGCTGATTGTTCTCTTACCGCAGCCAAGAAACAAAAGGCAGACAGGGAGGGGGAGGGCATAAATTAAGCCTCAGGTGACCTGCTGCCTGCAGTCAATCCCTACACGCGACTCTCTATGGCCTCCCAATAACCCCACCAGGACATTAGTCAACCAATGGATTAGCCCACAGATTAGCTCAAAGCGCTCACGACCTCCTCTTGTAGAAGGTTAGAGGCGTCATCTAGGGACCAAGCCTTCAATTCGTGAGCCTTTGGGGTACAGCTCATACACACCCCATACTAAGGGCTGCAAAATGAACTCATCCTGTTAACTGAGATGTCGTTTTAGTTGAGCATGTCTGGTGCAGCCTTGACACTGCATGATCACACAGCTGGAGATCCTCAGCGATGGGGCTGCATCGTCTTACTGTCTTCTGTAGTCCAGAACGCAACACAGTACCCAGAATGCACCCTGACATGCTTGCTGCACGCATGAGCAGGACGCACTCTGAGCATTCCTTCCCCCAGATGATCAGAAAGCTTTGAGTGAGCACCCTGAAGAATTTTTCCTGAGAAAGTGCTTCTAAGAGACAAATATTCCTATATGATTTCTGGAGGCTTAAGTCGAACAGTGCAGACACATCGCAGGGTGAGGAATATATTTGAACATATCCTCTGGGTTCTGAACTCATCCCTTGATAGCTGAGCCTGTCACCCAGGGCAGGGTGTGACTATGCTGCATGTGAGCTATTACTGGAAGAAACTGTGTAACTCTGTAATTTTCTAAACACATAAGGTTATTAATTCTCACTCTGCTAAAAAGTTACGTGAACTTACAAACCCTTTCTTAAAAGGTCTTGGCAACAAGAACTCTTACTTGTGACTGGAAAGTGCGTCATTTGATTGTTTTCATTGCCTTGTTCATTGCTCCTGGGGACCCAGATGCACATATTGAGGACATACTATGCCATGCTGGTGAACATGGAAAGTGCTCTGGGCAGCCCACTTTTCAGCAGTGTGACAAAGACATCAATGCAAACCAGTGCAAAGAAAGAACCTGTAGGAACCAGGCCCGACTGGGCTGCCTGCCTGTCTTGCTGTTTCATGTCCTGTTTCTAGCGGCTTCCATGTCTGTGTTTATCTTGGTTAGCTAGTCATGTTTACTGCTCTGAGAACGCGCCCCTCCCCTCCTCGAGACTTTTCCTCCTGTGTGCAATCACTGCTTGAGGGATTTCACCTGGGAGGACGATTCCTGTTTTGCTGCCTATAAGAAGGCTCTTTGGAACTCTGGGGAAGGAAGAATAAACCACTGCCGTGGCTGCTGCTACGGCTGCTGCTCTCTTAGCACGAAGGACCCGCTGTGTTATTGTGTGTGTGTGTGTGTGTGTGTGCGCGCATGTGTGTGCATGAGTTAAATCCGCAGCCCCTCGCCCTTGACTCGATACTGTGGTGGCACAGGCGCCACAGAACCCTTATGTATACTTTGTGCTTGGAGTGTCAGCTAGTCTGTATGGAGGTCTCTGTACAAGCTAAAACTAAATCCACCATAGGACCCAACATCAACACTCCCGGGTATGAACCTGAAGGGCTCCAAGTCAACACATCACGGGAAGATTACTTCTTACCACCACGGTCAGAGGTTTCAGTCTGCGGCCACTGCTCGCTTCATGATGACAACTACATCATCATGGGCACACGCACAACCAAGCTGCTCAGTTCATAAGGCCAGGAAACAGAAAGCGACAGCAAGGGACTAGGGACAAGGTGTGTCCTTCAGGGCCACACCCTTCATAATTTACCTCTGCAGAGTAGGCCCTACATCTTGCTTTCTACCATATTTCCCAATAATGCTTTCAAATTATGGATCCATTTTGAATACATCGATCCATTGATCAGGTCAGAGCCTTCAGGGTTCGGCCATTTACAAAAAGTCCCACCTCTGGGCATTGCACTGGGGGCCACACGCACACTAGCTTAGGCGTGTTTAATATCTAATTTATCACACTCTATGCATATCATTGTTGTGACACAGGTCAAGAGCATTTCCAACAGTTACCATTTTTACCAGATATTTGAAAGAGTTTAGATGGAATAAGATTTTTAACTTATGCTCAGTTTGTCCTCTTTGCGATGGATACCACATGCATGAGGGGCAAGTGTGTGGAGAGAAGCAAGTTGCTGGCCACCCTGAGGAGAGTGAAAAAACAAAAACAAAAACAAAATGCCAGAGCACACCAGAGCTGGTGACACCATCACACTTCAGGCCCAGCAGGCACTAGAACCCTTAGGAATGTCATCATCTGGGGACTGCCTTCCCAGTTCTTGCTTTGCTTTTTTTAATAAGTGAAATGGACCCACTTTTTAAAATGAGATTTGTTTGATGGCCGGGGGCTTGCCTTGCAGAGGTTCCAAACTGTGGATACTGGAAGTTGATGTGCCATAGGACATATTTCTGAGAATGAGAGGAAATGTGGAGACAAAGCCAAAGAAAGCGAGAGCCTAGAACCATCCAACTGTAAACCAGTGCCTGCTCTGTCCTCACCTGGAGCGTGGCGGAGCCTGGCATCAGGCTGTTCTCCGACACATAGCTGATAATAGCAACATGGGAAGTGACCTAAATGTGCACAGGAGTCAAGTAAACTTTAGTCATCTGTCGGCCCAAAGCTATGGCATAAACACTGTGGCCAAGGATGTTTCTAGGAAAATATTACAGAAAAAATTTGTCATTTCTATTTTTTTTTTTTTCCTACAGTCAAGGTTTCCTGGGAAAATCAAACCATTCGCTGGTCACCCTGGTGTTTGTCCACACTACAAATGCAAGGTGGGTTGTGATGAGCCGGCCAGAGGCAGAGAGACTCTGTCCTCAAGCTTTGTGAGACTGTTGGGCCAGACAGGCTATGTTTGATTTTGTTGTTGTTGCTGTTGTAGCTATTTCATACAACTAGGAACATAGATACCTTTTGTACTAGTTTCCTTTTGCTCAACCTTCTGTGTTGCAACATATAACAGCACTTCATTTCTTTTATATTACAGTTGAATCCATTGTATGAATATAGCTTATCGGTGTGTCAGCTCATGAGCATCTGAATGTTCGTGCCCATGTTTTGGCCATTACACATAACACTGCTATGAGGGTTTGTGTACATGTCTTTATACTGATGTATATTTTTTTCTCTCTCTCTTCTGGATTCTGGAATTGTTAGGTTTTAAGGCAAATTTATATTTAAGTCGTATGTGCATCTGTGTATGCAGGGAGAGTATATGTATATTTGTGGTGAGAGAGATAGAGGTTTATATGAGCCCTGTGTGTGAGAGAGAGAGGTATATATGTGCATGTGTGTGTAAGGGGGCTGTGTGTGTGCACATGCATGTGCAGGTATGCGTACTTACGCATGATGTTCGGTACCATCTACTATCTCTCTCTGACTTACTCCTGTGGACCGGGGTCTCTCCTTGAATCTGGAACTCATGTTTTTTGGCAGCTATCAGGCCCCCCGCCATTCTCCTGTCTCTTTTCTTTATGACACTGGGGTGACAGACACCGCCAAGGCCATGCACACAGCACATGGTGTCAGGGTTTACGCTTAGGCCCTCATGGTCTCCCAGCAAGTGCTGCTAAGCACTGAGCCATCTCCCCACTCCCTAGACTTAATTTTTGAAGAAACAGCCAATTTACATTTCCAAAATGGTTGCACCATTCCACCTCCCACTGGATTTATCAAGGATGGCAGTTTCCCTAGGCCCCTGCCAAGAGGCATTAGTCAGATTGACCGTGGACGGTCTGGAGGCGAGGCAGCGGCATGTCCTGGGATTGTTGATTGTGTTCCTCTGTGAACGGTCGCTTTTATTTCCAAGGGCCAGAAGTGGCCCCACAACTTAAACACCTGGTTTTGTTGGCCCACAGTTAGGTCCGTCTGTGACAGAACTGCATTTTAGGAGTTCCAGTTGAAGTCCTCAGGCCTTATGTGGCCCAGCCTGTCACAGAGAGGAGGTCTGTGAGGGAAAGGGCATTGGCTAATCCCAGCCCTGGGGTGGTAGGGAATGCTGGGCCAGCTCCTGGGGGGGGGGGGGGCACAAAGGGTTGCCCTTTGGCCTCAGAGCACCAGCCACAATGATTAAGACCCAGGAGTGCAAAAGCGCAGGTCCTTCTGCCCCCTTTCTCCTTGTTGGAGGAACTCAGGAGATGTTTCTCCATGAAGCCTCTGTTGTTCTGTTTAACTTTCACTGAAGTCTTTGTTGTTTGTTGGACTTGACCAGAATCCTTTTCGCTGAGTGAATCACTTTGCTTCTCTTTGGGCTTGGCTTGGTCTGATGGGCCTCTGGGGTTTTCTAACCGCCCACGGTCCCACTGAATCTTCTGTGACTAAACATTAGGAAATATGTAACCTTTTTCTGGTCCTCCTTTCTGTGACAGGTTCAACTTCGGTTTCCAGCTGCAGTCTTCAGCTCACCCCCAAGCACAGCTGTGCCTTGGGGCTTTCCCCCAGAACAGTCACCCTCGTTAATCCTTTGCACACAGGTGTCTTCCCATGAGCACTTGTCGGATGCACATCAAGCCCACTAGGCTCACACTAGAATGAAGCACAAGGGAAAAAAAATGTATCACGCCACTGGGCAATGAGATGCTTATGCAAGCATCCTTCGGAAAAAGTGGCAACCCAGAATTGTCATTTCTCACTTGGCAATGGCATGTAACTCATTGCCAAGGTCTGTGCTCAGCCACAAAGCATGTCTGAAGGAGTGTGTGAGCCCTGGGTCTTTCCAGTGAGAGGTGTCCCTCCACCATCCACTGAGCCTAGGATGTAAAAATCGGAAAAGCCTGAATAATCCCCCTGTAGCTGCTTCATCAAATAAGTGCACTTTGAAGATAAAGCTCTCCAAGTGGCCTCTCCTCACCAAGGGATGAGGTGGTTGCCAGGTGTCTGGGGGGGTGGTGGCATAGTCTGGTGTATTTTTATGCTAATTACTGCTTGCTGTCTCTGTGACTCACCTTGTGATTAATAAAAGGCCATTCACCTGGGCAGGGCAGAGGAGATAGGGGTGTGGCTAAGGTTCTAGGGCTTAGAGAGAGACAGAGGAATCCTGGGAAGAAGAAAGAGGAAGACTCGAAGGTTCCAAGGAGAGAAGAGAAGAAGGCCTCCATGGGTTAGATGGAAGAGAAGCACATGGCCTGCGTGGATGGAGATTTGGGATTATGGAGGGGAGGTAGCTTGATAGATATTATTAGAGCCAGATGATGTGGGACTGAGGCAGGGATCCCTTACCTGCCCCACTGTGGGAAGTAGTTTGGAGGATTAATGTCTGCCCTGCCCCAGGTTAACTAAGGCTATTTTAAAATATAACAAGTGTCAGTGTCTTGATTAATAGCTAGCAGATTTACTGAAGTAATAATAATTATAGACCTGATAATAAACATTATTAGGCCATACTAATAATGCAGATAATTTTAAAACAACAGGTGTCAGCATAGAAGCCAGTGTCACACTGCTAGCATTGCTGGAAGATGCTGTCAGTCTTGATAGCGAAAACACTGTCCCGGAGACTGAAAGGGATGAAAAAGCACCTGTCCACAGTGTGAGCCAGGCAGGTGGTGTGTGCTTCTAATGCCTGTGTTGGGGGGCAGGGGTGGGGGAAGGGGCTAGCACAGCCAGCAAGCTCCAGGCCATGAGAGACCCTATGGAATGACATTGGAACTTGACCTCTGACCTCTAGGTGCACCTTCAAGAGCTTGCACACATACTTGGGGAGGGGAGGTTGCTTTATTACACAAAGGAGTCTGTGCTACCTAAATCCTGCTCCCCAGAATTGGTCTCACAGTTTTTCTGCATTCATGTAGCTTTGACCTGCTCCACTATAGCACACTGCCCCCCCCCCACCTCACGCACCACCACCACCCATCCCCATCACAATGCCCCTATTAATTTTTTGTCCCCAGAGCATCCTTTATAACCCTCTCTGATAATGCAACAGTGTTGCCTTTTGTTTTTAAAATGAACTCGTGTGTGTGTGTGTGTGTGTGTGTGTGTGTGTGTGTGTGTGTGTGTGTTGGGGGGTGGAGAGTATTCTTTTGTTTTGCTTTGCTTTATTTTGAGATGAGAGCTCAAGTAGCCCAGGCTGATCTTGGGCTCTGTAAGGAAAGATGACCTGAAACTTCCAATCCCCCTGTCTGCACTTAGGGATGGCTGGGATTACAGATAAATGCCACCATACCAACTTCAGCCTTGTTGTTGGTATTACTCTTGGGTTTTGTTGTTTGTGTTTGTTTTAGAGAAATGTTGGCTTTATAACATATAAGAAAGGCAAGTGCTGCAGACAGGAGCCTGGCATAACTATCTTCTGAGAGGCTTCATCCAGCAACTGATGGAAACAGATGCAGAGACCCATAGCCAGCCAAACACAGGCAGAGCTCAGGGAGGTTTGAGGAAGAGTGGGAGGAAGACTAGAGAGAGCTAGAGGGGTCAAGGACACCACAAGAAGACCTAGAGTCAACTAACCTGGGCCCGTGTGGGAACAGAAACAAAAGAGCATTCATGGGCTGTACCCAGGCCACCTACACACATGCAGCTTAGTCAACATGTGGGTCCCCTAACAATGGGAGTAGGGACTGTCTCTGACTCTGTTTCCTGCCTCTGGATCCCTTTCCCCTAGCTGGGCTGCCTTGTCTGGCCTCCATGGGAGAGGATGGCCTTAGTCCTGCTAGGACTTGACGTGCCAGGGTGGGTTGGTACCCCTTGGGGGCCTCTCTGAGAAGGAGAGGAGGAGATTGGGGAGGGAGTGTGAGCGTGAGACTGGGAGCAGAGGAGGGAGGGGGCTGGGATCAGGCTGTAAAATGATTAAATTAAAAAGAGGGGGGCAAGTGCAGTGATTTCCTACCCACGCCTCGCCCCTTTACAGACACAGCCCTGCCCCTTTATGGGCACAGCCCCGCCCTTTACAGGTGTGGCCCCGCCCTTTACAGGTGTAGCCCCGCCCTTTACAGGTGTAGCTCTGCCCTTTACAGGTGTAGCCCCGCCCTTTACAGGTGTAGCCCGTGGCCCACTGTTGTCTTCATCCTCCAATGTGCCTCATATCGGTTACAGCAGGGAACTGCACTGATGCCTCAAACTCTAAGAAACATTCAACATGAATCTTTTCTATTAAACACTATAAAACGTTTTTATTACAAAGAATTCAAATCTTTTCATCTCTCCCACCCCATAAAACCTTTGTTTGCACAAAGGCCCTGGTACCTTCTTAGATTAAAGTGGCTGGCCCCTCCCCTTTCATCTTCGTACGATTCTCTTTAAAACTAAAGACCGTGAGGTCAGACCCCAGGCAGCGGGGGGGGGGGGGGGGGGGGGGGACACAGAGCAACGGCAGGCGGCGTTAGAATAAAATCTGAGTGTATCCTAAGCTGGTGCGCTCGCCATTCGGAGTCCAGAGTAAGGTTTTGCCTTGTCAAGACCCTTCGCTTGCAATGGTGGTCTCTTTCTCCGAGCTCTGGAATTTATGTCTAACATTACTTATCCGAAGTCCATGGCTTGTGTGATGGTCCATTCTGGGTCCATGGAAGCCAAAATGCAGATCAGAGTTTGCAGAGACACAGTGGTCGCCCCATCACTCTGCCAACCCCCTGGTAGCCACTGATCTTTTTCTTGGAATCAAGCAGTATACAGCTTTTCAAGTTGGCAATGTGGGTCCGTTTTCTTCTGTGTCCTTTTGTGGCTTCAGCCTTCGCTTCCGTTAGCATCGAACAGTATTCTATGGTGGAGGTGCATTAGTTTACACGCTTACCTGTTGTGAAACTTTTTTATTTACTTCCAAGTTTCAGAAGTTATGAATAAACATAAACAAGTTATGAATATCAGTGGGCAGATCTGTATTCAGATATAAGTTCTTAGCTCACTGGGTGAAAAATGCACAAACAAGATGTCTGGGTCACACGGTGGAACTTGACTGGCTTTGTAAGGAGCTTCTAAGTTCACGTCCCAGGCTGCTGCAGTTCTGACAGACTCTCCCACAGCTCCCTGTTGCAGCATTTGGAGGGAGCAGTCAGGCATCTGGTGCCCCCATGCTAGTGTCCCTTACAGCTCTAGCCTTCAGCTCTCTGACAACAACACAAAAACAAAAGACTTGTTGAAAACATTTTAAGTAATTTGTTTGGAATATTTCATGAAAAGCAATGCAACTGTCACTGCCAGGAAACTAAGTTGGTTAAGACTTCCTTTTACTTGACCTATTTTAGCCTTGGCTGTCCTGGACTCTGTAGACCAGGCTGGTCTTGAACTCACAGCGATTCACCTGCCTCTGCCTCCCGAGTGCTGGGATTAAAGGCGTGCACCACCACACCTGACTCTACTTGGTCTATTTTGAAAACTACTTTATGTTGTCTGTTATAAGGAACACCACTGTCATTAGGTGCTTTGGGTGGGCCCTCTCTGGCCTCCCCTCCAGTTAGCAAGTCCTGTCCGTTTGCTCAGCCTCTGCATAGTCTCTACATTCAGGTCTCTCCTCTCCCACCTCTGTCAAGCTCGGAGCTGCTGCTTTGGAAAAGGAAGGTGGTGATCTTTGGTTGTCCCGTAAACAGAGCAAACCCAGGACCATTCCCACCTCCCCTGAGCCTGCAGCTACCACAGCACCCACACACATAAATAAAAATAAGTGTATATTTTTTAAGTTATGCTGCCATGGCAACATGCATCTTTAATCTCAGCACTCAGAATGTGGAGGCAGGTGCGTCTCTGTGAGTTCAAGGCCAGCCATGTCTGTATTGAGGGCTCCAGGAGAACCAAAATAACATAGTGAGACCCTGGCTCAAAACAAAAACAAGTTGCACTGTGCTACTGTGGGTTCTTAGATATTTGTGTCGCTGTCATGCACATGAGCTCGCCACTGTCCCTCTGTGGCCCTCTGATCCCACCCACAGCTCCTTCCAGCTCCTTCTCGACCACCAACTTCTTTATGAAGAAAAAGGAAAGCCACTCCCAGCTACCCCCTAAGTCCATGTGCACCGTGTTAAATCTCCCTGAGATCTGGCCCTGAGACAATGAAGAAAAGGGGGGGGGGAGGGCAAATCCACTGAAAAATGAACTGTGAAATCAGTTCATAATAGATTAATGATATTACATATTTTCCTTTATCAGCATTAATATTTAATGATAAAGCAAGTGCCGGAAAGAGACACATTGTAAAATGCAAATTTGTACTGTATGCATAAATAACATTAGATTTACCACGCTATTGCTCTAGGGGCAGAAGCCGCTGCCATCCATCTTAGCTCAGACTCTAACGTCAAAAAGAACCAAGTCCTGCGGGGTGTGCTGGCGCACACCTCTAATCCCAGCACTCCAGAGGGGAGGCAGAGGCAGGCAGATCGCTGTGAGTTCGAGGCCAGCTTGGTCTACAAAGCGAGTCCAGGGCTACACAGAGAAACCCTGTCTCTAAACAACAACAACAACAACAAAGAACCAAGTCCCATTGTCACCCCCACTATCCTCCAGCGACTTCCGTTCTGCTTTTTTCTCTGTGGCCTTGGCTATGGAAGTGTGAAACAAGATCCTGAAATAAAACTGTAACCTAGGTTAAAATTTCTGCAGACCGATTGAATGGAACCTCAAGATTGGGGAGAATTAGTGCTGCAGGAGGCCAAGTCTCTTGGGCTGCATTTGGTTCTTTAAGTAGCCACTTGTCACTGGTCTCCGTATTTGATCTGACACCCTCTCGCCAATCATGTGTGTTCTCTGCGATGTTTTAGTTTGTAATTAGTGGAGCACTTGTTTTCATAACCCATCCCCTCCCCCTGCGTAAAAATGCCATCAGATAGTGTCTGAGGCCACCAGTGGAGATGTCCCTACTGCACTGTGACCGACCCTCCACCCCCCATGTCCCCACCGAGGTGCTTGGGGGCTCATTAATTAAGTGCCGTTTGTTCTGTGACTACAGAGGTCCGCGCAGCTTCTTACCTGGTGAGGGCTGCAGAATGAACCGAGTCTTCCTCTGCTCCAAGCAGGCACTGTTTTGTGTGGACCCAAGCTCAGCTTTAGCTTAGACCCAAAGTTTACTGTGCTTGAGGCTTAGCCCCGCCCCCTCGGAAACTGTGGCCGGAGGAAGGCCTGCAAGAGGTGAGCCTTTGTGGGGAGTATTTCCTCAATGGCGGTGTGCCCTCAAAAGCTGTGGTGATACCAAGGCCTCTTTCTGGGCTTTGTTGCCCCATGTGCGTGATTGTCTTTCTGTTGAGAGACGTGTATGAGCCCCTCTGACAATTTTAGTAAGAATAGCCCCAGTACGTTCATATATTTGAGTGTTTGGCTCCCAGTTGGTGAACTGTTTAGGAAGGGTTATGAATGTGGCCTTGCACTTGGGAGGCAGAGACAGGCAGATCGCCGTGAGTTCGAGGTCAACCTGGTCTATGAAGCGAGTCCAGGACAGTCAAGGCTACACAGAGAAACCCTGTCTCGAAAAACCAAAAGATAAAATAAAATAAAAAGAAAGAAAAATGTGGCCTTGTTGGAGGAAGCATGTCACTGGGAGTGGCCTTTGAGGTTTCAAAAGCCTATACCAGACCACCAGCCTCTCTCTCTCTCTCTCTCTCTCTCTCTCTCTCTCTCTCTCTCTCTCTCTCTCTCTCTCTCCCTCTTTCTCTCCCTCCTTCCCTCCCTTTCTCCTTTTCTCCTCCCTCTCTCTCACACACACACTCACACACACACACACACATATACACTACACAGAGACACAAACACACACACATTACATACAGACACACAAAGAGACTCACACACAGATCACATATATACACACATATACATAGACACACGTTTTTCTCGATTTTTCTTTAATAAAACTTACTTCCGCTTGCCCACTCTTCTCCCTATATACTTACACCTCACTACCACAGGGCAACAAACTCAGGAGCCAGTGGCTCAGGGCAACTGCAGTGGCACTGACCATCTGTCACCCTTAGTGCCTTGAGTTGAGCCACCCAGAGCCGAGGACGGCCTTGCCACTCGAAGAACCCACATTACCAGACTGATCGAGACCGCAAAACATGACCCATAATCAGCCTTTTCTCTTTATAAGTTGATTGTGTTGTGTATCTGTTATTGTAAGGAAAAGCTGAGTAACAAAAAAATACCTCATGTAAGTAAAATTGCACAACCTTTGTATTTTTCAAGACAAGGCTTTTCTGTCTTGAAAAACCAAAAAGGAAAAAAGAAAAAAGAGAAAGAAAACAGAATTTTGACACTTGCGATATGAAGGAACCTTGAGACTATTGTGCTAAGTGAAAAAGACAAAGATTGTGGAATTTTACTTACAGGAGGTATTTTTTGTTACTCAGCTTTTTTGTTCCTTTATTATTTATATTCCTCTAACTAAATCAAATACATGATTTTTGCAACATAGGCAAACATACAGCCTCTAAGAAAAGCTATAAGGAGTTCTGTAGGATGGGCTTGTGGGTGCCCATCAGTGGGAATACCTCCAAGACTCTCAAGGGCCCCTCTTTTCCCCATAGCAATCACATGCAAATATTAGCTTCTATAACTTCATGTATGTATATATGTATGTATGGTTTTTTGAGACAGAGTTTCTCTGTGTAGCTCTGGTTGTCCTGGAACTCCCTCTGTAAACCAGGCTGGGCTCAAACTTAGCGATCCACCTGCCTCTGCCTCCTCAGTGCTGGGGTTAAAGACATGTGCCACCACACCTGGCTACAACTTTATTTTTAAACCTACACATGGATAATTAAGTGTGTGTGAATGTGATTACTATGTTATAAATTACAACAGATGCATTGATGTATAAAGCCACTATCCCAAAGAGTCCTTCCTGCTGCTCTTTTTTTCTTTGTGAGGTGTGGAAGGGTAGGGGTGTGTGTGTGTGTGTGCGTGTGTGTGTGTGTGTGTGTGTGTGTGTGTGTGTGTGTGTGAATACACATGTATGAGAGCACTGGCTGTGGAAGGCAGAGGTCATCCTCAGGTATTATCCCTCAAGATCGCTCCATCTTATTTGAGACAGTTTCTAATTAATTAGGCTCTGCTGACTGGCCAGTAAGCCCTAGAGATCGGCCATGTCTGCCAGGAAACCTAGCTTGTTAAGTGCTTTCTGGAGGCTCAGGTCCCTGCGCTTGTCTGGGAAGCACTGCGCTGTCAGCCGTCCTGCCCCTGTGCTCTTACCCTCCCCCCCTCTGCCTCTGCGTTAGCTACACCCCAGCGTGCCATGCTTGTCACCACGTTATGCATCGGCTTCAGCTCATCCCGAAGCCTCTTCTAAATTCCCTTGGGACCTTTAGAATTGTGCCATTGTTTAGAAAAGCGTGCATGCTTCCATCTCTCCGTGCATGCGGACTTCCCAAGCTTCCCTTGCTTATTTATTTTAATTCCATCTCAACTGTGGTCAGAAAAGACTCTTTGTATGAATTCTTCTAAGTCTCTATGGCTTCTTCTGTGGCTCTGCATACGGTGTATTCTAGAGAATTAACTTGAGAAAAACACATATTGCCCTGTTGCTGAGGTGTTCTGAGTACCACTGGGTTAGAGTACGGCTTCTGTTTTCATAAGGGTCATCTGTCCAGTTGTTGGAAGTGGAATGTTGCGGAAGTTTTGATTTGTATGTAAACATGGGTTTTGTTTTTGTTTGTTTGCTTTTAGTTTTGTTTTCCGAGACAGCGTTTCTCTGTGTTATCTTGACTGTCCTGAATTCTATTTGTAGACCAGGCTGGCCTCAAACTCACAGTAACCCACCAGTCTCTGCTTCCCCAGTGCTGGGATTAAAGGCGAGCACCACTACACCCGGTTTGTAAACCTATTTTTGTTTTAATCCCAGGTGTGTAATATGGGGGGGGGGGGTTGCTGTTCCAGTTTGTCCACAGCTGATACCTGTTTCATGAGAGAGCATGCAATCTTTGTCAGCTGATAACTACCTCATGCAGGGGTGTGGTCTTTGCTAGTGGGAATAAATTCCAGACACAGAAAGAGAGAGACAGAGACAGAGACAGAGAGAGACAGAGACACAGACACAGAGACACAGACAGAGACACAGAGAGAGACAAACAGAGACATAGACAGAGACAGAGAGACAGAGACAGACAGACAGAGACAGACAGACAGACAGGCAGGCAGACAGAGAGACAGAGAGACTGCGGCTCTGAGCAGGAAGAGGGCTGCTGGTGCTTCCCCCTGCTGCTCCTGGTTGCTGTTGATGCAGCGTGACAGAAGTTGGAGGCATGCTGAAATGAGGATTGGGCTTGCTCCAAGGAACCCGATGACCCTGACAGTAGGAAATAGCTAGAAACACTGCACCCCTTGTCCCCACTAACCTTCTTTCCCTCCTCCCTGGTGTTGGGGTGCTGCAGTGGAGCCACCTCTTTTCCCTTGGGTTCTGACAGTCCGAGCTTTGTGTAATGGGGCTCCGTTGTTAGGTGTGTATATGTTTACATTTGCATTTCTGAAGTCTTATACCCCTGAGCGTTATATAATGTCACTGTAGTAACAATTCAGTCATAACGTCTATTACTTTGTCCATTTCCCTCTGGGGCGTCTGTGTTGTATGTTTTCTCCTTTCTTTTCTTTCCGCCCTTTTATGTCTTTGAATTTATGATATGTGTCCTATAGATGCACTGCAGTAAAGAATGGAGTCTGCCTCTGGGTGGAGACACATCATTGTCTCTTCCAGTTGGGCCCCTCAGTTACCTGCCCAAGGGAATCAGCCCTCAGGGAGCTTTCTCTAAAGCGCCCCTTCCTGTGCGAGTGCTGGTGCACCCGTGGCTGAGGCTCATCCGTGGCTGAGGCCCACCCATGCTGGAGTAACCCACTTAGCAAGGCTTTATCTTTTCTTTCTCCATCCCCGCTCTTTCAGGCAGCCCCCAGGATTTACAGCTTCCTGCAACGGGGGTTTCTCATTTAAACCGTAATTAAACTGTGCTTGAGCTTTCTTCTACTCTGTGAGGACTCCCCCAAGGCTGCTCTTTCCCAAGGTCCTGAGTTCAATTTCCAGCCCTCTTCTGGTGCCCTCTTCTGGTATGCAAGTGTACATGTAGGCAGAACACTGTATACATAAGAAATAAATCTTATTTATTTTTTTTACACAGAGAAACCTTATCTCAAAAAACAGAGATAGATAGATAGATAGATAGATAGATAGATAGATAGATAGAGATATGAAGGGCTGGAGCAATGTCTCAGAAAGTAAAGTGTTTGCTGCACAAAGACAAGGACCTGAATTCAGCTTCCCAGCACCACAGAAGGCCAGGTGTGGTCACACACACAGAGACACACAGACACACAGACACACACAGACACACACAGACACACACACACACACACAACCCCAGAGGAGGTTGAAGACAGGAGGATCAACGAAGTTTGCTAGCTTCCAGCCTAGCTCAGATTCAGTGAAAACCACGCCTCAAAGGAATATGGGCAGAGTGGTAGGTGTGCAACAGCATGGCCTGGTGCTTTGTATTGCATTGCTCATTATTTTGCTCCCTGAGGCCTGCTTGCTGACTCTTACAAGCTAACTATCACATACCCCAAACGTTGCTGTGTAACTTTGCCTCCAAAATTATCCCTGATTGGCTGAATAAAAGACCTGCACCTGTAGGCAGGGCAGGGCAGGGCAGGGCAGAGCCGAGAGGTGGAACTAAGGTTCTTAGACTTTGTGGACTGAAGGATCATGGGGAGGAGAAGGAGGAAGCGGGACAGAACTGGGAGGGGTTTACTGCGATGGATAGGGAGCAAGGCAATTGGCATGGGGTATGGGGCTGGATGGTAACAAGGCAGCCTAGGGGTTGATTCTGCCTAGCCTCAGGTAAGGTAAGGCTTATCTAAAATTTACCAGGTGTCTGGGTCTTCTATTGATTTGGTAACAGGTTAGGAAATAATGATATCACTGAATAATTAGGCTATTAATAAGAAACATTATTAGCAACATTTATATTTTATGCAACATGGATGAGGATACCTGACATCATCTCTGGCCTCCACCACACATACATGCGTACATAAACCACACGCTGAGTCACACACGCACATGAAATAAAAAGGTAACTTAGCTAGGCATGTTAGCACATGCCTGTAATCCCAGCACTCAGGAGAGGGGGACAGAAACAGGAGGGTCAAGCTGTGTTTGAGGGCAGCCTGCTCTGTCTAGTGAGTTCCAGACCAGCCAGCGATGCACAGTGAGACCCTGACTCAAAGCAGAGAGGGAGAAACTGACATGACTGACTCAGGATGAGTTTAAAGAAGCAAACGTAGACAGACAGACAGACAAGCAGACAGCATCTGAGAAGCCAAAACAACTCAAGCAGTCACAGGAGTCCAGCAAAGCGAGACCTTTATTTGAATTAAGCAGCAAGAACTGGCCAGCCAGGGACGACAGCACAGACTCTGTCTTTGAACGTTCATCTCAGTATGTGAGCAGACAACAGAATCTTTTTTTTTAAATCACATTTTAATTTATTAAGTACTTTTTCACACACACACACACACCCCTCTTTTGAGATAGAGTCTTTCTATGTAGCCCTGACTATCTAGGAACTCTCTTTGTGGAACAAACTAGCCTGGAACTCATGGAGATCTGTCTGCCTCTGCCTTCCAAAGTGCTGAGATTAAAGGTATGCACCTCTATGCCCGGCTAATACCCTTTATTTTTTTTAATTAATTTATTCTTGTTACATCTCAATGGTTATCCCATCCATTGTATCCTCCCATTCTTCCCTCCCTCCCATTTTCCCATTATTCCCCTCCCCTATGACTGTTCCTGAGGGGGATTACCTCCCCCTGTATATGCTCATAGGGTATCAAGTCTCTTCTTGGTCAGCCGACAGAATCTTATGGTTCTCAAGCCGCTACTGATCATTCAAGGCTGCAGAACAGACTCGGGGGGCTGACCTGGGACCCTGGAGAAAAACTATACAACATTTTAAAGGATAGAACCTCAAAGAGAGGAGGGGCGAGGTGGGATGTGGCACTGTCCAATCATATTTTGCCAGAAGGTGTTGAACAAGGAAGTAAAGGTTGGTGACTGGGCTTTATCTGGTCACCTGGTTTTTAGGGTCCTCACCCCAGGTTTTGCAGTCAGGTCCCCTCCTGGACTTGTGGCCCAGAATTCAGAATGGTAAGGGGACAGAGGAGTGGGCCAGCTGCACATAGTCAGCTATGTCAAGCCAGGCAGTACATGGACGACTTGTCTGCCTTAGTTCAGATAATCGGCTACTTCCTCCTTGACATTCTTTACTGGATGCCAGACAAACATGAAACACCTGGAGAAGCAGGCGTTGGTTCCAGGGCCTGGGAAGCCCGCAAGATGGAGGCTGTTCCTGAGTTGGCTGGACTCAGGCAACTGTCTCCTAATATATATGTGTGAATTAGTAAACATAATGTTCAAGTATTTGGATATTTTAGAACATGAGTGAGAAATAGCCTTTTACAGCATCAGTAGTTGACACACACCAGGCCTGGTGGCACATGCCTGTAATCTCAAGAGCCTGGGCCACCTAGATATCAAGGTGAGGGTCAGCCTGGGCTACAAAGAGAGTTTGAGGTCAGCCTGGGCTACAAAGAGAGTTTGAGGTCAGCCTCAGCCACCTAGACTCCCACAGGGGAACATCAAGGCCAGGCGGCAGGAGGACCGACCAGCAGAATGCCGCTGGGGATCTTAGGCCTGCCTTCTGAGCGACCCTGTCAGCTGAACTTAACTACCCCAGCTGCACATGGTCTCCTGGTCTGGGGGTCGCTAGGGCATACGGTGTACGGAAGGCTAGATGCAGGAGGGCCTCCAGCCACACAGTATGGGGAAGACTTTCCGGTGACAGAGTTGTTTTGGGGTCACCCATACTCCGGTAAGTAGCCCTTCACTTACACCCTGTAAGCAGACCCTGGGGAGTCCACTGGTCCCCAAGCTGGATCGAGGTAGGGTTATTGCTTTGGTCTCTCTTTGGTGCCCCATCTTGGGATTGAATTTGTCAGCACCTCCTAGAATGTTTTCAGCCAGCGAGTCTTGGTGCTGAATAAGCTCACCCTTTCTAGGTCTTTCTGAGCTCAGGCTGCCTGGTTCAGCTCAGCTGTTTTCCTAGCTGCCTCAATCTGACTTCCCTCTCGGCTTCTGACTGAGCTGCTCTTCTTGGCAATCTGTCCTGATTTTCTGGCTTCCTCTTTCTCTGGCTCTTTCTCTCTTCACCTGCGTCCAGCTTGTTCTTTCTTCAACCTGTCTCTGAAAAACTCTCCCAGTAAAGCTGCCTCTGAAGTCTACAAACGGAACTACTGCCTGAACAGCACTGACTAGAACGCAGGGATCTGCGTGCCTCTGTCTCCTGGACTAAAGGCTTGCCTGTGTTCCAGCCAGGCCACGTGGACCTGGAAGGTCTTTGGATGTGATCTCTTGTCTGAGCAGCCATGTTTAACATTAAAATTCCTCTATACCCATACACACACCTCTCTCTGCGTTCTCTCATACTGCCTCTGTTCTCTCTGAATCCAGTAAAGACGACACATACATCTAGCCCCTTCACATGCACAGCACGTGTGTATAGCTAGCTGTTCGACCCTCAAGCCACCCTTTATTAAGAAACTGGCCTGAGGCGCCACCTGCTGGACACTCAGAGACATGATCACTAGCTCTCCCTGCTGTTGGGGCAGAGTTCAGATTGGATGTCAGGGACCCGAGCTTTCTGTCCCGGGGGACTGAAGGGCCAAGGAGCACGCGGGCAGCAGAAGGCGCACGCTCCATGTTAGAATGAGGCCTTAGTCCTGTGATAAAGCTCTTGTTAATTCCAGAAGTCCTTGTGTAAGTCCTGCTTTTATCAACTCCAAGTCTTGGCAAATGCAGGGCTGCAAATCTGGCACTATCTTATTGGAAGATAATAATAATAATGATAACAATGATAATGATAAATATAACAGTAATAATTAAAGAAAAAGAGACCATAAATTGGAGCAGCCAGGGGACATGGGAGAGGATGGTGGGAGGATATGTAGGGGAGAAAGTGATGTAATTATATTTTCAATCGAATCGAAATTTAAGAACACATACACACATATAACTATAGAAAAGTTTAACAGAAGCACCAGTTAAAAGATTATCAGTATAAAACATTGCATTTGGCAAAATTCTGTAAGGAAGAAAATGTTCACACAAACTTTTAAGGAGGAAAGGTCACTTTATTTTAGAATATTTGCAGTATATGAGACTATATTCCTTGCAACTATGAAACAACAACAACAAAACCCCAAGAGCAGTCATTGCTTTAAAAAATATAGAGGACCGGCTTGGATTCCCAGCAGCCACGCAGCAGCTCACCACCACCCATTATCCAGTTCTGGGAGCCCTGACACCTCCTTCCTACCTCCTCAGGCACCAGGCACACAAGTGGTGCGCAAACTTACATTTAGGCAAAACACTGTACACGAAATGTATATATTACATGTGGAACCTGGCCTAACCTGCTGTGTGTGGGGAGGGACAGCTTAGAGGGAGGGTTTGTTTTGATGTATGGCTGTATGTATGTATGTGTATTAGCATTTTTCAAGACAGGGTTTTCTCGGTGTAGCCTTGGCTGTCCTGGACTCACTTTGTAGACCAGGCTGGCCTGGAACTCACAGTGATCTATCTGTCTCTGTCTCCCGAGTGCTGGGATTAGAGATGTCCTCCACATGCGCCCGGCTTAATATTTTTTAATTTAAAATGTGGGAGGGTAGGTGGGCGTGGTGGTGCATGCCTATAATCCCAGGTGGATCTCTGTGAGTTCAAGGCCAGCCTAGTCTACAAAGTGAGTCCAGGACAGCCAAGGCTACACAGAGAGACCCCATCTTCTCTGCAAAAACAAAGTAAAATACATTACTACTACTACTACTACTACTACTAATAATAATAATGGGGTAGGAGGGCTGGAGAGAATGGCTCAGAGGTTAAGAGCGCACTGCCATCTCTTCCAAAGGTCATGAGTTCAATTCCCAGCAACCACATGGTGGCTCACAACCATCTACTGGTGTCCTCTTCTGGCATGCAGGTGTTACTCAGACAGAACACTGTATACATAAAATAAAAATACAGTGTGGGAGGAGGTTGGCACGGTATCGTAAATTTGGTAATCCCAGCACTGAAGCAAGAGGTATGCACCAAGTCCTCATATGTAATCAATTGGCTCTAAGTGGAGGGTGTGCGGCCAGGGGACAGGACAGGCGTGGGAAACCCAGTTCCCTGCGGAGGGCGTCCTGGGATCGGGGAAACCCAGGGTGAGCTCCTCGCTGCTGGATTTCAGCGCAGCACTCAAGGCGACCTCTAGGACGCTTCGAAGCCTGAACACCCTCAAGAAAGGGTACTCCAGCCGCGCGCGGTGGCAGGTGGATCGCTGTGAGTTCAAGCCCAGCCTGGTTTACAAAGTGAGTCCAGGACAGTCAAGGCTACACAGAAAAAACCCTGTCTCGGAAAAAAAAAAAAAAAGGCACTCAAGCCGAGGAGGGGCGTGGCTACGACCTGCAGGTCGGAGGCGAGAGGGGGGTGTCGGGGGCGTGGCTATCTGAAGGAGGCCTGTCATTGGCTGTTGAGGCAGGGCGTCGTCGGGGTGGGGCGGGGCCAGCCCCAGGCCTCGGGGCATTGGCTGGTAGGGCAGCCAGGGGACACGTGGTGCGGAACCGGCACGGTAAGCGGATGCTCTCAGGGCCTTCCTTCCCCGGCGGGAGGGTGCTGGCGGCCCGGGCGAGCTCGGTGCGGAGCCGGGTGGTGCGGGAGTCACCCTAGTCTGCGTGGGAGTGCGGGGCCCCGGGCTACCCAGGTGGGAGGCGCAGGGTCCCCCATCCCTAATGCACTGTCTGCCCGGGCCTGAGTCACCCCAGGCCCCGGCGCGGGCTCCGCGGCTCCGGAGGCACTGAGCCTGGGACCCGGGCCTCTTTCCCGCCTCAGGGGCTGGTTCTGATCGGCCGCGCCCCTTAAGTACGTGGTCAGCCGGGCCTCCCAGTTCGCCCTGTGCGTCCGGGCCAGCCTGCGTGGCGACCTGGGGCCCTAGGGGCGCAGGGAGGTAAGGCTGAACAGTCCTCACCCCTACGCGTTGCGCGTGCTGCCTGGCTCCTTGGGTGCAAAGGCCCTGGGCAGGGTCCAGCTGGACTTTGCCTCTAGCATGGATCCGCAGGAGAGAGAGGTCTCCGTTTGCCAGCTTTCTGGTGCCATCATTCATTCATTCACTAGTTTCCGTTTACTCATTTGTAGAGTAAATGGTTGATCCACTGTGTTAACTAACCCTTGAGAACCTGCGACTGCCAGTCTTCTCCAGAGTTTTTGTCATCCGTCTGTAACTGAGGCAAAGACCCTGTCATGGGCCCCTGCTTGTGCTGCTCCCTGAGAACCTAAGACTTAACAGATAGCCAAGGCTCTTTGGTATAGAGATTGCTTCGGTTCAACCCAACCCACCAGCACTGTTTTCCACCTAATAAACGCGTTCCAACCCGACCACCTTGATGTTGGGAGTCCTCAGAACCTAGTGAGAGCAAGAGTGGAACCTGGCCTAACTTGCTGTGTGTCGGAGGGACAGTTTAGAGTGAGGGTTTGTTTTAATGTGCTCTGGGAACTCTGCCGGGCGGTTGAAGCCGCTCAGTTTACTGCCCTCTGTGAAAGGTGCGCCTCAGATCATTGTAGCTTTGTGGAACATTAACAACAAAGTTACGAAGTTGTTAGTTTAGCAGTGAGAATGTGGCGCTGTGGTGGTTGGGATTTATGTGAGGACCAGGAGCCCCAGTGAAAAGTACCCGATTTAGCCCCCGGACTGGCTTTGTAGACCAGACTGGCCTCGAACTCACAGAGATCAGTCTGCCTCTACCTCCCGAGTGCTGGATTTAAAGTTGTGCACCACCCCGCTTTGCTCTGTACTGGGTTTTAAAGAGAGGGTTAGGGATTGTGAGGCCTAAGCAATGCAACCTCCCACCCTGGCAGCAGTCGCATGTACAATTTTGAGGAGCCCTGGGATTTCATATTGCTGGAGAAATTTCAGTGCGTTGCGGAAGTGGCACACTTCGCGCCATAGTGAATCAGCTCCCTCTGTTTAGAAACTGCCCTGGGATCCTGTACCAGGAATCAATGCTCTGTACTTGAGACTGACACGGCAGCAGTGATACCAGGTCACCGTTCTCACTGCAGGATGAGTTTTCTCAGCACAGCTGAGTTTCACCTATACTGAGTTAAAGTCCAAGTGTTGCTACTTGGCTGGAGTTGTAGCTCAGTTGGTAGTTTGTCAAGCATACGTGAAGTTCTATGCTCAATACCACACAGACTGGGTGGCTTGGTGCATGCTGGTCATGCTAGCATGCAGAGGAGGTGGAAGCCGGAAGATCAGAAAGTAAAGGACAGTCTAGGCTACCTTGTTTTGTTGGGACCTGCCCAGAAAATGCAGGCATTGTGTATTTATGGAGTGCCTGACATGTGTTCATACATGTATGCACTGTGTAGTGTGTAGATCGGGGCACACTGCTCCTCAGACCTTGGCTATTTCTTTTTCATGAAAACACTACCTTTCTAAAAAAGTACACATAAGCCAGCAGTGGTGGCGCATGCCTTTTATCCCAGCACTATGGGGGCAGAGGCAGGAGGATCACCAGTGCTGCACAGAGAAACCCTGTCCAAAAAAAAAAAAAAAAAAAAAAAGTACAGGTAAGTGCTCTCCACAGGCCCCCTCCTGTGAGGTAAGGGCTTTTTCACCTTTGGCCCATACCGAGGTTGAGTGGAGTCTCTGGCTAAGGTCATCAGTTGTCCTTAGCTAGATTCTTCTTGCTTCCCAGATTCTCTGGTGGGGTGTAGGTTTGCAGTTGAAGAGAGAGATTATGGGGTTGGGGGGGGGGCGGTGTTTGTTTTGCTTGCTTTTTGAGACAGGGTCACACTGTATCGTTGGCTGGCCTGGAATCCACTTTGTATTGAACAGGTTGGCCTCTTACTTTCAGAGATCTACCTGCCACTAACCTCCCCTCTGCTGGGATTAAAGGCAACTGCCACCACGCCCAGCCTGCAACATTTATATTGAGATCTTTCAAATGATTATTTCCTTGGTAACAACAGAAGGTTAATAGTTACCCTGTGCTTTAAGACTGTAAAATTGGGTCTGTAGCTCCATTGGTAGAATGCTTGCCTAGTGTGTAAGAAAGCTGGGATTTGATCCCCATCACCGTATAAACCTGGTGGTTTGGGCCTGTAATCCCAATACTCTGAATGTAGAAGCAAGAGGATCAGATGTTTAAGGCTAGCTCAGGCTGCAAGAGATCCTGTCAAAAAAAAAAAAAGAAAGAAAGAAAGAAAAGAAAGAAAAAAAGAAAAGAAAAAAAGAAAGAAAGAAAGAAAAGAAAAAGAAAAGAAAAAAGTATAGTATTTTAAAAAGTAAATGCCAAGTAGGCATAGTGGCACACACAGTTAGCCTGGGCACTCAGAAAGCAGGCAACTCTGTGTGTGAGGCCAGCCTGGTCAACACAGAAAGCTCCAGGGAAGGTGCTAGGGGGTTATATCATGTGACCTCGTCTTAAAAAACAAAGAGCACAGTGGGAGAGGGGGGCCTGCATGCCTTTAATCCCAGCACTCAGGAGGCAGAGGCAGGTGGATCTCTGTGAGTTCAGGGCCAGCCCGGCCTACAAAGTGAGTCTAAGACAGCCAAGGCTACACAGAGAAACCCTGTCTTGAAAAACCAAAACCAAACCAACCCAGAAACAAAGAGCACAGTCAATCCTTGTGATTAGAAAGTGCTTTCAGCTTTCTTCAGATTGTGTGCCACTGGGGCCCCTCTCTGTACACCTTTTTTTTGTTGTTGTTGTTGTTGTTGTTTTATTTTGGGTTTTTTGTTTTGTTTTGTTTTGTTTTTGGAGACAGGGTTTCTCTTGTAGTCCTGGCTGTCCTGGACTTGGGTTGTAGGCCAGGCTGGCCTCGAACTCAGCGATCCACCTGCCTCTGCCTCCCAAATGCTGGGATACAGGTGTGGGCCACCACATCTGCCTGAACACAAAATTTTAAGGAGCTTTCCCTTTGGAGCAAGGAGGAAAAGATGAGTCTAAGCCTCTGACTCTTGGCCCAGAACCTCAGTCACTTCCTGGAAAGTCCTGTGATTACGTGTTCCGCTGCAGGGCTGACAGGAGGGCGGAGAAACACTTATCAGTCCTCACGCTGCGCCGCTGCGTTCAGTCCCAGCTACAGGCAGGTCTGACCTGTTGCTCTGTCTGCTCAGAGTTTCCCGGGTTTGAAGTCTGCCTGAAAGATGTCAGACCTTAAAACCGTCTTCCAGTACATCGATGAAAACCAGGACCGCTATGTCAAGGTGAGGGTCTGTTTCTTCCAAGTGAATAGTGAAAACAGCTTTTCAAGAAGCTAATATGATTTATGCCATTTTGATCAAATATTAAAATCTCATGAGAGTGAAAGTTGTAGTTCTGTCATTGGACAGAGTTAGATTATCTATTCTTTATTTTTCTCTAATCTCATCTATGGTTTCTTGTGATACTCATTAAAAAACAGTTCGAATCAAGCATGCTCTGAGTGATTCTACGTGTTATATTTTAATCTGTTGCTCAGTTTTTATCTGATATAATAATGACTTTAGTTTACTTGTGGAATAACCATTTTAGACAAAACTTTTTGACTTTTCACTGTAAAACTTACACCTTGGAAAACTTGGCTGCCAACAGGGAGACTAACAGGTCGCAATATTGCAGTACGTTTGCTTTCTGTTGTCGTTCTATTGGCTGTCGATATGCACTTACTTATGGAAGTACATGGTTTATAATCATATACTCGGTTGCTAAAAATGCGCATTCTGGCATTTTTTTTCCTTTCTACTTATTTTCGGGGTAGGAGCAGTATAGTTTTGCTGTTGTTTACTCTGGGTCTGTCTGCTCTGCACATAAAATGGAGGAGCTATAGCCCCATTGGTGAGCCCATCCCTGCCTACCCATAAAAAACAGCATTGCAGAGCCCTTTCCACTTGTTCTCTACAAACAGAAACTTGCAGAATGGGTGGCCATCCAGAGCGTGTCCGCCTGGCCGGAGAAGAGAGGCGAGATTAGAAGGATGATGGAGGTGGCCGCAGCTGATGTCCAGCGCCTGGGGGGCTCTGTGGAGCTGGTGGATATCGGGAAGCAGAAGGTATGAGCCCGCAGAACCAGACAACACAGTCTTCCAGGGGGGAGGGGGGTCGAGAGCCCGCAGAACCTGAGAACACAGTCTTCCTGGCGGGGGGGGGGGGGGGGGGGGGTCGAGAGCCCCCAGAACCAGACAACACAGTCTTCCTGGGGGGAGGGGGTCGAGAGCCCGCAGAACCTGAGAACACAGTCTTCCTGGTGGGGGGTCGAGAGCCCCCAGAACCAGACAACACAGTCTTCCTAGGGGGAGGGGGTCGAGAGCCCGCAGAACCTGAGAACACAGTCTTCCGGGGGGTCGGGAGCCCGCAGAACCGGAGAACACAGTCTTGGGGGGGGGGTCGGGATCCCGCAGAACCGGAGAACACAGTCTTCCGGGGGGTCGGGAGCCTGCAGAACCTGAGAACACAGTCTTCCGGGGGTTTGGGAGCCCGCAGAACTGGAGAACACAGGCTTCCCGGGGGCTGGGGCGGCCGAGAAGAGGCTGCAAGGCCTTGCTTGGGTGACCTCCAGCTGAAAATGTTTAACTCCTCTTCAAAGCAAGCTTGTCCTGGCTTCTGTGCATCCAGGGATTGCCTGGCTTGGGGTGAGTTAAAGGTTTTATGATTACTCAGCACATTTTACTCCAGAAAGGAGAACTGAAGACCAGTGAGTGACTCACGAGTAAGTTAAAGTGACTGCCATTCTTTTTTATTTTGTTTTGTTTTTTCAGACAGGGTTTCTCTTATGTACCTGGCTGTCCTGGACTCACTTTGTAGACCAAACTGTCCTCAAACTCACAGCTATCCGCCTGCCTGGGCCTCCCAACTGTTGGGATTAAAGGCGTGTGCCACCATGCCCTGCTGGTGACTGTCATTCTTGAGAAGAGCTGACATGGTTTCCCAGAAATCAAGGCTTCCAAACGTGGAAGTTACACATTAGTGGTTTCACTTTAGAAATAGCAGCTTCCTGTACTGGGTCTGCCCTGTATATTACAGCTTTCAGCTTGGCATTTATGGGACTCCTGAGTGTGTGAACATGTGGGTCTTTGATCCTTGTACCCTCTCTTACACTTTTTACCTTCTGTGGGGTTACCTTGTCCAATTTCATTGTGATGGGTTCTGCTTCTTCTTCTTCTTCTTCTTCTTCTTCTTCTTCTTCTTCTTCTTCTTCTTCTTCTTTTAATGTTTTGCTTTCCCTTAAAAGCCTGTTCTTTCTAATGAGAGATAGAAAGGGAGTGAGTGGATTTGGATGGGAGCAGAGGAAGTAGGAGGAGTAAGAAAAGGGAAAACTAATCAGGATATATGAGTGGGGAAATCTATTTTCAGCTGGACGGTGGCTCACGCCTTTAATTCCTGCACTTGGGAGGCAGAGGCAGATGGATCGCTGTGAGTTCGAGGCCAGCCTGGTCTACAAAGTGAGTCCAAGGCACCAAGGCTACACAGAGAAACACTGTCTCAAAAAACCAAGAAAACAAAAAACTATTTTCAATAAAAAGGGAAAATACACTTAAAACAAAAACACTAAATAAGTAAGTAACAGAGCGTTCCAGCCACCTGGCACTTCTCATCAGAGGTCTGGAGGTGGAGAGGGCAAGCTAAGAAAGGCTTGTCTTCTTTCCCATTTTTGTTAGTGGTTTTGGTTTCGGTTTGAGACTGGATCTAACTATGTAGCCCTGGCAGGCCAGACCTGCTGAGTAGACCAGACTGGCCAGGAGCTCACACCCACCTTCCTTCTTACTTAAATAAATAATCTGACTTTATGATATATTTTTCTGCAACTTTAATTTCACATGTTTTTAGCCTCATGTTGTTGTTGGTTTGGTTTGGTTTTACACAGGGTCTTCCTCCTTGCAACCCAACTTGGCCTAAAACCCCTAAGGACCTTCGCACCCTCTGTCTCCCAGCTGGGATTCTGGGTGTGAGCCTCCACATCTGCCTCCATTTTATGTGTTTTCAAATCTTACAAGTCTCTTATGTTGCAAAATGTGGCACGACTTGGTTTATCCTGGGTCTTTGGTCTTATGACTTATGTGTATATTTGAACAGTTCTGGAATTTGGGGTTAGCCATTGAGGTACTGTGCATAAGTTAAGTGAGGGTGGTATGGCCATTGGGAGCCAAGTATCTTCATGGCAAAACCTGAGTTCAAATCCAGGCTTCCTGACTCCTGCTCCGGTACTTTTCTCAAGGTTTTCTTCAGATGACAATTTTAATAGTTAAGGTGTAATAGCAGCTTCCCAACAAATACCCATCCCCCACCCCCTTAAGAGGAGTAAACCAAGTCTCTTCATACTGTTTTCTTTAACTTTTTTTTGTTGTTGTTTAGTCTTTTTAAATTTTTCCTTGTTATTTGTTTCTTGGGCCAGGTCTTACTCTGTAGTCTGGCCCGTGGATGCCAGCATTTTCTGTGTAAGCATCACACTGCTCTTGAGTGTGGATGCCAGAGTTGTGCATCTAAGCGTCACACTGCTCTTGAGTCTCCTTTGCTTTATCTGCTCTCTGCCTCTCCCATTCTTCCCACTGTGTCAAACAAACAATGAAACCAGCTGATTTCACATTAGGCAACTCATATTCACAAAGGAATTGAGAGATTTCCCCTCTCAAGCCAGCTGTGGGCTAACTCAGTAGGAAGGCGTGTGTCCTGTGTGCCCACAAGTTTAAGGCATGATTCTCTTCCCTGGGGGCCACAGGCCAACCTCAGAAATCTGATGTGCACGCTACGAGCTGTCAGGGTCAAGAGGTCCTTGGGTATTTTATTAACAGTTTACCTAGAAAATAAATCCTATGTTCTTATAAGAATTCATACCACCTGCTGTATGTGGAGGTCATACCTTTAACCCCAGAACTCTAGAGGCAGGAACAGGGATCTCTTGAGTTCAAGAGATACAGCCAGGGTTATACAGTGAGACCTGTATCAAGAAGGAAAAAAAAAAAAATACAGTCAGTGCTCTAACATCCTTCAGGCTAGAAGTTGGGAGAGGAGAATTTTCTCAGCCCTCACCCACACTGTCCTTACCTTCTCATTTTTAGTTGCTGCTCATTTTATCTCTTAATCATAAATTATTCGCTTAGAGTTATCACCAGACAAGATACTCATGTGCGTCGGGTGTCATGGCAACGGAGCAGCTTCAGGGCAGTCGGCTCTAACTGCACTATCAGTTCAGTCCCTGCGTTACTTTTTTTAGTAGATGTTTTCTAACAGCTCTTTGTAGTGGTTTCTAGTACACCAGTGTGTGGGCTGGTGTCGTCCCTTGCCAACTGCTTGTGGCACTGTGTTGTGTTCACAGAGTTTTTCTGATAAACGATAGGAGCCAACAGAGGAGGCACGTGGGCTGCAGGGCATGGGTACAGCCTCTTGGGCCACAGTTAAGAGTCACAGGCGAAGCCGGGCGTGGTGGCGCACGCCTTTAATCCCAGCACTCGGAAGGCAGAGGCAGGCGGATCATTGTGAGTTCGAGGCCAGCCTGGTCTACAAAGTGAGTCCAGGATGGCCAAGGCTACACAGAGAAACCCTGTCTCAAAAAAAAAAAAAAAAAAAAAGAGTCACAAGCGATAACCATTGGCCTGATGTAAAAGCACGTGTGTGCCCCTGAATTCTCCCCTAGACTCAGAAAATTCTGCATGGGTGTTCTAGATGGTGGGCAAGGCCTTTGGGGAAAAGCCCAGGAGAAGTGTCCACTACCGCATTTCACTTACCAGACACTATGTGGATTTGCTTTCTTTCTGTTTTGAAGACCTTTAAAAGTGTGTGTGTGTGTGTGTGTGTGTGTGTGTGTGTGTGTGTGTGTGTGTGTGTGTGTGTGTGTGTGTGTGTGTACACGTCCACACACATGTTTGTAAGCAACACATCTGCTGGTGCCCAAAAAGGCAGGAAGAGATCACCAGGTCCCCTGGTGTTGGTGTGACAGGTGGCTGTGCTGCCTGACGTGGGTTCTGGTACCTGAACCAGTTCTCTGAAGAGAGAAAAGCGCTGAGCCACCTCCCCAGCCCTGAAGTCCATAGCTGTGCTGCTCGGTGGCCCATTCTGCTCATCGTAGGTGTCCACATACAGAATTTCAACAATGTAGCAATCAGTTGCATATTGTAGTTGTTTTATGCATTGTTTCAGAAATGAGTTAAGTTGTATCTCAGACCCAGGCTAGATAATGTTTCATTATGTATATTGATGGTTTAAAAAAAAGCAGCCTTGGACAGTTTCTCAAACTAGTTGTAGGTGTGATTTAGTTAATGCTCACTGGTTTCAGATCATTGGATTCTGAGAAGGTGGATCCTTGTTATTGAGGACTGTTAAATGACACGGTCTTAAGGCTACAGCAGAGGTTGATGACTGAGAGCTGATAAGACCATCCCAGCTGCCAGACTGTCCCGGTTTGTTAACCAGACTCCTCACCGCTTCTTCCCACTCAGCTGCCGGACGGCTCGGAGATACCCCTTCCTCCCATTCTGCTGGGCAAACTGGGCAGCGATCCGCAGAAGAAAACAGTGTGTATTTACGGGCACCTGGATGTGCAGCCTGCAGCCCTGGAGGACGGCTGGGATAGCGAGCCCTTCACCTTGGTGGAGCGGGAAGGTGAGGACTCCCAGTGCTGCCCACTGAAGTACCCACTTTCTACATTGGAGGAATGGGTGCTCTGGGTGCTCATTTTCCACATTAGAGGAACTGTTTTGGACATGTTACATTTGGGGAATCATTAATATTCTCCTGGGTTTTTCTTTTTGTGGTACACTTTTTTTGTTTGTTTGTTTTGGTTTGGTGGTTTTTTTGAGACAGGGTTTCTCTGTGTAGCCTTGGCTGTCCTGGACTCAGACCAGGCTGGCCTCAAACTCTCAGAGATCCACCTACCTCTGCCTCCCAAGTGCTGGGATTAAAGGCATGTGCCACCACGCCTGGCTTTTTAAAAACAGAATCTAGAGACTGGTATCTGGAAGTTTCTCACTTGTGCCTCATGTTTTGAAAGCTCAGACGTTTTCCTTTTCTCATGACAAGTTCTTGGTGTGAGCTTGCTAGGTTTCCTCCAATCCCAACACCTTTTCCAGAACATTCTGATGTGAGGCTCCATCGTTCCCTGAGGCCAGCCTCTCCTCACTCCATCTTGTGAAATGCCCCCTTCCATTCTCAATTGTCATTGTTTCTGTCAGGAGAGTCCCTGAGATGTAGCACCTGAGGTCCCGGCCCCTAACTGGGTGTGGCATTTGACTTTACATGTGTCCTGATTCCGTGTGGACTGCTACAGGGCTGTGCTGCGTGAAAAGTTATTTTTACTTAACACGTCCTTGATGAAACCTCATCCCATACATGGGTCCCTCTCACCTCCTAGCAGGGATATACGCATTGCTCTTAACTCCGTGGGCACTTGGCTTCCCCCTGAGTCTCAGACCCCTGTGTCTGCGTGGTAGCTCAAGCTGTCTGGACCAGGAATCCCCCTCTTCTTCTCTGGGCCCTCTCACATATATCTGAGTGACACCATCTTCCCGCTACCTGCACCAAAGACAGGGCTGTCCTGTCCCTGCCTTGTGCCATCCCTAGTTCCTTCCCAGCCTCTGCTGCACCCACGCTGGTGATACCCTCGTGGTGATCCCAGACAACCTGACCATGCTTCTTGGAGAATGAGGTATCACACTTGGGATAGAGCACAGCGTGTGGCGCTCTTGTGACAATGGCGATGTGCTCCCAGCGTCTAGGCTTCCACATGGTTGCTGTTAGATGTGTAAGGTACATAGGTCCTAAACAGCTACCTTCTGTAAGGGTTTTCTGAAGTTGGAAGGTGAATCTGGTCCCTGATTCTCGGTGAGTTGTGGTTCTCGCCCTTGCTATGAAAGGGATGGTAACAGGAACCACCGACATAGCTGCCTCTTGGGCTGCAAGAATTCTGTCTGAATCTTAGAGTAGAGTTGGATGAAGACTCAGGCTGTTAAAGTGAAGAAAAGCCCCATTGCTCAGGACAGCTGTGTGTGGCTGTCCCTAGGCCTTATCAGATGTTCACTTTTGAAAAGGTCTTTTCGATTTGTTGTCTCTAACTGCATCCGCTGATGGCTATTCCAGGCAAGTTGTACGGGAGAGGCTCCACGGACGATAAGGGGCCGGTGGCCGGTTGGATGAATGCCCTCGAAGCCTATCAGAAGACTGGCCAGGTACGCCCCACATCAGATTCCGTCCACTCATCAGGTCGCGTGAGTAGTGGTGTAAAGATCACTGGAGTGGAGAAAGCAGGCCCCCACCTTGGTCAGCACAGGTGACTCAGATCAAAGATTGTAGCTGTTTCCAGCGCTAGAAATGATTAAACAGTTAATTGCCTTACAGATGCTCAAAGGTCAAGCAGTCATCTCTCAGCAAGATTCTTGTCAACAACTTAGGATGTGATCTTTGTTTCTCTCCTTTCTGTGCTTAGATGAAACCTAGGTCCACGTGCATGCTGGGAAGTTGCTGTTGTGCTGAGCTGTGTCTCCATCCCCAAGTGTGAATTTTATTTTATTGTATTGCTTTTTTTGTGGCTTGTTTTGTTTTATTGGCAGTTTTTGGTGGTGATGGTGGTGGTTGTTGGTTGGCTGGTTGATTTTGAGGTAGGGTCTCATGCCGCAGTCCTGGCTGACCTGTAACTCACAGAGATCCACCTGCCTCTGCCTCCGTAGTGCTGAGATTATAGGTGTGTGCTACCATGCCCAGCTCCCAAATATGAAGTTTAGGTGTGTTTCTTTGTTTGATACAGAGTCATGTTATATAACTCAGCTGGCCTTGAACTAGTGACAATCCTCCTGCCTCAGCATTCAAGTGCTGGTGTCACCAACTCTGACTAACTTGGATTTTCAGACTGTACCCTAACATCCCTTGCCAGAATGTTACAGACTTTGTGATATCGGGCAAATTCTTTTCTCCACGTGGATTATATCCTTCTTAAAAATATGTAAGATTGTTTTGAGTGGTTTTCTCTTCAAAGTCAAAGTTGGAAGTTGGTAAGATATAGAAAATGTGGGCAGGTGTGTGGCATTTCTAGAAACCCAGGCCTCAATCCCTTCTAGCACGTTCTCTGCCCAGGTTGCTAATCATTCTTAGCCTGATTATGCTCACGCTGCCTGAGCAGTTCTGCATATGGATTTTTTTTCGCAGCACAATAAAATAAGAATTTTTGTCCAAGTGTAGAACATTAGATCTGGAAAGGGCTCCGACTCTGTGTGGGGACCATGTGCACAGGAGGCGATGGTTCTGTTGTTGTTTTAACACACTTGGCCTGTCCAACAGCTGAACTAAGCGCTGGGCACGGAAGCCAGGAAGCCTCACCTACTGCAGCCTCCACACAGTATTGGCAGACCATGGTGAGGAGGGTGCATAGGACAGAGCCCAGGGACAGAAGAGAGCGGCGGGGGGTGGGGGGGTGGATAAGTGTGTTCACTGGCCATTGCTTTCAGGGCTGCTGTGAGTGGGGCTGCTAGGCATTATGTCTGCCTTTGGACCCTGCAGCTCTGTGCTGTGGTAGCCTCTAGCTGGTTGCCTGCTCATATGCAGCCCGCTTTTCTTGTCTGTAGATGGGCTACCTGCCTTATCCCTTGGAGCTAGAGGAACTCTTGGAACATTATCTGGAGAACTTGACCGAGATTCCAGTGCTCTGTTGAGATTACCTTCAAGCACCTCAGGACAGCTTGGCTTCTGTGTGCAGAGTGATGCTGGCAGTGTGGAGGGCCTTCCCAGGGCAGGAAAGGTCTCTCTTAGTAACAGTGAAGGCTCAGCAAAAAAATTCTCTCCTGATCCCTATGCATTTGCATAGGGGTGTGCATGAATGTGAAGGTCTGAGGGTGACTTACACACAGTTGTGAGCAGCCGTGTTTATGCTGGGAATGGAACCCTGGCCCTCTGGAAGAGCAGCCAGTGCTCTCTGGACCAATAGTCATCGCCCATCCCCTGTCTCATGGCTTCCCCTACACTGAGTGGCTCCCTCCATGAGTGCAGAGAGCATGGCTCAGTGAGGCAGGGTGTGGGGCTTTCCCTTCTGATCCTGGACTTCTACAGGCCAGTGGGGGGAAAATCTCATATTTGAAACTAAATTTTCTTTCTTTCTTTCTTTCTTTCTTTCTTTCTTTCTTTCTTTCTTTCTTTCTTTCCAGGACAGGGTTTCTCTTATACTCCTGGCTGTCCTGGACTTGCTTTGTAGACAGACCTGGCTGGCCTCAAACTCACAGAGATCCACCTGCTCCTGCCTTCCTGGTGCTGGGATTAAATTCCAAAACAGTCTCCTCTGTGTCACTTCTATAAGAAAAGTAAGGAAGCTGTCTTGCCCTGCCCCTGTCACAGGAGATTCCTGTCAACCTGCGGTTCTGCCTGGAAGGCATGGAAGAATCGGGCTCCGAAGGCCTGGATGAGTTAATTTTCGCCCAGAAAGACAAGTTCTTCAAAGACGTGGACTATGTGTGCATTTCAGACAATTACTGGCTGGGGAAAAACAAGCCGTGCATCACCTATGGCCTCAGAGGCATTTGTTACTTCTTCATTGAGGTAGGAGCTGAGTCACAAATGTCTCCTCGATTCTCTCTCATGCCTAGGCCTCTTGATTCTTCTGTGCTCTGACCCAGAAGTTAGTCACACATGAAGGGGCTCAGAACTCCCCAGGCCCCTTCCTCGGTTCCATAATCCACCCTAATACTCCAAGCATGGACTTCTGAGATCAGAAGTCAAATCTCAGGGTGGTTTTAAATTAAGACAGCATTATCTTAATAATAATGATATTGTATTCAAGCAGATGGGATAGCAATGCTAGTCCTCCTAGATGGCTTGGACAGATAAGCACCTGAGAGCCCTTCCTTGAAAAGGCTGTGCTGAGCACTCTGTCTGCATGTTACAATTGGTTCTGTATGGCAAGGCAGTAGCTGCCCATTCCTCCTTATAGATGCTGGTCTAAGCACACAGTGGTTGCCTGGTTAGAGGACTAGTCAGCACGCGAATGAGTCTGACCAGATCCTTGGTTCTTGTGTTGATGGGGTCATGCCCCATGCTTGGTGTGTCCTCTGAGTCAACTTGGGCAGAGCCTCTGTGAAGTGATAGGATTCTGTCCTCCCTTTGAAAAGGACTGTCAGTGTCAGTGAGGCTGTTCTGCACCATACTTATGTCGATGGCCAGCATTCCCACTGTGCCTGCAGCCAGCATCATCCATTCTCCTGTGGCCAGCATCCCCTGTGCGCCTGTGGCCACCATACCCAGTGCACTTGCAGCCAGCATCCCCTGTGCGCCTGTGGCCACCATACCCAGTGCACTTGCAGCCAGCATCCCCTGTGCGCCTGTGGCCAGCTGCCCCTGTGTACACATCAGGAGTCTATCTGGTGTCTGGATGGGAAATGTCTTGCTTAGCTTTGGACTGGAAACCTGTCAGTCTTACAAATGTTCTTTGTTCGGTGCAATGTCACATAATTAAAATAAGCTCCCACTAAGCCACCAATAAAATGACCTTTGTTTCTGCCCAGGTGGAATGCAGTGACAAAGACCTCCATTCTGGGGTGTATGGTGGCTCAGTGCACGAGGCCATGACCGACCTAATTTCACTGATGGGTGAGCTCAGGGTTGGCACTCGGGGCTGGCACTCAGGGTTGGCACTCAGGGCTGGCGCTCGGGGCTGGAGCTCAGGGCTGGCGCTCAGGGTTGGCGCTCGGGGCTGGCGCTCTCTGGGAGGTGGGCAGGGAACCTTTTCTAAGCTGTCTATGCGCATGCCACACCTTCTTCCTGTGCCCACTCAGCCTGTTTCTAGTTAGGCTCCCCCGCTCTGGGCACTGCCTTCTTTAAAGGCCCTATGTTCATCCCTGCCTCACCGCCTCCTCCTGCGTCTGTCTCATACCTCCCCACCATCTGTAAACTGCCTGCCCAGGCCCAGGTCCTGCTTGGCATGTCCCTTACAGCCCCTGCATGCTTCCTTTTTCTGGACATGGTATTTTACATCTCTCGGAGGACATTTGCTTTGATTTGTTCCAACTGGCCATGACTAGGCCCCCTGCTTGGTGAGTCCTGGGGAGCAAGAGCCACAGCCTCCCTCTGATGGGCTACAAGCATAAGGCCAAGTGGAGCTATTGCCTCCATGTAGTTTTGTGGCTTCCTTTCTGTCATCCCACATCCCAGGCTGAAGGCTCCCTCAGGTGAAGTGACATAGCATCTGTGGTTAGAGACCGCTCTGTCCCACACATAGGTTCCCTCGTCAGCTTTAGCCAACCTTGTGTTTCGTGTGGAGCGTGCGTCATAAGGAGGTGCTGGCCAGCGTGGGTTTTAGGTTCCTGCCTGGGTGTGCAGCTGGGGGGTGGGCTGACTTAGCATTCCTCCTGCTCCCCTCCTTGGGGCTGCTTAGCTGACTTACTGGCATAAGGCTGCCAGGGTATGTGCTGTGGTGCCTGAGCTCCTGGAGTCAGGACCACCGAGAACACTGCTTACTCGCTGCCTCGCCCCTCAGGCTGTCTCATAGACCAGAAGGGGAGAATCCTCATCCCTGGGATCAACGATGCCGTGGCTCCCCTGACTGACGAGGAGTGTGAGCTCTATGACCACATTGACTTCGACATGGAAGAGTTTGCCAAGGATGTGGGGGCTGGGACCCTTCTGCACAGCTGCAAGGTGCTGCTTGTCCCCCCCCCCACCAACCCTGTGCAGGCCACCAGGGCTCCCCCACTTCTCCCACCCCCCACCCCTGTGTAGGCCACCAGGGCTCCTGTTCTGAGCATGTTCACCATGTTTTAAAGACATCCAATGACAGGTTCATCCCAGGCCCCGCCCTCCTCAGGAATTAGCCAAAGCAGGGTGTGGCCAAATAAGAGTTGGAGTTTTTAGCTGTCAGGATCAACTCCTGATCAGGTGAGAGGCTGGAAGACAGCCCATGTCCTGCTACACATGCTGTTTGCTTAGCCTGGGCCGGTGGCCCGCCTTGTTCTCACAAGGCCCAGATATTAAGCTGAGTGTCGCTGCAGAAGTTATTTGCTGTTACGTAACTGTTAGGAGGAAAAGTTTACCCAATCTTAGGAGTGTGGATATCAGTTTATCACCTGGGTGTAGCCAAGATCAAAAGTCTACACCAGCCTCTTCCAGGCCCCAGGGGCAGGGCCTGGGGAGCAGGCCCCAGGGGCAGGGCATGGGGAGCAGGCCCCAGGGGCAGGGCATGGGGAGCAGGCCCCAGGGGCAGGGCATGAGGAGCAGGCCTGGCTGAGTGCTGGAGTTTCTCACCTTTCTCAGAGTCAAAGGAATAAATAACTATAAATGGTTGTGCCATTGGTCAGGCTGGGCACAACGGCTAGAAGAGGAACAGAGACAGCTTAGCCTGTCAGGGACTGGAGGCTCACAGCATGCCACCCCCAACATCACTCATCATCACCTCTTGAGGCTGTTAAGGCTGCAAATCCCTCTGAGGTGTGTGACAACAGTCCCAGTACAGTGTGTAGGCTCTGAGCAGCCCTGCTGGGTGGGCCCCCGTGTCTTCAGTCATACCTCCTGTGTACACAGCCCATCTCCTCCTGTGCTTCTGCAGAGAGACATCCTGATGCACAGATGGCGGTACCCGTCCCTCTCCCTCCATGGAATTGAAGGTGCCTTCTCCGGTTCAGGGGCCAAGACTGTGATCCCCAGGAAAGTGGTCGGCAAGTTCTCCATCAGGCTGGTGCCAAACATGATACCAGAAATTGTTAGCGAGCAGGTATGTGGGGACGCTGGGCATGAGTGAGGGCAGGGTTGTGGGGTATGTGTGGCAGCTGAGAGCCCATGTGTTATTGGACTGAAAACAGTAAGAACTTTCACCCAAGCAGAAGTCTCCTCCTTACCCCTCAGCATTTGCTGTAGTAAGCAGTGTAGAAGCTCATCAGAGGAAAAGGTCAAATGAGCAAGCATTGCACACTTCAGACTACTGAGACATGAACAAAAATATGACCTCTGACCTCACTCCAAAGATGTAAAGCAAATGCTCGTGTGTGCCTGCATGTTAGGTGAAAGTCCCAAAGAGTGGCCTCTGCTAGAGGTGAGGAGTGGCAAGGGATGGGGTAGCTACAGGTCTCAGAGAGCCCGTGGAGCGTGCGTGTACCTTGATGACTAGAGAGACTTCATGAAGAGAGAGAACCAGAGGCTTCTGTGAAGAGCACACTGAGGTCTCTTCTCAGAGGAAAGCGGGCGTTTACCTTGAGGCCATCCATGCTCAGGCTGGGTCTTCCCAGGGAGAATGAGCCATCCTGAGTGTCAGCACAGGCGTTTAGGACACAAGTATCCTGTCTGTTAACTACCTCAGGTCAGACAGCTTGGTTTTTACTTGATTTTTTAAATACTGTCCTAGTTGGTGGGTCTGTGTCAAGGGTGAATTGACTGAAATTGACACACCGCCTTTGCTCAGGTCCTCTTTCTTGCAGCAGCGACATCCACAACTGCCGCAGCTGAAAATGAAGCTTGCCACCGATCCTGTCTATACTCTGAGATGCTGTGTAGACCCAACTGGCACCTGTAGGTGCCAGAAATAAAGCACTGCATGTCTCCTCTGCTTATGGTTTAGGTTTCAAGCTACTTGTCAAAGAAGTTTGCTGACCTTCATAGCCCCAATAAGTTCAAGGTGTACATGGGCCACGGTGGGAAGCCTTGGGTGTCCGACTTCAACCACCCTCATTACCAGGCGGGCAGAAGAGCCCTAAAAACAGGTTGGCTGCCCCTGAGGGCGTCTGAGGAGGCTGTGGTAGCATGTAGAACATGTGACAGTGTCCACGGTGCTGTGAGCGTGGCTGAAGTGTGGGGTGGGGCGGGGTCTGGACTGTGCTGCTAAGTGGTGGCGCTCTAGCATCCAGGGCCCAGAGCTCATCATTTCTCTCCATTTTGTTTCCCCCAGTGTTTGGTGTTGAGCCTGACTTGACCAGGGAGGGCGGCAGTATTCCTGTGACCTTGACCTTTCAGGAGGCCACAGGCAAAAATGTCATGCTGTTACCGGTGGGGTCAGCAGATGACGGTGCCCACTCCCAGAATGAAAAGCTCAACAGGTGAGACGGGGCCTGAGCTTGGGGTGTGTTCTCCCGCAGGTAGTGGGCCTGGGATCACTCCTCCTTTGTCGCATAGGGGTTTGCTAGTAAGAACCCACGAGAGGTGAGAGGCGTGAGGCTTGGTAGTGGCAGTTTGAACACAGGAGTCATTGAGCAGTCATCATCCTTCATGTAGCGCCCATAAAAGCCTTCCCACATCTTTCTGAAAAGTTACTGTCATCATTAACTGCTCAAGCCCCTTTGCCTCTGGGGCAGATACTCTAGGGTTCCTCTAGCCTGTAGGATGGAGAGAGCCTCTGATCTAGAGAGGAGGGGCCCAGGCAAGCAGGCCTCAGGCAGTGTAGCTGCTCAGGAGAACAGGAAGCAGAGACCCAGTGTGAGGAGCAGGGGAGGCAGGAACCTGGCTACTGGGCTACAGGTCAAAGAGCTAGTCTTCAGAAACAATAGCCATTCACTCCCAGGGTACCTATGGATGGAGCCAAGCTCTCAGCCAAGGCCAGGACTGATTACTGGAGTGAGGAATTGCAGAAGGGGTGTCACACTGAACCTGAATTATAAAGCCAGGCCAGACTGCAAGCCCAAGTCAGGCCTTACTACCCACCCCTAACCCCCACTCCCCACCCCCACCCCCCCAGAATAAGCAGGAAGAATGTCACCACCCACCTGGATGCTGACTTCTGGCACAGCAGCTGATAGCTGGGTTGTTTGTCTGTCTCCATCAGGCTCAACTACATAGAAGGCACCAAGATGCTGGCTGCATATCTGTATGAGGTGTCTCAGCTGAAAAACTGAGAACTCTCTTTCTCCGTGGAGCGCTGTGCCTGGTCAGAGACATCCGCCCGCTGCCCTCTCCTTCTTCCAGCTCTCTTGGGAAAGTGGAAGTTTCTCCTCTCTGTCTCTTTCTCAGGTCACAGGAAGACTTGCAAGGATGAAGACAGTGCCTCCAGCTGTCACCAGGGAAGAGCCAGCTGTGTCGGGCAGTCGGCAGTGTTCAGTTCTAAGCCTTGCTGTGGACAACTGACTGGCTCTGACTAGGGGAGGGAGGACTGTCAGATGTGGCCAGCATGACTTCATCTGCAGAAAGTAGCCAGAGTCCAGAGGCTCCAAGTCTGTGGGAGGCTCTGCCAACCATGGGCTTGAGTAGACAGGAGGGGTTACGCTCTGCTTTTGGTCTCTAGCGAGGCTCAGGGAATATTCCGGAAAGGCTTGAGAACATTCAGGAGCTCCTTGTGCTGTGACAGCGTCGTGGTGACCCCTCACTGTGCTCTATATCCCTTCCTAAGACCCTAGCTGACCATCACTGGTGTCCCCTCCTGTTGCAGTCCTCAGAATCTGTCTCAAAAGTTCTGGTGGGAGCAGCAGTCCAGTTGCAGCCATACTGCTAATAAAGTGAGCCTCTGGAGGACCCGCTGTGCTCTGACTTTCTTGGGAAATGCACGTGCAGTCGTTCACTGGTGTGTGACTTGCTTTGTGGAACACACATACATGTGTTGTGGTGTCTGGGTACCTACCTGTCTCCGCATAGTGAAAGGTGGTGGCCGGAGCTCATAGCACAAGACTCATGTCTACCCTTCTGCCTCCACGTCAGTTCTTAAGGTGGCAGTGCCCGGGCTGGGGCAGCAGAGAGGAAGTAGAGCATCTTGTGGTGGAGGCTAATGGCAGGAAGGTAGAAGCCAGCCTGGCAGCACACAACGGCCAAGCAATAGCCATAGTAGAGGGTCAGGAGGCTGAGGCAGGAGAATCTCCATAAGTGACCAGGTGGTGGGTGGGGCAAGGACTCTTGTGAAGAAGAGAAGAGGAACCCCACCGTGTGACTACAGTTCCCACAGGTGAGGCCACTGCTTAAACTTGGGTTTGGGCAGTAGGTTCCTTGGTTCCCAGGGAAAACCCAGTGACTTTACAGTGGAGAAGCTCCAACAGATACCTAGACCGCATGATCAAAGCGAGTAGCTCACGTTCTCTAAGTCTTCCTAAGGAGATCATGTCAGCTCTGGGGACTTCCAGCTCAGTGACAAAGTATCAGACACTCAAACTACAAAACCTGAGTGAGATTTGGATCCTCTCACACTCTACATTGAATAGAAGACAATAGTGATTTTGGGAACCATGACACCATCTCCAAAGTTTAGGCCCCTGCGTTCCCCTCGGCCTCACAGCCAGGACATCTCCAAGACTCTGATGTCCCCAACCTGCCTGGCTGCTTCTAAGCCAACTCCATTCCTGTCACCATTAGTCCTTTCAGAGGTGTGTGCCCCAAGAAAACAAATCTGCTGCCTACCATTTTTCACGCCTGTGTTACTCAAAGGCTCAACTGTCTCTTGGGCTGGGAGTCTCCTGCTGAGTAAGGAGTTAAAAGCTTTAACATTCAGCCCTCATGAAATGGCAGCGTTGTTTTCCTGAGGAAATTGGGCTGAGGGTGGAGACAGTTCCACTCTCAGGAATATTTGCATTGTTCTTCCCCGCAGCAGGAACCTGGCCCCTGGGAAATATGCAGCCACCTTGTCTGGTTTTTGGTTGGTTGGTTTGTTTGTTTGTTTTTCCTACCATGTTGCTGGCCTGAAAAGAAGCACTCTGTCCTGAAGGAAGTAGAGGCTCTTCATGCCCCAGAGAAAGTCAAGTTGGTTCCCTCCCTTGTGGAGTCTGGGTCAGAACAGGATGCTAGAAGTGCTCAGAGTCTGGAGGGCTGCACATTAGTTAGTTAATTGGGATAAGGGACAGACTGCTGCAGCCTCGGTCACGGCTCCTCACCGGACGTGCTCAGGCTTCAGGCCTTGTGTGAGAGGTCGTGCACCAGGCCTGGCAGGGCTCTTCTGCTGTGCAGCTCTTCTCGTCCCCTGTCAGTTCGACCTCATGGGCCTTGACCTCTGACCCACCTCCTGCTGGAGCAGCATCTGAGTATAGACAAAGGGGAGGCAAGGATGCTGCTTTCCACAGGCACAAGCCAGGATTAGTTCTCCAGAGAGTAGTCAGTTGGCCACGCCTACCTGCATGAGAGGCAGAAGACAGGTCTGTAAGTATGGGGCAGATGGACTGGTTCAGCCGTTAGGAGCACTACTCATCCAGAGGACCAGAGTTCAGTTCCTAGCACCCACACCAGGAAGCTCAGAACTGCCTGTAACCCCAGCTCCAGCAGGTCTGACGCCCTCTTCTGGCCTCTGTAGACAGTCACCCACAAATGCGTGTGCACACACACACATGCATGCATGCACGCACGCACGCACGCAAATAACAAAGTAGCCAGGTATGGTGACACCCTTTTAATTTCAGCACTCAGGAGGGAGAGGCAGGTAGATCTTTGTGAGTTTGAAACCAGCCAGGGTTACACAGTGGGAGCTTGTCTAATAATTAAAGTACCTTAGCTAGTTCTTTCGTCAACTTGACACATGCTAGGATCATGGGAAGAAAAAGACTCTCAGTTGAGATAATGCTCCCACCATATTGGCTTATGGGGCATTTTCTTTTTCTTTCTTTTTTCTCCGAAGACAGAGTTTCTCTGTGTAGCCTTCGCTGGCCTGGACACACTTTGTACATCAAGTGGCTTCAAACTCACAGCAATCCACCTGCCTCTGCCTCCCTGGGTGCTGGGATTACAGGTGTGCACTGACACACCCAGCTGTGGGGCATTTTCTTAGTGAATGATTGGATTGACTAAGGGAGCCCAGCCCATGGTGGGGTGATGTCACCCCTGGGTAGGTTGTTGTGGATGATCCAAGAAAGCAGGCTGAGGCTGGCCGTGGTGGCACACGCCTTTAATCCCAGCACTTGGGAGGCAGAGGCAGGTGGATCATTGTGAGTTCAAGGCCAGCCTGGTCTACAAAGCGAGTCCAGGACAGGCAAGGCTACACAGAAAGACCTTGTCTTAGCCCCCCCCCAAACACACACACACACACACACACACACACACACACACACACACACACACACACACAGGCTGAGCACTCCAGAAAGCAACACTTCTCCATGATCTTCACTTCCATTCTGGCCCTGGCTTCCCTCAGTGATGGGCTGTTACTTGGAAGGATAAGATGAAGCAAGCCCTTTCCTCTGGCCACGTGCTTTATCACACAGTAGAAATCCCACTTAGGACAGAGATGTGGGAACCGTTTTGGAATAAGCACTCTGACACCAAGGAGTGGATGAAAGGAGATGTCGCTGCTGGACCAAAGCGAGGACAGCCCCTGAAAGGCCTCCATGCTGGGTCCAGTTCATGGTTTATTATGCTAAGTCTGTGAGGTAGGGTAGAACAGTGAGCAAAGTTTTACAGCTGTGGACGTGGTGGCCAGCAAGTCGCCAAGGGTGACAACTCATTGTTGCAGCTTTTTCTCCAGGCTTTTCTGTTCTAGAAAGCAAGTGAAGCCATGGTTGGCAAATAGGCCTCCTGAGCACCTCATTAGGCCAATCACTAAATCAGTCAATAAGCTAGTATCTGACAACTGCTGAAGTACAAAAATAAAGGCCCCAGCAGCTGGTGCTCTGCTGCAGCAAGACACAACTTATCTGTTGTGAGTATGATCATTCAATATATACCAATCAATGTTATGGACCTTAAATATACACATATGTAATTACAAGTTACACATATTTAAACACACACACATATGAGTGTATAACTGTGTATACACCTATAATGGACACACTTATTTTTTTCACAGAAAATTTTTATCATTAGCATTAACCCCAAAATTTAGGATTGTTCAGAGCAGGAAGCAAATCTAATCAAATAATTTTTCTTTTCCTTTGCTTTTCATTCTTTCACAGAGTGTGTTTCTGGATGCTCTTGGATTGGCCTTGCAACCTGCTTCTGAGGAAGGTATTCTCTTGTCACTCTGCACAAGTGGTGGGGATAGGAGAGGTGAGGGGGGGAACCTCGCTTTCACCCCAGAAGCTCCTTAGAAATTAGAAAGGAAAAGACAGTCTCAGAAAGACTAGCTATTAGAAGCTGGCACTTTTCAACAACAACACAGAAAAGGATGTCTAGCGAGGGCTAAGGATCCTCCTTCAGTGTTCATGCACACTAATGTCTAGCTCTTGGTATTCATAGTTGTTATAATGAGAGAAAATCCCAATGTTCGATTTTACCAATGATGACTCAGGTACCAGATGCTGGGGTGAAAACTTGCTAGCTCAGAGAGGCAGAGAAAGTGCCTAGCTGACCTTCCTACTCAGCTCACATCCCAAAAGAAAAACCAAAAGCCAAAGAGCCTGAAGCTCAGCTGATGGCCCAGGAGGGAAAGGCCTACCAGCTCACCCAACAGCCCAGGAGGAAAAAGCCAAAAGCTAAAAGCCAAAGAGCTAGAGAGCTCCTTCCCCACAGTATCTTAAATACTCTTCTCTAAAAGCCCCTAGTATCTGCTTAATCCCATCAGCAGATTTCTTTCTCTGCCTCTTGACCTAGGGTTAACTTTATTAAATCCCGTGTACAGAAAGCTCTTGGAATGAAAGGTATGTGCTAGGGCTGAGCCAAAACAAACAATAAACAGGTTTTCACAGTTCACAATCTCAGGGTTCACAATGGCAGCCTTTAGAGGTTTCCAGCTTGTCCCAGACTGTTGAAGGCAGTCTCCATGCCGCAGTTTCTTGGCAGCCTGACCTGTGGGCTTCCTCCCTCGCACTTCCTCCCTGCACACCAGCTCACAGCTGCAGTGTAAGAAGGCAGGCATATCGGTCTGGCTCACTTTGGGCTCCGGGTACTCCCTCTCCTCTAGTCTCAGCACATGGACAAACAGCAGCTTCCTCCAGAGAGGTGGCCACCGCTCCCCTTGCAACTCTACAGCTAAGGATCTTTGCCAGGAGACAACCATGGTCCTGCACAAGAGATAAGGGGACAGTGAGGGAGGAGAGAGTCAGGCACAGCGGTCTGAGAAATCCTGCATCCTGACTGACTGGCAGTCAGAGTGCCTCTCCTTTATGCAGAACCCAGTAGGCAGGGACAGATGCCTGTTATTCCAAAGCATAGGTCATAGAGTTTTCTCCTCTTGGTCATAAGTTTAGTCATCATTGAGAAACCATAACAGAACAGAATCGTCTTTTGCAATTGTTTTCCCTCATCAACCCCACAACCCAGCTTTTAAGAATCTTGTCATTTCAAGGGCACTAGACAGAAAGAAAATCTCCAAGCCACCCTGGGCAGATTGTCATGTCCCAAGCATTGTATAATCAACTTTTAGTAGTCAGAATGCTGCCAGGCGTGGTGGTGCATGATGCCTTTAGTCCCAGCAGTCGGGAGGCAGAGTCTGGTAGATCTCTGTGAGTTGGAGGCCAGCCTGGTCTACAAAGAGCGTCTAGGACAGCTAGGCCTCTGTGTAACACAGAAACCCTGTCTTGAAAAAAAAAACAAACAAAAAAGTCAGGGTGCTAACTGTCATCAGGCCTAGGAAAAGTCTTCAGGCCAAAGCTGCTGCAGCTATTCAATTTCTGCCATAGTACAATGTTTATATTTTATATATTTGTAGAATTTATTTATAATGTCTAATCTTGGTATTCTTTTGTTTCTTGGTCATTTGACACCACAGTGGCCCTGTATGAGTTAAATTTTTCTAAGAAAGGAAAGTCTTAATATTTTATTCTTTTTTTTTTTTTTTCAAGACAGGGTTTCTCTGTGTAGCCTTGACTGTCCTGGACTTGCTTTGTAGACCAGGCTGGCCTAGAACTCACAGCGATCCTCCTGCCTCTGCCTCCTGAGTGCTGAGATCAAAGGCGTGCTCCACCACGCCCGGCTCAATATTTTATTATTTTATCATTCACCTACACTATTCTTTGTTCATTAGTAGTAGGAAGCAGCTTTTAATGTGATCAGATGCCAACTGCTCTAGCCCCCAAATCTTGTTTATCTTTCAAAGTGTACTTCATTCTGATTATCTTGTTCCTGGGTAAGTGCGAGGGAGGGGGAGAGGAGGGCCAGACGTGCCAAGAGGATCTTGGAGTCAGAGCCTCATAAGGAGGTCTCTGGATTCTTTATTGGAGTCACACCCTCCAGGGCACAAGGAAGACCTTCAACTAGGGCCAGATAAAGATATCTCCCTGAAAGTGGGAGGGGCAGTATGCTCAGGACTTTCCTGGAAGCCTTTAGAAGCAGTACTCCTGGGAGAAGATATATATGAAATTTCACATCAATCCAATATCCCCAAGTTATACAAATATTAAAATTCCTCCAATCAGCAGGGCATGGTGTCACACGCCTGTAATCCCAGCACTTGGGAGGCAGAGGCAGGCAGACTTCTGTGAGTTCAAGGCCAGCCTGGTCTACAAAGCAAGTCCAGGACAGCCAAGGCTACACAGAGAAACCCTGTCTCTGTAGTCAAATAAAAATCAAAACCAAAACAAACAAAAAGTCCCCCAAGCATGCAACACGTGGAGACCAAAACCAAAAGCGAGGGACAGCGCAACAGCAATTGCACTGCAAGGCCCAGCTCTGCTGGCTCTTAGCTGAGCAGCTCTGCTGGTTTTGTGACTTTCACTGTTCCCATTAGCTGCTGCTGTGCCAGATCTTCGCCTCCAGGAGCTCCTCATAAAGGAGGCTGGCAGCTGGCACCTGCCCCTGGTATTAAAGTATGCCAGACACAGGCTCAATGCCCAGAACACCATCTGCTTGGCAAAGCTCAGGTGGCCTCTAGCCTTTCACATTTTTTATTTTTTTATTTTCCAAGACAGGGTTTCTCTGCGTAGCCCTGGCTGTCCTGGACTCACTTTGTAGATCAGGCTGGCCTCAAGCTAAAAGAGTAGACATGAATGCACATCTTCTGTGCCTGTCAGCCAGGTCCAATAAATACAAACCCTTGGATGCTCTTGTTTCAATGAGAGCCTCTTCAGTTCCCCTGCCAGCTCCTAGGTAATTCTTAGGTAAGTTCTAGACAGGACGGTATCCACCTGCAGGTCATCCCACACACAGCATAAAGATATGCGCATCAGTGACACAGTCACATACTACAAGAACTGCAGTCACACCTTCACTGCACAAGCACACAGCAGTCACGTCTTTACTGCACAAACGCATAGCAGTCACGCCTTCACTGCACAAATGCACAGCCTACCCACAACCCAAGGCCAGACATTACCCCTTCAGAATGGCTTTATGTACATAGTAAGAGTCCACAGGAGGTCAACATATTTTCTCCACGTATCTCTCACATCTCTGCTATTCTAGAATGTTCTTTCTCATTTGAGGGTAAAATGTTCATAGTAATTTTTAAGAACCAGGTAATTTTCTTCAAAATCCACACATGTTGGGCAGGTAAGATGGATCACCAGATAAAGTTACTCACTGTTCAAGCCTGAAGGCATGCGCTGGATCTCTGGGGCCCACATAAAGGTGGGAGAGAGGACCAACTCCACAGAGTTTACCTCTGGCTACCACATGCACATGGAGGCATGCGTACCCCACCACAGACAGACAGACAGACACACACACACACACACACACCATGCACTCACACAGTAAAACCTTTTAGGGGGCTAGCGAGATGGCTCAGGGGTTAAAGGCACTGACTGCTTTTCCAGAAGTCCTGAGTTCAATTCCCAGCAACCACACGGTGGCTCACAACCATCTATAATGTGATCTGATGCCCTCTTCTGTCATACAGCAGTATACGAAGGCAGAACACTGTATACATAATAAACCTCTAAAAAAAAAAAAAAAGCTTTCAAATCCACAATGGATTATCAGTAACCCCTAGTGAGTCTAAATTCTGCTCTAGGTGGCCCCTATAACAAGCTTAATCCTTCTCTTATGCCTAATAATAGTAAGCCAAGTCTCCTCCCCCTGCTGTCACCTGACTCCCAGCCCTGGTGTATAGGACCATAAGCCGTCTGCTGTAAAAACTAAAAGCTGCTCTCGGTGTCTTATATGGCTCTGCAGCCCAGCCTGGCCTCGGACTCACACCAGTCTTCTTGCTTTAGCTCACATCCTGGAATTGCAGTGTGAGTCCCTCTACCATCCTTAACCACTTAATGCCTCAGGCTACTGACCTGCGACATGGGGTGACTTCACCATCTTCCCCACGTGACTGTCAATGCCTTCCCACCTCACATGTTGTAGGATGCACAGGAGCGCTGCCTGTGAGACATTGGGACTTCTGTTAAGGAACAAACCAGGGGTGGTATGGGATCCCCTTTCTCTCCAGAGTTCCGGGCTATGGAGGAACCCTGGCAGCATCACGCACTTTCTAACGAAGAGATGTCAACTGTCCTACCCGTGCGAGGTTCATCACAGTAGATGGGTAAACCGTGTCCCCAGAACACCCCACCCCACCCCCAACAGCTTCTTAGGAGAACCACGGCCCTTGGGTTGCAAAGATTTACCTTTCTGTCACTCATATCAGCTACTTTCCAGTTGCAAAAACAGTAGAAAGAGTGCAGCTAGGGGTAGGGGTGGGGGTGGGGCCGCCTCGGCCACTGCCTATGCCTGTGAGGACAGACTCAGTGGCTGCCCCTCCTGCCCACCCCATCCCACCTACTGTGTGGGAGGAAGGCACTGCCAGAGCACTGGTCAGTGACAGGTGCTCCAAACCTGCCTAGGAAAAATATGGTTGTTATCTGCCTCCCTGGGAATACGCGCCACCTTCTAGCTGGTCACACCTCTGAGAGGGTACCACCTGCTGCCCGCCAGAGTCTGTCTGGGATACCTGCTCTGAAGGCACCAGGCTTTGACCGGTTCTGAAGATTCCTCCATGCCTTCTAGGCTCACACCCAGCGCTCTCATACAGCACACCTGTGTGAACAGGGACTCTACCAGCTACTGAGGCTTTCCTGGTGCTGGAAGCTGCACTAGAGAAGTGGCCTGAAGGAGGAGGTCCACACCTGTCTCCATGCACCTGTCTCCATGCACCTGTTTCCATTTCCCTCAGCTCTAGAGCAGGACTGTGGCCTTTACAAGCTGTGGTCTGTTTTGCTGTTTCAGGATGGACAGGAACATTGAAGTCAAGGGCTTGAATTTTAAAATCTCCCTGTCCTGTGTCAGCCCTCCACACACTGAAGTAAGTAGGAGGTGAGGGTCTCAGTTCCCAAAGCACAGTGCCCCAGTTTCCAGTGACTCAGGGTATGTTAGCAAAGCTTTTCAAAAATTTGTGACTCTTTTTCCATAAAGCATATTACAGGTATTCCTTATAATCCTCAAGGACAAGGTATGGTGGAACGAGCTCGTTCTACCATAAAAACCTATTTACAAAAAGTAAAGAAGGAGGAAATTTACCTCCAATCACCTAAAAATGCTTTGAGTCATGTTCTCTTTATTTTAAATTTTTTTACTGCTTGATGCCAAAGGAAATTCTGCACCCGCTTGATTCTGGTACACTAATACTCAGGCAATCTTTGCTAGAGTCACATGGAAGGATTCTTTAACTGCACAGTGGAATGGGCCCGACCCTGTATTAATGTGGGGTGGAGGCTCTGTTTGTGTTTTCTCACAGGAACATGATGCTGCACGCTGGCTAACCTGAGAGGCTTGTGTGTCAAGTGGATGCTGACATGGATGAGTTTGCTGATGATCCCGAGGTCGGAGGTGAAGCTTCATTGGACACTTATTCCTGATCCTTCTCTTCTTCAGCCTGCTTCTTGGGATAACGTATGTTAACAACACTCACTGCTTGGTTTCCCTGTGTGTGAGGAGGAAAGGAGGACTCAAGCATCTTCCTTGCGGACCTGACAGAACTTTGGAGACGGTGCTTTGCAGAGACTCCGGAATATTTTCTTGTGGAAGCTCAGATTTGAAGCTTTACAAGTACTTTTCCACCCTAATTGTTAGGGTCAGTTTCATCTGCAGGACTGTGGAAAGTTGGAAAGGGTCTTGTGGTGTGCTGTTGAGTGGTAAAGTCTCTGTTATAGTTCTTGTATCTACTATTGTTTTTGCCATTGCTTTACTAATATTGTTTATGCCTTAACTAATAGGTTAGCGATTTGAGATGACTGAGCAAGTTACAGTGTCATGCTCGACTTCCCTAGACTCCTTGTGAGTAGGATGCAGCTAGGTTCACCTTCAATAGAGTCTCTTTAGAATTAACAGTGTTCTACAGCATGGAGTATCCTCGGCGGGGATGGCAGGGATGGAAATTAGCCTGTGCCTTCCTCCTTTCTAACACAACTCATGTCTCAGCAATTGCAGCCAATACAAGCACATGGCATAGAGCTCAAACACACTGCCCTTCTTCGCTTGTGGGTATGGAGGCAAGCCAGAGATGGCTAAGAGTGAGTCTGAGCCTAATGTAACCTAAGACAGGCCATGAATGATGGCATTCATGTGCCTATGATGGGTAAAGGTAAGTGTTCAACTCACTGACCTAAGACAGGCCCTTTATAATTTTATTTTAGAAAGGGCAGGTGTGGGGAGCCATGCTAAATTCTGCCATGTTAGAAATCCCATGCTTAGGCTGCATGCTGTGACTTTTGAGTTGCTGACCCTTGCAGAAGGAGGTCTTGTGTTCTAGGCTATCTTTGGATTATCCACCCAGAGAAATAGGGAAGTTCTTACAAGGAGCTAGACAGAGAAATAGGGCAGTTCTTACAGGGAGCCACCCAAAGGATTAAGGAAGTTCTTAAGGGAGCTATTCAGGGGATTGTATTCTTGCCTGGGGGCTAGGGAGAATGGGATTAGAATAGATCCACTTGCCCTTGCTATATAAAGTCTTACTCCTCTGCATTAAAGAGAGTCTTGACCAGAAATTTCCAGACTTGACTCAATTTTCTCTCGTTTCTGTCCTCCACTTTCAATCTGCACCCCCTCTTTCATGTGAACCCTGGTTCCATTTGTCCCGCGGGCTGGGACAAGTCACCCTTTCAAAAATTAACAGTCCTCCCTCTTCAGAAGGGTGCTGGGTGGAACATAGAGGCTTTGAGGACACACATGTTGCTCAGAAAAAGACACCCAGCCTCCGGCAGCCAATAGCATGTGAGTCAGAGACTATCCCTGTAGAACCCCAAAAGAATGGCATCCATCAGACCTTGAGGGCAGAGAGAGGGCATGTAGAGAGGAAAACATTGGTAAGGAAAAGCTTACACTGAGTTCCCCAAGATCCCAGTCGATAGGGAGAGACTAGCCCAGCCAAGAACAACTGTCATGTCCCAGGCTCCCCAAGACCAGAGCCTATGCATCTGTCTGTTTCCCCTCCAGGTGAAGTGGAATAAACCATTAGCTACTGGGTTACCAATTGATTCAGTGGCTTACTTAATGGACTGCTCATACCAACTATTGGCCAAGCAAGCCTTCACTTGCTGCCTGAAACAGACAGCTCTGGAGAAACGGCTGAAACAACAGGCTGTTGCCCTTGACAACCTGCTGACTGCCACATAAGCTTCTGCACAATCTAGCCTGCTGGCCTGCCTCAGCTTGTGGGGCTAGAGCATAAAGGGAACATGCCAAGCAAACCCAGCAGCGAGGCCTTTCCGGAGCTGTCCTGGCTTTGGTCCACCAGTGACACCTCCCCTGTTCCACGTTCCTTGGTGTCAGAGTCTTATTCCAAAAAGAGTCCTGCATCTCCCAGAGTCTCTGCAGCACTCTTACCCAGCTCAGCACTTTAGGCTGTAGGTGCAAGAACCACACAGGATTCTTGTCCAGGGCTACCACCTGGCCCTGGCCCTGCTGACCAGGTAGCAGGTTTTGGATCTTGAGCAGTTTCTAGTCCTGGAGGCCAAGGACATCCAGGTCAAACAGACGTGCCTCTTAAGGTAAGCAATCAAGAGTCCTTCTTCTCATTGTCAGCCAAACCTGTGGTACTTGGGAAAGTCCTCTTTGGGTGACAGGCAGCAACACTCTACATGGTGTGAGCCTAGTGCAGGGCCAAGTTATGGGATGTCACCTTCTAGGAAGTTAGGTTGTAAGCACAGCAACTGCATGCTCCTTAACATTTTAATAAATAATGCACCCAAAAAAACATTCCTGCCAAATAACAGAAGCTACAGCTTGGTCAGGCTGTGAGTCTGAGGAAGCCACAATGTGAAGGAGAGAGGTCCCCCTGCCTGTCCTGAAACAGTAGCATAAAGAGCCCACAGCTTGTCTAGCTCTGGCATGTGAGCTACACAGGCCTGCTCTAGGACTTAGCACTCCATAACATGTGGCGTCACACACATGCTCCAGCCCTCTGAGGCACCAACCTGAACCCTGGGTACCTCAAACCAGGAGAGGGCTACTTCTTCCAGACAGAATAGTTACAGAAAGGTAGAATAAAATATATGCCACTCAAGTGAGCCCACAAGATGAAATTCTGATGTGTATAAAGATGAAGAAAAAAAAATGTACCCTGTCCTCCCAATATAATATAACTGGCCTGGTTGATACCCTATCACAAGAGGCAGAGGGACCAAAGGAACAGATAGCACAGTTGTTAATGTATACAAAGCCGGAGAAACACAAAACTCAGAGGAAGGGCAAGTAGGTTGACACCTGCATACTTTGATGTGGGGTGTGTGTGTGTGTGGTGTGTATGTAAGGGGCAGGGGAGGGCTTGGAGAAGCTTTGGAAGTAGAAAGGAAGAAGAGCTGGGAGTGCACAAAATGGGAGTGGACAAAGCTGTTTGTTTTTCATCCTCATTGTTTTCCTTGTTAGTAGCATTAAGATAGGTGCACACCAGGACCAGGCTCAGAAGTGCATGCCTGTAACCCCAGCACTTGGGGAAGGAGGGTCTTTGTGAGTTCAAGGTCAGCCTGGTCTACAAAGTAAGTCCAGGACAGCCAAGGCTACACAGAGAAACCCTGTCTTGAAGAACAGAGTGGTGGGGGGATGAAGAAGGAGGAGGAAGAAGAGGAGGAGGGAGAGAGAAAGAAAGGGTAGTTGCACATTCTTTTGGTAGACAGGGGAGTTCATTTTTAAGGAAGAAGGCGATGGGCACAGAGACTGTTACTGATGTGTTAATTGTCATGGCACATTAAGCACATGACATGCTGCCCTCATCCTATTAGTTCCCTTGAGGGTTTAGAGCACTATGAGTTGCAGGGAGCTTTAAACTCCCTTTATTCCTAACTTCGTTACAGACCTCAGGAAAGATATGTTTTCTCATTTCAGACTCAAAAGGCACCAATAGAGCCTCATGTGGTGGTTACAATCAGTGCCCCCATTCAATCATCTTTGTCAGCTGACCTGAAGCTACAAGGTGTTCATGCTGCGGCTCTGAAGAGGTCCAGGGTCGGGTCTCTGGGCTGGATGTGGATGCCCTTCCAGTTCGCTTCATCTCTTGGGTCATCAGAGCTGATGGCTCAGGCAGCTGATCAGGATTGAAAGAGGAAGGAGGAAAGGGAGGCCAGGGTTTCTTCTCTAGGGACTGGCTGTATTGCAGCTGAGGAGGAAAACTTAAACTGACCGCAATCTTCCTCTGGCTGAGGCTGTGAAAGGGCTTTAGCCAGAAACTGCAGGGGTTTTTGATCTGTAGATAGGGCTCCTTGTGGAGATCTCCAGTAAGCCAAGGTAAACCTAGGCTCATTAGCCATAGATGACTGATGGCCCTGAGTCTGCTAACTTATTTGCGAATCTACAGGGAAATAAATAAGAGAGAGATAGAAAGGAAAAAACAAACAAACAAAACAAAACGAAACACTCATACACATGCATTCAAGAGAAAAGGTGGAGGGAGTCAGGCATCTTAACTTCAACTGAAGTTAAGCTTCCCAATTTCAATGCTGCTGTTTATTGTTGGCCACTGTGCATATACTTGTGAGAAAAGGGAATTACCTTATTCTAAAATACAACAGGTTACATGTTGTTGGTTTTTTTGTTTTTTGTTTTTTTTTTTTTTTGGTTTTTCGAGACAGGGTTTCTCTGTGTAGCCTTGGCCATCCTGGACTCACTTTGTAGACCAGGCTGGCCTCAAACTCACAGCGATCCGCCTGCCTCTGCCTCCCGAGTGCTAGGATTAAAGGCGTGTGCCACCACGCCTGGCCAGGTTACATGTTTTAAAGCTAAGCATTTCTTATCTAGATATCCATTACATGAGCTCACAGTGAGTTCAGAGTGGCAAAGGTCTAAGGTTAATAGGGTCTGAAACTTACAAGAATATACGACGTATCAATAGGACAGGCCTGACTACACATTATCCAGCTATCGCTTAGTTCATGATGAGCTCAGGACAATAATTTTATCTGTCTTTCACTCTGAAAAACAGAGTAAATTCAGACATCTCTAGGTAGCTTCATTCCATCTTGGGATCATGGAAAGTTTAAACCAACTTGCCTATATTTATGGTGAAATACCAGGATTTGTGATGCCATCTGGAGTGGGGGCTTATCTGCAGCCACAAATCTGCTACAAGGCTATCCCTAGTGAGGCATCTGGAGGTCCACAAAGGTATTTATTGTGGCCATAAACTCTCCAAAATTGTTTTAGGAGATCTAATACAATTTAACTTTTAAAACTATTTGAATCAAATCAGGAATTCCATAACCAGGGATTGATTAATTCATCTGAACAATAAGCAGTACATCCTCCAACAAGATCCTACAGGAAGTTTGCTCAATCAGAGCTGGTCAATACCCAGGAAGTAACAGTTCACACCAATGCCGGAAGATTTTTCTTTTTGGTTGTTTGAGACAGGGTTTCTCTGTGTAATCTTGGATGTCCTGGACTCACTCCGTAGACCAAGCTGGCCTTAGACTCACAGTGATTCACCTGCCTCTGCCTCCCCAGGTGCTGGGATTAAAGGCATGAGCCACCATGCCCAACTCTAATGCCAGATTTTAGAGAGATGTAGCAATGCATAATTGACAGGGTAGTCAGAGGCTGGAAGCAATTCTGGGGTACACTGTGGTACGGACCTTGCAAAATACCGGATCACCTCCAGAGACCTCTCATGCCTACTGAACATCCCCAAATCAATGGCTCCTGACAACATGTCAGAGGCTGGAAGCAGTTCTCGGGGTGCATCACGATACTGGATCACCTCCTAGACAGCCCACATGCCTAGAGAGCTCCCTTAACAGGGTGGCTCTTGGCAACAGAGGGCCCAGGACTCAGAATGAGGTCCTCCTCCACAGTAGGCTTCTGGTGATTTCTGCATCACCTTGCTTTCTCAGAAGCTCACGTTGGGTTTTCCAAGCTGGGCCTCCTTCACCGGTGGCACTCATCAGTCAGCAGTGTGTGGGCCGCGCCTTTGGTGCCAGGAAGGACTCTAAGTCAAACCTGACCTCAGCCAAAGCTTTTGGGTCAAAGTGTCTAAGGAGACAACAGTAGAAGACAATACAGAGGCTCAGTTTTATGGCTTTGCCAGGCATGGATGACAGTCACAGGTCTGTGGCAGAAGGGCAGAGGGTATTAAATGTACTATTGGTACACAGCCACAGCAGACAGGTGAGGCTCAGGAGAAAAAAAACGTATCCCCTGGAGCTGAGAGGGTGGGACCTTTTCTAGCAGCAAGGATGAGCTAGGATTATCTTGCGGACACTGTCTGTGTGTGTCCATATCTGAGGGCTCAGGCATATTTCTGACATCTTGTTAAGCAGTACGTTTTACACATCTCTTGTCTCTCTTGAGCCTGGCCTTTTGCGGTCAGAGTCTAAACATTGGTATATCATAAGTCCCTGGGTCGGAGTGGTCAGCTTGTTGGGATGTTTGATTTTCGGCTGCCTGTACATTTTTAAGGAACTTTGCTCCTAGGAACTGCTGCCTTCATCTTGAGGGATGGCAGTTCCCTGAAGGAGGCTCCGCCTCAGCTGCTGCCTGGTCACTGCTGCTGCTCTCCTAGGGAAATCCTTCAACCTTGTTCTGTCTGACCTGGATTAACACAATCCAGAAAAACCTGAAGGTTTTGTTTTCTTGCTGTGTATTTTGTTTTAAATCAATCTCTGTAGAAAAAGAGGCTAATAAAACAGGTTTTTTGCCCCTGTAATAATAAAGTCACTGAAGCAGAACTGGAACAGAGAAGCCTCTGTCCCAGCAACATTAGGACTCCAGGAGCCTTGGTGAGTAAAGCGTGTGTTGTCTGTTCCTGCAGTCTCTTCTTGTGTCACAGGCAACCTCTGTTTGGCAAATGAGGAACTGGAGGGTCTCAGGTGCAGCTTCAAGAGGGGCACTGAGCAGGGCTGTTGGGCAAAGACTTTGTTTTAGAAGAATTATTGATGCCATGCACAGACGGACAGACAGAGGTCGTGGGGGCTCTGAGTAGAGTTCTGCCCTCAGCACCACAGAGAGATGGTGCAGCGATGCCGCTAGGCCCTTGTGGTGGAGTTGGGTCTGTTCTTACAGTTCTGTGAAAAGGGAGCCAACTTCACGGCCGAGCCGCAGCCAGGGTCTTTAAGTCTCTAGCAGGTAGCAGAGAGCTCAGCGGGGATCAGAATACATGGCCACCAATAGGCTTTTGATGTGAACTCACTTCCCAGGTGAGAGAGACATCCTGGCACCTAGAAGTCAGTTAGCTCAGGTGTCCCAGACCAAGATGGCGCCTGTCAGTGTCTGTAGGAGAGGAGCCACCTCAGGAATTGTGGTCTGAGCAGCAGTCTGGTTTGGATTCTAACATTACATGCCCAGCTTTCCCATGTATATAAAAATAAGAGACTGGTTTTATAGGGGAGAGAGGGAGAAGAGAAGGCCCAAGGGCCAATGGGCATCGTTTCTCCTCTGACTACTGCAGTAGTGGCTTTGATTCCAGCTCTGCTCTCAGCCCTGCTATCTGTGTTGTAAGTGGGTCATCCTTAGTGAAGGCTGCTCTGGTCTAGGTGGTCCAGAGTCAGCCAAACATATACGTTGACCAGCCTGGAGCAAGAGGAAGGGGAAAGGACAAGTGACGTCATCACAGGAGATAGGATGTCAGGTGTCTAATGATTGGGTCCTGCGTGATTCCACCCAACATTCCAGAAGTCCAATTAGGAGCCTCTTCTTGTTAGCATCGCTCTTTGGAAGTGTGTAGGCTTCCACTTTTTCCCTGTGGAAATGAATTTAGGCCAAACTTGGCCCCAACTACAGCTTCTGGGTCATTATTGGCTCATCGGAGTGCAGAGCAGGACCATACAGAAACTCACGATCCTTGTGACTGCCACATGGGAAAGCTAGAAGAGTCCTAGGATCTGCTCATCAGGGCATGTGGGCAGCATGGCAGGGCACAGCCGAGGAGCTTAAAGTATCTGAAGCTAAGGCTGGGACGCTGGGAACCGTGTTCCAGATACACAGCGAGCAGCACTAATAAGCAGGAACCCACGCTCGAGCCGGCCAGGAAGAAGCCAGGCCGGGCCTCTGTCCTGGAAGCCCACATGCAGGGTCCCTTCCTGTTGCCCAAACACAAAATCCAGTAGAATGGTTTGAGGCCCAGTGTGACTGCCACACAAGAAAACAAGACAGAGACCAAGGAACAAGAGGGGGCAGCATGCTCTTTCCAACTCGGTAAGAGGAAGCAAAGAGAAGGGCACAGGATGGGCGGGGAGGTGAAGAGTGTACCAGCAAGCCTCTTTATCTGCCCTGGCTTCAGGGCCACAGCTTCCAGTTAGTACCCTCAACAACAGAGCTCAGTCCCCTGACAAAGGAGGTGGCTGCACGGAACTCTGACATCTGAGTCCTTGTACCTAAAGATGTGAGTGCTTCTTCCCTTCCCTTCCCTTCCTGTGGCCTTTCTCTTTCCACTCAAACTCTTCTTCTTTGTAGGAACCATGCCCGACTGGGCTGCCTGCCTGTCTTGCTGTTTCATGTCCTGTTTCTAGCAGCTTCCATGTCTGTGTTTATCTTGGTTAGCTAGTCATGTTTACTGCTCTGAGAACGAACCCCTCCCTTCCTCAAGACTTGTCCTCCTGTGTGCAATCACCGCTTGAGGGATTTCACCTGGGAGGAGGATTCCTGTTTTGCTGCCTATAAGAAGGCTCTTTGGAACTCCGAGGAGAATTATAAACCGCTGCCGTGGCTGCTGCTGTGGCTGCTGCTCTCTTAGCACGAAGGACCCTCTGTGTTATTGTGTGTATGTGTGTGTGTGTGTGTGTGTGTGTGTGCATGAGTTAAATCTGCAGCCCCTCGCCCTCGACTCGGTACCGAGGTGGTGCAGGTGCCACTCTTCTTCTTCTTCTTCTTCTTCTTCTTCTTCTTCTTCTTCTTCTTCTTCTTCTTCTTCTTCTTCTTCTTCTTCTCCTTCTCCTTCTCCTTCTCCTTCTCCTTCTCCTTCTTCTCTTTTTCTTTATTTAGAAGCAGGGTCTCACTATGAAGCCCTGGCTGACCTGGAGCTCACTCTGTAGACTGGGCTAGTCTCAAAATCAGAGATCCACCTGAGGCATGTGCCACCATGTGTACCCTCTTTTCTTTTTAAAAATCACTTTTTAAAAAAATAAAAAATAAAAAGGTTCATGAGTGTCCTCCACCCAACCTGAGTAACTCTGGGTAGCTGGTGGCTTCTGAAGAAGAGACATTTTTCTTTAAGGGTAGGCCCTGGTGGGTCTGCCATGTTCAAGTGCACAGTCCCACACAAATTGGACTGGATGGGGTATTTAAAAAAAAAAAAAAAGACAGCTTGGCATGGTGGCACACACCTTTAATTCCATCACTTGAGAGGCAGAGGTAGGTGGGTCTTTGTGAGTTTGAGGCCAGCCTGGTCTATAGAGCGAGTTCCAAGACAGCCAGGGCTGTTACACAGAGAAATTCTGTCTTGTAAAACAAAGCAGAAAAACAGAACATTGGAGGGAGGTTGGGAGGTGAGGTGGGTCTGGGGGAGTTGGGGGAGGAGTAGAATTAATATGATTAAAGTTACATAAGAGTCTCAGAGTTACTAAAGTATTTTAATTAAAACCTTCTTAATAGCAGCCAGATGAAAAATAAATTCAAATGTCAATCTAGACAACAGCTTGGCAAGAATTTTCCTGTCAGATTGCAATGTAGCTTGACGGTGTAACATTTCTACATGGCCCTGGTCAGTCCTCAGAAGTGAGGAGGAAAAGAGAATAGCATTTTGTGTCTCAAAGAGCCAACATGAGTTTTCCTTGGTGCGCTGAGGTATTTTTTGTGTTACTGTTGTTTTAACTTTGTGGAAGGCAACCCCGGTTTTCCCCCACCCAGTTCAATCCCGACTGAACCAGCTGTGTCTTGAGTGAGGGCAGAGGACACCAACAGATCACCACCGCCACCTACTGGTCCAAGACGATTCCTATCAAGAGTGAGGCTCGCGGGACCCGTAATTTTAACCCCTCCCGTCCCTGACAAGTTTCTCATTCTCAGTAATAGCCAAGTACAGTTACTTTGCGTCTGTCTCTATTCTAATGCACACGTCTTATCATTCAGCCAGGTAAGGCATGCAGTTCAACTGTTTTAGTCTGTTCGCAGGGTTAACCCACCACTGCCACAGTCCGTGTTAAAACAGTCTCATCACTCAGAGGACACTCGTTCCTCACTGACAGTCCCTGCCTCCTTCGCCCTGCCCGACTCCTGTCCCCATGTGCTGATCTGGACTCTTATATAAAGGGACGCATTCGTTAAGAAGTCTTTTGTGTCTGGCTTTTCTTTCAGCGCTGTATTGTCAAGGCAAGTGCTCAACCCCTGAACTACCCCCAACTCCTCCAATACTTTTTATGACCAAGTACTTTATCATTTTTGTCAGCTAAATACTATCGAATTACGTGATATACCACCTTTGCTTACTCGTGCAGCTCAGGATGGACATTTGGCTGCTTTTGCCTTTTGGCTACTATACAGAATGCTGCTGTGGCCGTTTTATCAAGCTTTTGGTGTCACCTTTTTTTTTCTCTTGACTATTTGACTCAGAGTAGAATTGACAGGTCATATAGGGACATATTTAATCATGTGCAGAATGGTTAGACTGTTTTCCTCTTAGTTTTGTTTATTTTTTGTTTTAGGTAGGGTCTCTCTGTTATGTAGCTCTGACTGTCTTGGAACTTGCTATGTAGACCAAGCTGGCCTTGAATACACAGAGATCTGCCCCTGCCCCGCCTCTGCCTTGAGAGCTGGGCTCAAAGGTGTGCACCACCACATCAGGCCAGACTGTTTTTCAAAGATATTGTGTCATTTTACTTTTTGTTTTTAATGTTTATTTATTTACTGGGAACAGGTGTGTGTGTGTGTGTGTGTGTGTGTGTGTGTGTGTGTGTGTGTGTGTGTGTGTGTGTATGGGTCCAGGGAATTGAACTCAGGTTGTTACTCTTGGTGAGAAGAGCCTTTGTTGGATGAGCCATCTTTCTGGCCCAACATTTTTTTTTTTAAGATGTATTTATTTATTATGTATACAGTGCTTTGCCTGTATGTACATCTGCAAGCCAGAAGAGGGCACCAGATCACATTATAGATGGCTGTGAGCCACTATGTGGTTGCCGGGAATTGAACTCAGGACCTCTGGAAGAACAAACAGTGCTCTTAACTGCTGAGCCTTCTCTCCAGGTGGCCCAACATCTTTTCCCCAGCAGGGCAAGAAGGTTCCAGTCTGTCTGCACCCTCACTAGCTCTTACTATCTGACTTTTGATTCTATCCACTCGAGTCCCATGAAACACTATGCTAAGGGCGGGTTTTATTCTCAGTTATAATACCTTGGCATCCTTGTTCACTTGTGCTTTATTTTATTAAATTATTTTTAAAACAGGTTCCAACTGTGTCACCCAAGTGCAGTCTTGTTCAATTTAGCATGGGATCATGTCTAGCCAAGGAGGAAATTTTTCCCTAAAGATATACAAGGACATCTGGGTAGAATTGCTCCAAGGGAGTGGCCAGAGGGTGGAGATGACAGATTAGAGGACTGGAAAGGAAGGGAGGGATGGGGCTCAGTGGCTTGTGCACAGGGTCTCTTTAGAGGCCAGGGAGGGGAGAGAAGGAGTGTGTCAGAGAACAGAGTGAGAGACACGAACCCAGGCCACATGCTCCCAGGCCGCAGCCACCTCTCAGTGTCACTTATAACAAAGAAATGTCTAAGTTTCTTCTCTTTGTTTTTAAGACATCCTAATTGTAGGAACTGGGAGGAAACCCCACCACTCTGCACAGGATTTAGGCATTATGAGGTTTTCTGTGCACATCTGCTTGCTTTCACCTGGTACCCCTCCCCATCCCACCCCAGCCCCCAGCCCGAATCTCAAGCAAAGTCCCTCACCTCTGTCTTTCAGAACTGGCTCTGTTCATAGGAAGTAGACCCAGGGGGCAGATTGTATCATAGGAATAACTCGTTTCGTGGCTTAAAGACCAGCTCATTAACTGCTGTAGGTACCACTGGTGTCCCTGTCTACTCTCAGTGTGTAGGGTGGTTCTGAAACCTCTGAGGTCTAATTAAAGTCCATTGGTATCAGAAGGTGCTATGCAGGGTACCAAGGGAGAAGCATGGTCCATTGTCCTACCCAGGTGCTGGGAAGAAATTCATGTCTGGTAATGTTAACCTATCCTGGAGTCACTTTGTAGACCAGGCTGGTCACATCAATCTGCCTGCCTCTGCCTCCCGAGTACTGGAACTGAAGGCGTGCACCACCACACCCGGCTCTAAATACTCATTCTTATAAACCCACAGATTAGTGTTGTTCTCGCCTCTTCTTAAAGAAGCTTCTTTTTATAATTTATTTTTTAAGGTTTAAAAAAAATGCTCATTGGAAGCCGGGTGTGGTGGCACACACCTTTAATCCCTGCACTTGGGAGGCAGAGGCAGGTGGATCGCTGTGAGTTCGAGGCCAGCCTGGTTTACAAAGCAAATCCAGGACAGCCAAGGCTACACAGAGAGACCTTGTCTCAAAAAAAAAAAATGCTCATTGGTGTTTTGCCTGCATGTATATCTATCTGAGGGTGTCAGCTCTCCCAGAACTGGAGTTACAGAGACTTGTGAGCTACCGTGTGAGCGCTGGGAATCGAATCCAATTCCTCTGGAAGAGCAGACAATGGTTTTAAATACTGATCCATATCCAGCCCCAAAGAGGCTTCTTTCGCTATAGATAAAGGCTGTGACAGAGACCCACAGCTGGTCAAAATTCAGAGAATAGTGATTGTGTGGTGTCACGCCCCAACCGATGTATCTACAATGCAATCGTATACCCAAGCCATAGAAAACATTAGGAAGAGAGGGGAAAGAAAGACCCCAGGAGGCAGGACACTGGGTGCCTGGTACTAGTTAGTGTCCCCTGAACATGACAGGGAAAATGCACCCATGAACTCACAACAGCATGGTTACTAAAATAAGACCGGCGTGATGGCACAAGCTGACATGCCGACATGGACGGGGAAAATTCAACAGGCCCTACCTGTAGATGAAGCCCTACAAGCGGAATCCAGGAGTGGGAGAACCTGTTCCCTCCAGGAACAAGCTCCTACATAGGTTGCACAAGCCCATGTGGTCAGCCCTAGCCCTGTGTACATATGAGGAGGGCTAAACAGACTTAGTGGGTCACATATACATGTGTGTATGTCGCTGTGGTGGTTTGAAGAGAATGGCCCCTAGATGGTCGTACATTTGAAAACAGTTGGTGCAGGCAGGGCTCTCAGCCTTCAGGGCTCCCAGCGTTCCGGGCTCCCAGCGTTCCGGGCTCTCAGCGTCCCGGGCTCTCAGCGTTCCCGGCTCTCAGCGTTCCGGGCTCCTAGCGGTCAGGGCTCTCACTGTTCCGGGCTCCCAGCGTTCTGGGCTCTCAGCGTTCAGGGCTCCCAGCGTTCCGGGCTCTCAGCGTTCAGGGCTCCCAGAGTTCTGGGCTCCCAGCGGTCAGGGCTCTCACTGTTCCGGGCTGTCAGAGTTCAGGGCTCTCAGCGTTCCCGGCTCTCAGCATTCCTGAGGTCGTGACCCTTTACTATAGCTCCTCATGTTGTGCTGACCCTCAACCATTAGGTTTTTCTCATTGTTACTTCACAACTATTATGAATCATAATGCAAATATCTGTGTTTTCCGATGGTGTTAAGCAACAAATGTGAAAGGGTCCTTGACCCCCAAAGGGGTTGCAACCTACAGGTTGAGAACCACCGCATTGGCGGAACTGTTTGGGAAGGATTAGGAGGTGTGGCCTTGTTGGAGAAGGCGTGTCACACGGGGGTGGGCTTTGCCATTTCAAAAGCCCATGCCCCTTTGGCATCCCGTCCCTCCCTCTCTCTCCCTCTGCCTCCTGCTTATGGATCAGATGTGAGCTCTCAGCTGCTGCTCCAGCACCATGCCCGCCTGCCTTTTGTCACACTCCCTGCCATGATTGTCACAGGCTCTAAACCCCTGGAACCATGAGACCCAAAGCTAAATGCTTTCATTCGTAAGTCGCCCTGGTCGTTGTGCTTTGTCTCAGCAATATGAAAATCACTAAGGCATGTGCATACGTGTATATGTAGCAATGTTTCCTGAAGAAAGGAGGCTGAGGCAGGAGGATCTCTGCACATGAGGACAGGGTGGTTTACAGAGTGAGTTCTAGGACAGCTAGAGCTATACAGGGAAACCACGGCTCAAGAAAAGAAAGGAAGGAAGGAAAGGAGAGAGAGAGAGAGAGAGAGAGAGAGAGAGAGAGAGAGAGAGAGAGAGAGAGAGAGAGAGAATGGAATTTCCAGGAGGAGTCGGGGACGTGGGAGGAGATGGAGGGCAGGCAGGGAACGCCGTAGATGAGGTATTCATGTATAAAGTTTTCCAACAAAAGTACATGCTGGAGCAATGTGTCAGTAGTTTGCTCTTGCAAAGACAGAGGTTTAATTCCCAGCACCCACATAACAGAACACAACCCTAGTCTCATAGTATCCAATGCTGCCTTTTAGCCTCCATGGGCACCAGGCATGCACATAGTGTTCAGCAGACATGTAATGAAAACACCCACACCATAAATTTTTTAATTAACTAAATTAATATTTAATCGTTAAAAAGTATATGCATATATGTATTTAAAAATCCATTCGTTTTGAAAAGGAGGCGTATGAGGGAAAGATGTGAGGACACGCACACTTCCGGCTCAGCTGTCTCTGGTTGCTTTAGTCCAGTTCGCGTAAAGTAGCAGCACTGGGCAGCAGCTTTAGGAAAACACTTCCAAAGATGGGACTCCCAATGCTGGCTTGTGTTTTAACTGTCGACCGCAGGCTTCATCTCTCTCGGCACTGCTGCTGCGGCGGGAGCAGGAAATGTTCCCCTCGCCTCCTCCGCCCTCGGGGCTGCTGGAGATGCTCTTCCGGTACATAGACCTCCACCAGGATGAGTTCGTGCAGGTACGAGAAGCCACGCGCGATGCTCTGGTTGCTCCTTCGGAACCTGGTGGCATCGGGGAGATGTGGGATGTTGTGTCTAGTGATATGATTCTATCCAAAATGGTGATGACTTCTTAGTGGGCTAAAATATCAGTGCTCTTCAGGAGGTTGCGGCGGCAGCGGCAGCGCAACACGGCACAGGCCTTTGATCCCAGCACTTGGAAAGCCGAGGCAGGCAGGTCTTTGAGTTCCAGGCCATCATGGTCCAGGATACACAAAAGAACCCTGCCTGGGGGAAGGGGAGAATTCGTGCCTATGAGATTCGTGTCAGAGTCCCGAACACTGTCTGTCCCCGGCAGGTGTCCCCGGCAGGTGTCCCACAGCATCTCTGCGGATCATGCTTTTTCTAGCGCAGGTATCCCAGATGGAGCGGGAGACCCATTTATATTTCACTGCCAGCATCCATAGTCCTTGGCTTCATTCCTAACACCAGCCTGGTTCCCAGGACGTGGTGTGGACACATGGAGAGAAGAGGACAGGTGAAAGAACACAGAGAGGCCTTGGGAAAAGAAAGAGAAGCCCGGCGAGGAGGGGAGGAGCAGTAGGTGTAGGTCGTTCTGGCTCACAGGACAGCTCCCCCCTGCCCTCTCTACTGGCTCTGTCCCCTCTGTCAGCATCTGGGCCCGTGACCACAGCCTTCCCCACACTTATTTGGGCGTTTCTTGTTTTTGCCTTTGTTTGTTTGTTGAGACAGGGTCACATGTAGCCCAGGCTACCCGGAACTCAACACCTAGTAAAGGATGCCCTACAGTCCTGATCGCCCTTCCTCTTCCTCCCAGGTGCTAGGACTGTCGGTGCGCGTCACTGTGCATGACTTCCACACCGACTGGGTGCATCTAGGGCCTCCTCTGCGTCTCACTAGACTTCATTGTCTACACCCCTGGTACCAGGTTGGCCCAGAAATTGCATCAATCAGCCAATGTCAAGGATATTGTCATGCAAACAGAGGTGAAGCCATTGTGCTTCGTGCAAAAGGCACCGAGTTGACTCCCCAGGCCAATGTTCCTAAACATGACCTCCGTGCAACCCTTCCTCCTCTGCAATGGTGACCAGACAGGAAGAGCTCTCGGGTTTTTGGAATTCAAGCAGAGTCTCCAGAGTCCGTGGAGATACAGCGTCTTTGCAGGAGCTGAGGGCAGGTGTGGGCGTGCAGTCAGAGTGGCCCCTCTTCCAGCCTCCTCATCTTCCCATTCGCTGTGGGGGTGGGCAGCACCTGCTCTCACACTCCAGTGAAAACTGTCAAACCTAATAGTCCCTAAGAGAGGTTCTCTTACCACAAAAATGTAAATGCTATAACCACCACAAAAGAAAAATTAAACAAAAGTAAGAAGCGGTCAAGACCAGCTATGCAAAATAGATGCTACTTTCCCACTAAAACCAACCATGCACACCTGTAATCTCAGCGCCTGGGAGGCAGAGATAAGAGAACTCTCATACATTCTCAGTCATTCTGGTTTACATAGTGTCAACAACAGCAACAACAAAAAGTCTCCAGCTTGGGCCATTCAGGCTCCAGCCTTAGACCATGAGTGATGATCTCAGCTTATTCCCCAGTGAATGTCCTCTGAGCCCTATAACACAGTGGCCACTCGTCCATCTGGAATTAGGGAGCATCTTCTACTTTTAAAGAGTAACTTACTTGCTTTTCATTTTCACGTGCCTGTGTGGATTTATGTGTACCACCTGTGTGCAGGAACCCATAGAAGCCAGCAGAGGGCACTAGATTCTATGATCAGCAGTTGTGAGGCATCGTGATGGGTGCTGGATGCAGACTAAATCTCCGGCCTCTGCAAGAGCAGTAATTGCTCTTAACCACTGAGCCGACTCGCCAGCCTCAAGCTTCTCCTTTATAGCTGGAAACCTGAGATGGAAAGGTTAAGGAGTTCTCAAAGGCATTTGATGCCACAGGCTGAGGCAGGTTGGGTAGCTAAACTCATACATTGAAGAGTTCAAGTCCTGGCCATGCCGCCTAGAGGATCAAAAATCTAGGGACGGGCTGACTGCATTCTCCCAAGCTACCCTACCACATCTTTGGTATTAGATGGCTCTGGTCTCCAGGTTTCTAATTAAACCCCAAGCTTATCCATCGTGTGTGTGTGTGTGTGTGTGTGTGTGTGTGTGTGTGTGTGTGTGCGTGCGCGCGTCCCCGTGTGCATGTGTAAGCCAATGGTCAACATTGTATGCTTTCCTCAGGTGTTGTCCACTTTGATATATTTTGGGTTTTGTTGTTGTTTGTTTTGAAACCAGAGTCTTATTGACTTATCAATAGGCTCAACAGGATGGCCATTGCGCCTCCGGGATCCGCTTGTCTTTGCCTTACTGTTCTAGGATTACATGCATGGGCCTCAGGGTCCAGATGATGTGTTGCAGAGTCAGCTCTGGGCAGCTGAATCCCAATTTTTCCACTTGTGAAGCAAGCTTTGCAACTGCAATGTCACCTCACTCCCTGCACTTGCTTTTGCATGCCACTGTGTTATTAAACTAATCTGCAGGACTCTATGAGCTAAAGAGTGTTTAGGAACTGGTCTCCCGTCAGCCCCTACCCAGGTGGGCATGGGCTCTTCTGCCCTATCTGATAACCCCTCATTGTCTTTCTTTTCAGACCCTGAAGGAGTGGGTGGCCATTGAGAGTGACTCTGTGCAGCCCATTCCTTGTCTCAGACAGGAGCTCTTCCGGATGATGGCCTTGGCTGCAGACAAACTCCGGGACCTGGGAGCTGGGGTGGATTCTGTAGACTTGGGCTCTCAACAGGTGCTGGGCTCTCCCTCCAGCTCAGGGCCTCCACTTCTGCAACCGTTAGCCATGCCTTCCTTAGGTGGTGTCAAGAGAAGGACTTACTTCAACCTCTACAGAGTCCGGGTTTCCCACAAGAATGAAACATTCCATGTAGCCCAAATTGAAACTGTGCTGTGACTTCTGGTCGTAGCAGGACTGGGGGCAGAAGAAAATGGAGGTCATGCTGTGGGTCACCTTGTTATTAGAAGATTTATTGTTTTTTATGTATTTAAAGATTTATTTATTATGTATACAGTGCTCTGCCTGCATGTACACCTGCAGGCCAGAAAAGGACATCATATCACATTATAGATGGTTATGAGCCACCATGTGGTTTCCGGGAATTGAACTCAGGACCTCTGGAAAAGAAGTTAGTGCTCTTAACCACTGAGCCATCTCTCCAACCCTCAGCCTGCTTTCTTGTAGAGCCCAGAATCACCAGACCAGAGGTGACCTCATTCACAATGGGCTCTGTCCTCCCTTATAGCTGGATCTTATGGAGGGGTTTTCTCAATTGAGGTTCCCTCCTTTTAGATAACTGTAGCTTGTGTCAAGGTGATGTAAAACCAGGCAGCACAGAACCATTGCTTAGAACTGCTGTCGTACGGCAGAGCTGCATCAAAGCATCCAATGTCTCCGGCTTTAGCACTGAGAACCTAAGAATCATCAAAGTTTTCCAGGTCTTGGAAAATCTGCTGCTTTAAGCCATTTGAGATCTGGGTTCTTGAAGACTATTTCCAAAGAACTATATAGTGTTTGGCATCGCATATCTAATAATTAATGCTAATCAAAATTCCCATGATGCTTCATATAGTCATTTAAAAAAGAGTATCATGGAATATACTTTTTGGCTTTGTTTTGTGGGTTTGTTTATTTATTTATTTATTTGAGACAGAACCTCACCAGGTAGCCTTGGCTGGCCTAGAGCTCACTCTGTAGACCAGGCTGGTTCAAATGCGTGGAGCATTGCCTGCCTTGGCTCTTCAGTCCTGGAGTTGAAAGCGCACATCACCATCCCCAGCCATTGTATGCACATTAGAGATGGGAAAGGGATGCTCAGAACAGTTATGTGTGCTTCAGGGACTCGAGGGTGGAGTCGACAGGAGTCTTGTTCTGAATGTTGTGGAAAGAGAAAGTGTGGGCTCTTCGTTAGAGTTTGGTTTGCTTTAACACTGTGACCCCCTGCCCCACAGATGCCTGATGGCCAGAGTCTTCCTATCCCTCCTATCATATTGGCTGAGCTGGGAAACGATCCTGAGAAGCCCACCGTGTGCTTCTATGGGCACCTGGACGTTCAGCCAGCACAGAAAGAGGACGGGTGGCTCACGGACCCCTACACGCTGACAGAGGTGGACGGTCAGTGTCATCTGCTTCTAGGGGAGCCTGTTTTGTAGCCAAGGCTTGGCACAGATTCAAAGACAGCCCCAGTCTTTAGCTATGGTTAAAAATGAGTGGGGCCGGGTGTGGTGGTTCAAGACTATACCAAGCTACTCAGGAGACTGGAGAAAGAATCAGAATTTCAAGCCAAACCTGTGCTTCAAGGTGAATTTGAGGCCAGCTGGGGCAACTAAGCAAGACCATAACTCAAAATAAAAAGTTAAAAAGAAAAGAAAAGAAGTCCAAGGTATAGCTCAGTAGTAAAGTGCTTGTCCTGCATACACCAGGACCTAGATCTGATCACACACACACACACACACACACACACACACGCACACACATATGCACACACGCACATGCACACATGCGTATGCACACACTACAGAGGGCTGGGGATTGAGAGAACTCCTGTTTTCATGTCAATGACACTCGTGTCCTTCCATCTGTGGAAGAAACTACGCACCTTGTGCCTTTGTGCCCTGCGGGGTGAGGTTCTCGGCCAGAGAACAGTTGTCTAGACCGTTTTTTAAAGCAGATTGAATCTGTGTGTTGTGAAGAGGGAAGAAGAAAAGTCAAGAGAAATGGGCACACATCCCTATTCCAGTGTTCTTCCAGTAGAGAAACCTCAGCAGGAGAGACTATGCGTGTGCTGTTCAGCAGCAAACTATCTGGGGCTATCAAGGAACTTAGACAAAACAGCTAAGTTCTTCTAAGACTAGTGAGGTGTGTGTGTTTAGACTTGCTTATTTTATATGACTGATGTTAAACATCCATCCTATTTGTATATAAGAAACTATGCTTTGCATTTCTTTTGTTTCTTTTGCCTTTTTTTTTTAGACAGTGTCTCAGGTTCTCCAGCCTTGACCTGGGTCTCTGGCCTTTACCTACAAACGCTGGGGTCACGGACAAGCACCGTCACACCTGGGACATTTTACAACTCCAGAGCAAGAGTTGTACCTAGAATGTTAGAAATTACTCACAAAGCAGCACTGTTTTTAGCTGTTGACTCAAAACCAGCCCTCACATAAAAGGTCATAAAAAGATGGTTTATTCTGCAGGCTAGAGAAACGCTTAGTGGCTGTGAGCATGGCTGCTGCGCCGGAAGATCTGAGCTTAATTTTTAGCACATGCATGGCAGTTCATGACCATGTGTGTCTCTAGTTGTAGGGGGATCTGATACCCTTCTCTGTCCTTTGAGGGTTCCTGGCAAACAAGTGGGGCACTGACATATAAGCCTGCAAGAAGAGCATCCACACCTATAAATCAAAAAAAAAATTTTTTTAAATGTTTTTAGAAGATAGATTATTCTGGAGACAAATAAGAGTGGCCATATTTGTCCCAGGAACACAGACTCACACTTCTCACAATAACATATTCTACTGTGGAAGTGGCTATATAAGACTTTATTAGTCAAAGAGCAAAGAAAGTCATTATTTTTGCCAAATACATTGGCAGAGATCGCGTGGCTGGGTCACGTAACTCAAGAGAAAAGTCCACACAGGCTTCCGGTGCTCGCCATGGACACACTCTGCTTTTGGACTGAACCCAGGGTTGACTCACCATAGACTCTCCAAGCTTTAGTGGCCATAACGATGTTCAGGGCAGATACAGGGGTCAGGGACAAATGGGTCCCAAGAGCATTAAAACTACCCCCAAAATGCTTGGCTTTGATCTGCAATATTTAACTGACCATAATCACAAAGCACAGTCACATGACTGTGGAAATTTCTAACACAAATGCAGCTTTTTCTTTCATCTCAAACTTGAGTTCATATCACTTGGCAGGCTTGCTAGCACTGTTTTGATTTTTTTTTTCTTCCATGCTTAAAGGAAAACTGTATGGACGAGGAGCAACAGACAACAAAGGCCCTGTCTTGGCTTGGATCAATGCTGTGAGCACCTTCAGAGCTCTGGGTCAGGTAGGTGGGCAACTGGGCCTGAGAGAGGGTGGTGGCTAGGAGACAACTGTAGTTAAAACCTGCTTTGAGTAGCATACCCATCCCCAGCACACTGCACTGCGTACTCACTTTCCATAACAATCATGAGAGAGAAAAGTAAAGCTTGGGGAATTCAGGGGACTTACTCAGAGCCTCCAAGCCAGAGAGCAAGCATCCCGGAAGCTTGGACCGCAGCCTGCAGTGTGAGCCACATCAAAACCAGAGCATGGAGCTGCTGTGTTGGCTCAGCTGCCCAGTGTCCCTGGGACATACAAGATGGAAAGAGAGGACCAGCTCGTTCAAGCTGTCCTCTTACTTCTACATGTGTGCTGTGCCATGTGCGTGACGCCCCTCACATCATACCACATACGCACACATGAAAAAGCAGAACACAGTGCTGGGGAGATGGTTCCGGGTTCTGTGCCTGCTAGGACTTGAGTTTAGATCCCTAGCACCCATTCAAAGATGCTGGGTGAGGTGACATGTCTATAATTCCAGTACCAGGGTCCTGGAGACGGCCAGATCCTAGCAGCTTGCTGGCCAGACGGCCTTGGCAAACAGTACAGCGAGAGACTCTTCCAAACAATAAGGTGGAGCACAATAGGTAGGTCAAAAGATTAGAAGGGAAGTCACCCTTGCATTCAAACCATCCACTGCACTGAGAAACAAGAGCGTGGTAACTCAGGGAGTGTCGGCTGGACCCACTGTCCATCTTCTTATGCAGAGAACTTTAGATAAACAGGCCTTGAGCATCCACAGGGCTAACTGCCTTCCCTCCTTCCCTCCCTCCCTTCCTCCTTCCCTCCCTGCCTCCCTCCTTCCCTCCCTCCTTCCCTCCCTCCCTCTTTCCTCCTCCTTTCAATGTGGCCTGGTCCGTTTCTTATTTACTTTCCTTTCCCCCTTTTTATGTCTTCTCTCTGATTTTTCTTTCCTCCTTTTCTCTCTCCCTTTAACTCATCTCCTCTCCTCTTCCACTTCTGTCCAGTTCCCCTCAGCTGAGTTCCTTTCTCGCCCCTTCCCTCTGTTCTCCTTCCTTCCTTCCCATGTGACATAACCAATATGTATAAGAATGTGACTATATAAAGGCCACAATGTGCTTTCCTTCTTTTTTTTTTTTAATATTTATTGAATATTATGTATACCGTGTTTTGCCTGCATGTACACCTGCAGGCCAGTAGAGGACATTAAATCACATTACATTATAGATAGTTGTGAGCCACCATGTGGTTGCTGGGAATTGAACTCAGGACCTCTGGAAGAGCAGTCAGTGCTCTTAACCTCTGAGCCACCTCTCCAGCCCTGTGCTTTCCTTCTTAAGTTCAGCTCTGAACATTACCTAATCACTAGCAATAAGAAACAGCTACTGCCCTTGGCACAGCTCTAACCTCCCTGAACCTCGTTTCCCTTGCCTGTGAATGAATGAGAACACAACCCAGGGTGGGGGGGATCATATAAAGAAATACTTGCAAGTTAGATATGGCAATACACACCCTGAGTCCACACTTGGGAGCTGAATCAGGAGGCCGTGAGTTCTAGACCAGCATGGCCCACAGAGAGAGACACTGTCCTAAGCCAATACAAAGACAACTGTGGAGATCTTGTAGTGACCCCAGCCCTCCTCTCCTTTTTTCTTGCTCTCGGAGAATTCCTCCCCTGACAGCCCCCCCATGTATCATCTCACTAAGAGGCAGAGCAGCCATTAATGCCAGTCCTTCATCTCAGAGAAATGAATCACTCAGAAGAGACATAGCTCATGCTGGGTTGTACAGGTCCTCTGAGGAGCATAGGTGACCGAATGCAGACTTTGGTTGCTGGTCCAACACTAAGGAGCTATCGATTTAACTTAGATCTTTTATTTTTTTAATGTTTAAAATCGTGTGTGTGTGTGTGTGTGTGTGTGTGTGTGTGTGTGTGTGTGTGTGTAGAAGAGCATGTACAGAGGGGGAGCACATGTGCCAGGCATATGTATACGGATCAGGGTACAACTTGCAGGATGTTTCTCTCCTTCCACTAGGTGTCTTTTGGAGCGTAAACTCTGGTCACCAGGCTTTAGTGCCCTTCCCTGCTGAGCATGTGGCTAGCCCTGGTTTATGGCTTGTGAAATATGATTTGCTGAAATGTTCTTTAGCTTCGCAGCTACTTCTCTGTTGCAGGAAATTTGATCATATTGTAAAACCCCAAGATTGTGAGCTGTAAAAACCTGTTTCTAGTTGTGGTGTGGCTCAGACCTGGCACACACCTTTAATCTAAGAACTTTCTATAACTAGGATTAAATAAAGCTAACTCTAGGTCAAGAGGCAAAGCAAGCAAACAGCTGACAGGAAGTGAACATAGGAAAGAAAGAGAGAGAAAGTTCGGGGGACAGATAGAGAGGAACGCACAGGAAGTAGAAAGGAGGGACATTCAGTTTGAAGTGCTTCTAAGAAGAGAACAGAAGAGGCTTTTTCCTTCTGGGACATCAGCTGAGTAGGAAGGCCATGTGGGTGCTTTCTCTGCCTCTGAGCTAGCGTGCCTTCACCCCTGCATCTGGCTCCTGAGTCGCTAGCGTGCCTTCACCCCTGCATCTGGCTCCTGAGTCGCTAGCGTGCCTTCACCCCTGCAGCTGGCTCCTGAGTCTGCATTGATAAAGTTGAATGGCTGGGATTGTCCTTCCTTACAACTTCTCAGCAGCGACCTTGTGCTCACGTTGCTAAAGAACATCGGGCTGATGCTTTGGAGCTTCAGCCCCTCCTCCTAGGACACACAGAAGGGCAACTGTACCGTGGAACTGGCTAAGCCCTGTTCCCCAGTGCCCTCATCCAAATAGGTGGCCATGTCACTCCTCGGCTTGAAGCTGCAAGAGTGCTCCAAAACCTTCTCTGTGCTCTGCGAGAAACACCCGAAACTCTCAGCCTGCCTCTCAAAGATACACAAATTAGTCAGATAAAAAGGATCAAAACTTCAAAGGAGGTAGATGTTCCGTATCCAGTGTTATATAGAGAAAACCGTAAGATCTCTTTAGCTGCGAGATCAAAGCCTTCGAGTAACCCAAAAACCAGATTGAACACAGTTGAAAAATAACATTGTTGAAAGGAAACTTTTCCTGAGGCCTAACAATCTTTCAAAGCAAAGAGCTCTCCTTTACCATGCTCGGAATTATGGGAGTCACAGAGTCATTTGTAACATATAACCGTTATTCAGAAACACTGTTTAATGGAGCTGGGGAGATCACCCAGTTGGAGAAGTACTTGCCAAGCAAGTACTAAGAGTCAAGTTCAAGCTGGGCAGTGGCGGCACGCACCTGTAATCCCAGCACTTGGGGAGCCACAGGCAGGCATATCTCCATGAGTTCGAGGCCAGCCTGGTCTACAAAGTAAGTTCAGGACAGACAAGGCTACACAGGAACACCTTGTCTTGAAAAAAAAAAAAAAAAGACCCAAGTTCAAATGCCAAGGCCCCGTGTAAAAGGCGGCCATGCCTACAGACCCAACGCTCAGAGAACAGGAAGGTCCCCCAACTTGCTGGCCAGCCAGTGCAGTTAAAATGGTGAGCTCTAGATTCAGCAAGAAACCTTGTCTCAAAAATCAAGGTGGAGAATAACTGAAGAACACACTAGACATTGACCTCTGGCCTCCACATGCATGTACTCACATGTGCATGTGCACCTGTATGTACACATACATGTGCATGCGCGCACACACACACACACACGAGAGAGACAGAGACAGAGAGAGACAGAGACAGAGAGACAGAGACAGAGAGAGACAGAGAGACAGAGACAGAGAAAGACAGAGAGAAAGTTTCTTTTTCGGGGAAGGATTCTTCTGTCCTGTCCCTTCCTATCCCACCCTGCCACCTCTACCTCTCGAAGCACAATCAAGCTTTGCAGTATAGATGCTCCTGTCTTTGGGGTTTCTGCTCCAAATTCTGTCATAGCATTAAACCAAAGGGTCACATGGAACCCGTCTGCTGGTCTCACCTTTGTTTCTCCTCAGCTGCTGTAAACAGAGCTGCTGGAAAGGTAAGCAATCCATACATTGAGTATCGATGATTACTTAGCAATATGTCTGTACTAAATCCAAGCTTATAAATAAAACCTTGCTCGAGAATTTTGTACAATCTCTCTTGTTCTTTTATTAACCCAGGATCTTCCCGTCAACATCAAGTTCATCCTGGAAGGGATGGAAGAAGCTGGTTCTGTTGCCCTGGAAGAACTTGTCAGAAGAGAAAAGGACCGTTTCTTCTCTGGCGTGGACCACATTATGATCTCAGACAACTTGTGGATCAGCAAGAGGAAGCCAGCACTCACCTGCGGAACCCGGGGAAACTGCTACTTCACGGTGGAGGTGCTGGCAATGCCACTTGGTGGGGGGAGATTGGGTCAGTGGACAGGATAGAGTATTATTGGGCACCTTGAAGAGGAAGTCAGGAAGCTCTCCCTTAGGACTCACAGTCTGGGTGGTCATAGAAGTCTTTGGGGCTGGGTGTGTGATTCACAAAATCGTGAAAACTTAGAGTGTATATGCTTGGATGTATTTTTTCCTAGGGTCCTGGAGTTTTGGGTTTATATGTTTTACACACACACACACACACACACACACACACACACACACACACACACACACACATATATATATATATATATAAAACTATGGGTATAGAACCCATAGCAGGAGTAAAATACTTGTCAGGATGACTACCTGGACAGATGATGCCAGGCTAGCATTCATTCCCTTTTGTGTGCCTGCAGGCCTTGGCATCAGGGGACCCTAGTGCTATAGCCAAGAGGAAATCAAAGGCTGATGGCATCAGTCTGCGACACACAGCCTTGTGTCACTATCTTTACTTCTGAGCTTTAGTTTCCTATCTCAAAAGTTAGTGCAACCCTCTTACCCAGCCCAAGCTTATTCCTCCCTTTAAGTTGTTTTCAGTAACATAGGCAACCTGTGGCAGCACACACAATTTATAATGAAAAGTCCTTCCCAGGTGGGTCATTAGTTAGGCACTTTAGTTTTCTGACACAATAGGATGTGAATTTACTAGTTGACATGATGGAAATATCAACTCACTCACGAGGCTTAAATGGTATGAACCAGCTGGGCTTGGTGACACACTGAACTTCTGCTAGTACAGCTGCCTAATAAAGTGAGACTCTCACTCTGAAGTGACCAAGTGGGGGACTTCCCTCCCACTAAGGATGGACGAGAGCAGCAAAAGAGCACTGGCCAGGAGTGAGAGAAGGAAAGGGACCAGAGACAATGCTTGAACGGAACCAATGGGTGGGGGTGGGGGGGTCCTGCTCAAGCTGGAAGGAAGAAACCGCAGATGTTGAATTCGGTTCCAGATCCTCAGAAGCTGGTAGCATGTCCCAGTGGCTGACACTCTGAGCAACCAGCTTTAGGTCTGGGTTCAGACCGAAGGTTCGGAGCTAGCTACAAGGATGGCAGCCAGAAGGTGGAAGGCAGTAAATGACAATGTGTAAGCCACTCGAAGCTTCTGAGACCAAATCAGTCATGGAGGAAGCTGTAGAGGAGGTGGGAAGAAAAGGATTATGGGAGGAGAGCTAGGAAAATGGCTCAGGGCGTAAGAGCTCTTGCTGTGCAAGCATTAAGGTCTGAGTTAGACTTCCCATTGCCCATAAAGCTGCGTGTGGCCACGGGTGCCTGTAAGCCTAGCACTGGGGGACTGGCCAGCCGCCATAGGCAAATTGGTGAGCTTCAAGTTCAGTGAGAGATCCTACCTAAAGGGAATAAAGTGGAGAGGATGAAGACATCTGACATTCTTCCCTTGCCTCCACACATGTATGCACAGTGTTCATGCTTGCACACAGGTACATACATACCCATACATAATCCATACCCTACACACACACACACACACACACACACGAAGGAGGGAAAGAGGGAGGGAAGGAGGGAGAGAGAGAGAGAAAGAGAGAGAGAGAGAAAGAGAGAGAGAAAGAGAGAGAGAGAGATAGATTAAAAGTGGCATCAAGGAATTGAGTGCAATTGAAAAGAGAAAGAAATCACTCCACGTGGAAAGAGAAAGAAAAGTAAGTTTCCCAGAGGAGCAAACCTTCTCCTGAGAGCTGACCTAAAGCATGAGACGAAGCCAAGGGCAAGCCGGCTATGTGAGCATCAGTAATTCATCCAAGGATGGTCTGGTCATCTTGGATAGAATTGTGGTGGTGGAACAGGTTGAGAATGAAGTGAGTTTAAAACAGAGAAGGGTGGAGTCCCCAAGTCACATGACTGGGACCCATGAGGCATGAGGTCAGGTCTGGTCCTGAAGCACACGACCAGACCCGCCTTCCAGCATGTGGGAAGCAAAGGGACCGTGGTGGTGGTAGGTGAGCCTCTTCTCTTTCACCAATTTATAGGTAAAGTGCAGAGATCAAGACTTCCATTCAGGGACCTTTGGTGGCATCCTCAACGAGCCAATGGCTGACTTGGTTGCTCTTCTAGGTAATAACTCGTTCTACTTCCTTTTGGGAGGGTCAGTTCTGTTTGTTCTCCTTGGATTCTGAGTCAGCTCTGAAAGGGTTTGTAGTGACAGGAAAGCTCTATCATTAGCCCCTGCTCGTCTCCTGTGTCTGCTCTCTGGGCTTGTAATGAAGCCCATGCCATGTGCTACTTCTCATAATGCTGCCCTGACTTATTTTCTATTTATTTATGTTACTTATTTTTAAAAGGCTGTTTATTTGTAAACATGCATATATGTGCAGGTACACAAGTGTGTGCGTGTGCACATGTGTGGGCATGCATGTGGAGGTCCGGGGTCATTCTTGGGTGTCATTCCTCGTGTCTTAGGTGGTGTCCACTTTCAGTTTTGCGACACTGGAATCCAGAATTTACCAAGCAGGCTAAGCTGACTAGGCTACAAGAGCTGCCTATGCCCACATTGCCAGAGCTGAGATTATAACTGCATGCCACTGTGCCCAGATTTTTATTTTTTGAGACAGGGTCTCATCATTCAGCCTTGGCTAGCCTGAGGCTTGTTATAGACCAGGCTGACCTCCAACTCATAGAGATTTGCCTGCCTGAGCCTCTTGAGGTTTTTGCTCTTTTGTTTGTTTGTTTGGTTTGTTTGTTTGTTTGTTTGTTTTTCAAGACAGGGTTTCTCTGTCTTGGCTGTCCTAGACTTGCTTTGTAGACCAGGCTGGCCTCAAATGCTTGCCTCTGCCTCCGAGTGCTGGAATTCGTGTGTGCCACCACTGCCTCTCGAGGTTTTGAGTTAAAGGTGTGTACCATGACCCCTGGCACAGTGTGTGTGTGTGTGTGTGTGTGTGTGTGTGTGTGTGTGTGTGTGTTAAAGCATGGGTTTAAAGTATCATATGCAGCTCCTCATGTTTCTAAGGCAAGCACTTTCCATCTCTCTAAGGCCCCCAAACCTTCTTTTTTTTTATTTTTATTTTTCAGAAAAAATAAAGAGTTTATTCCATCTTACAGTTCAGGGAGATATGATACATCATGGCTGGAAAGATATAGCATCCACTGAGGTCGTCATGATCAAAGGAGTTTGAGGCTACTGGTCACATCAAGTTCACAGTCAGGAAACAGAGATAGATGAATGCTGGTGATCAGCTTGCTTGCCTTCTCCTTTTTATTAAGCCCAGAATGGAGATCATGTCACTATCCATATTCATAGTGGGTCTTCTCCCCTTAGGTAACCTATTCAATCTAATATTGCACAGGCATGCCTCAAAGCTTGTCTGATAGCGGGAGACTTTTTTTAAAGTTTATTATTGTTTCATTTTTGTTGTTGTTGTTGTTGTTTTGTTTTTTGTTTTTCGAGACAGGGTTTCTCTGTGTAGCCTTGGCTGTCCTGGACTCACTTTGTAGACCAGGCTGGCCTCGAACTCACAGCAATCCGCCTGCCTCTGCCTCCCGAGTGCTGGGATTAAAGGTGTGCACCACCACGCCCGGCTTATTATTGTTTCATTAGAATTATTTTAAATTTTAATTTATTTACTTTTTCACTTTACTTCCTCCTCCCTTCCTCTTCCCCCTGTCTCCCCCAGTGCTCAGAAAAGGGGAGCCCACCCCAGCTCATCAAGTTGCATCAGGACTGATCGTGCCCTTTCCCCCTGTGGCCTGGCAAGGCAGTCCGACGAGGGGGAAGTGATTGAAAACCTGGCAACAGAGTCCATGTCAGAGACAGCCCCTGCTTCCCTTCCTAGGGGACTCACATAAAGTCTGAGCTGCCCATCGGCTACATCTAATATATACTTTTTTTTTTTTTAAGACAGGATCTCTCTCTCTCTCTCTCTGTAGCCTTGGCTGTCCTGGAACTCACTCTGTA